>NC_040903.2:207178054-207505751 GCF_004126475.2 Phyllostomus discolor
TCCTTTTAAAATAAATTAGTAGAAAATACCAATACTCCAGATTGTTTTTGTTTTTGTTTTTTTAGGGAAGTGGCCAATGGCTCACGAAAAAGTAGTATGTCGTTGAGGAAGAGTGCTAGCCTGGGGCTGGAGGACCTGAATTCCCACTGGGGGCTGTCACTGACCAGACGCCCCAGCCAGGCGCGGGGAGCACAGCAGTGTACACACGGTCTGCGTTCTAGTGGGGGTGACGGGTACCACGTGCATAATAACATCATCATTTCAGGTATATGCTTCATTAAACATGCTTCAGTTTTCTTCCAACTGTCATATAGTAATAAAGAATTTATAAGATGTATAAGAAATGACCATCAAACACAAATTTGACTTCAGAATAGGTGCCAGAAATAAAAGTACAGACACGTCAACTATGCGCTTGTCTAAATATTACCTTTAAGTGCAAAAGATGGAGGAAAGAGGTTATTTTCTAAATAATTTACACCGAAGTCTGGCAAAGAGAGAGGATGTTATAGTGAGTATCTTAATTCTCAGTGGCGTAACTCAGAATTTAATTGGCTGACAAGTAACAGCTCAGAAGGAGACTAGACTTCAGGTGGTAAACACACCGAGAGTGTACAGATGTCATATTATAAAGCTGTACACCTGAAATGTATATGATATTAAGCAATGTTACCCCAATAAATTTAATAAAAATTTAAAAAAACATCAGTCACTTTTCTTCAATCCAGTTTCTCTCAGTATATTATTCCCACTAAAGAAAAAAATTGACATAATAAAAAAGAAAATAGCCCTGGCTGGTATGGCTCAGTGGATTATGTCCCAGCCTGCGAACCAGGGGGTCGCTGGTTCGATTCCCAGTCTAGGGCACACACCTGGGTTGCAAGCCAGGTCCCCAGTGTGGGGTACATAAGAGGCAACCACACATTGATGTTTCTCTCCCTCTCTTTCTCCCTTCCTCTCTCTCTAAAAATAAATAAATAGATCTTTTAAAAAAATAAAAAGAAAATGGAAATAGCCAAAGAAAAATAACTTTGCAGTAAAAAAAAAAAAAAAACACACGAAAAGCAGAGTTGACAGTTAACAAGAGTCTTGCATCAGGATCTCCCTTTGGTCTGACACTGTCCATTTGGTCCTCTCCACTGAGCTTCTGGAAGGAGCAAGGAAGTCAGTTACATTCAGGATTAAATTAAACACATGTAAGGCATCTAGTACAGTGCTTGGCATATGGTCAGTACCCAATAAATAGCTATCATTCTTACTATCACGTGCAACCATGTCACATATGAAAAAACAAAATCAGCCCTGGCTGGTGTAGCTCAGTGGACTGAGCATGAGCCTGTGAACCAAAGCATTGCTGGATTCGATTCCCAGTCAGGGCACATGCCTGGGTTGCAGGCCTATCTCTAGTAGGGGGGGTACATGAGGGGCAACCACACATTGATGTTTCACTCTCCATCTTTCTCCCTCCCATTCCCTCTCTTTAAAAATAAATAAATAAAATATTAAAAACAAACAAACAAACAAAAAACAAAATCATACAATTAGCGTAGGGATTTAAACCCAAGCATCTGGCACCAGAACTCTACCTTATTGCCTACAAAACCCCGTTTTGTCAACTGCAGTTGAATTCAATCTGCTGAAAATTCACTTGCATTAAAGGGAATTTGTCAAGTCAAAATGTGAGCCATCTAAGTAATTGTAACGGACCTGAGCGAAGGCGAGTTGTTGTATATTCACGAAGAAAATGGGCTGCTGACGCCCCGCGTGAAGTTACGTGTGTATTTTCTTACCCAGCTCAGGTCAAGCTTGTTCAAAATAGCACAATTCCCATGTCCTACCTTGAAATATTAATGTAAATGCTGCGTGGCTTTCCGTGACCTCCTCTGGGTAAGCCACTACAGAAAGTGCCACAAACCCTCAAGAGAAAACTTACTTCCACTGCATGTTGCTACGTCTCATACAAAATTTGTGACATGCATAGATTCTTCTAGTGAAATTAGCATCTTAAGCTAATCCTTGAAAATTTAAATTGCCTCTGGATATCTTTCCAGTTTATTAAATGATAAAGCTAAGTAATATTTATTTATGAACAAATTGCTTGGAAAGCCAAACAGGAAAATATTTGCTAAACCAGCTGTGCTATATCAGTTTGACAGGATTTCAAATCCACTTGTTTATGACAAAAATTGAAGTTGTTTTTATAAGTAAAACCGTTTGGGCAGGAGTGAGGTGAACCGTGCAAGGATATCTTCATCTCATCTGTCGTTGCCAAGCACTCCGTAGCTCGGCTGCTGGGGGTCTCCACTGGGGCTTGTCGATAAGAATATACGAAGAAACAACAACGGCAGGGGACATTTGGATGATAGATGCCAAGAGTCTAGGAGGACTATCTGAGAATGTTTGGCCTGGGTAAGGATGCCCTTTGCTCATGGAAAGAGCTCTCCAAAACCCTTTGGAGCATCAACTCCTGCCCTGACCAAGGCAATTTCCGCCAGCAGTGGCGGAGGCTGTGCAGGGGCCCCCACAAAGAACCTCTTTCCCATCACAAGCCTGGGCCTTCGTTCCCCAGCCATGTGCTCCAGCAACACGAGACGTTTGCTGTGGTGCTGGCAGCTGGGCGTCAGCTCTCGGTGGGCTAAGCCCGAGTGCCAACCTTGTAAAAGGTACACTTCGGCTAAATTCAGACTTGATTCCTTTCGTCTCCCCTTGCCTAGAACAATGCCGTAATCAATCTATCAGTCCATAGGAGTACTTATTTCTTGATCGACTTATTAAAAGACATTATCCTGCATGCTACTAGCTCGGGAAATTCTCGAAGTGAATCTGAGTCAAACAACTTGCTGGCAAAGACAAACTCAGTCTTGAAGTATAATTTTCGCCCCTCAAAACAAGAACCCAGCGTACTGCTAAAAACGTGCTGTAAGCAAAGGCCTTCTATCATGTTCGAGTAGGATGTGGATCGGACAAGAAGAATGAAGAAGAAAGCTCAACAACCGGCCAGGGAATTCGGTTACTGCATAAAGGAAGCATGAGCCATCCATCCATTCATTGAAGAATGTCACATGCCTGCTGCTGGACTGCTTGGTGGGCACAAAGGTGCCGTCCCGTAGGGAAGACAGACATGGACCTACCTTCGGAGGAGCAAGAAGGAGTCCCACTCACAACCCTTTCCCTCTTGAAAGGAGTTGTGGTTTTTTCCCCCCTTAACAGAAAGTTGTCCCAGAGAGGAAATGAATAACCCAAATGGCCTTTCCCGAGATCTGAAGATAAAGGCCATTCATTAAAAAAGGGCATTTGTGGGAGAAGGGGGTGGGGGACGTGCTTCAGGGACAAGTTATTTTCTTATAAATAGGAAGGCCTTGAATTGCTGGCAAACATCCCATCCTATCAGCACCTTCACCCTGGAGAGAGAGTGGGGACGAATCTATTAAACCAAGAGAAAGAAAGACCGACTCATCCAAGGTCCTCTAGGCCTGCACTCATAGATGGGTTGTGGGAAGAAGTAGCCTAAAAACCACCTGAAATTGTATGCAAAATTCTGCATTTTCAACAGACTCTCCAGGAGGTCCATGGCCTCTCCAACTTTAAAAGTCAAAGTTCAGGCAGAAGTCTGACAGGCATAAACGCAAAATTCTGATTCTTTTGCTTATTAGCTATGTGGCCACCCAGATTAGCGCAGCAAATTACCCAGTTTTTCAGGACTTCAATTTCTTCATTTTAAACTGGAAAAGATAATGCCTAATTCATGGTGAGGATTAAGCCAGATGAGGCATGTTAAGCTTCCAGCATAATAAAGCTCATTCACCCAGAAGGAGGACCACAGAAAGCCGTTCAAGCTGCTGGCATTATAAGGGATGAAACCTGAAACCACATACAACACGGACAATGACAGAACTTAGAGCCCCCCAAAACACCATCAGTTCCCGACGCCCTCCATTTTGTAACTCAACTCACAAACCCTCTGATATGAGCAGATTCACAACTCCACGTGCTCGTGGGACTACAGTGTCATGGCGGATTGTTGGTGAGAGAGATTCAAGGGCATCTCTAACGTCTCTTAGGTGAAAAATCCAATACTGAGAGAATAACATCTCAGACTGTTAGCCTTTACATTTATTAGAAATTAGGTGAATAAACAAACAAAAAAAGAAAGTATCGAGGTGAATGTTGAAAAATACTCCCTTTCTTTAACAGGTTTCCAAATTCTGTATTAATTTGTATGCTGATAAATTCCTTCTAAAATGCATACTATCTCCATGTTTGTATATATAATTCCTCTACTTATTCATGTGGCTGGTGCTTAATTATCTAGACCAAATGAGAAAAGAACAGATCATCTAAACGTCAGGAAAAATCCTTGCTCATTTATTATACTATAATCGGCTTTGGACTTTGGAAGGCTTTCTTTATCTGGGGGAAGAGGCCAATCTAAGATTTAAATTTGCTTCAGATGGTTCAATAGCTCTCACTAAAAGTATTTACTGATCTATGTCTATAAGTCAATCTTATCGGTTTCACAACATACATACTGAATTAATAACTACCGGCCCAAAAGGTTAAAAAGTTTATAGGTAATCACACATATTTTAGCTATTTTTAGAGCCCAACTGCAAACAGCTAGCACAGAAGGAAATGCGCACGAAATTCTTGAGGTCTACTCAGGTAACAGTCAAGATAAGGTCAGTGGATATTTGAAATACCTGAGACACTAATTTAAAATCAAGCACTCTGATGGCCAAGAACACTTTCTAAAGTTGCACTGAAGAGTGATGGCTTGCGTTACACGCTTGATTCCTCTCTTCCAACAAATCCCTTGGCCAAAAAATGTCCCCATCAACCAGAAAACACTATGAGAAGAATCTGTTCAAAGTTCAGCGAAGGAGGTGACACTCCCTTGATATAGCAATCTTATCTCAGGGAGCTATTAAAACGCGATCATTTCCTAAGTGTTTCAAAAGAAACCCCCAAGTGAAAAAATAAGCCTAAAGAAAAAAGGTGCTGTCCCACCTGTGTTCAACACTTTGTCAATGTTCAATTTTCTCCAGGAAATAAAATCATATAGTGTATCAAGATGGACAAAACTGAACTGTTATCCAGACGTATCATGTGAATTTTTTTAAAAGCCTTAATTTTTGACTCAGTAGACATGTATTCAGCAACTATGGACTGTAAGGTACAAGGCGCTACTCCGGGCAGTGGTGAGAGGTCAGTCCTACTCCGACGGAGCCTACGTTCTAAAGAAGAACTTGACTTACGTGTGATGCACTTCAAATACAACTTAAAAAGCATTTTCTGAAGATCTGTGATAAACCACAACACAGGCAACCAAACATCAAAGCCTATACTTACAATTTTAAAGTGAGAGGCCGTAATAAGAACTTCTAAATTGTGCTAGCCTTTGCCCCTTATTCAACAGAATGCCTTGAAGGTAATTTTAGGAGTGGGTGAGTATCGACCTCATCTTCGGAATTGTAGTTACGTGTATACGCCATATAAGCACACAACAAGGAGGACCCTTCTTCCCCAACACACACGAAGCACACAGAAACAGCTGAAGGAAAACTGACCTCTGAAATTTAAGTTGTACAACCGACACATAAAAATCATAGCAAAAAACATGAAAAAAGTTGTCTTCAAAAGGTTTTTGGGTTTTGTAACTTCCCTGTTTCCTAACCAGAGATTTAGAAACTTAAAAGAAATAAAAATAAAAGAAAGAACTCTAGCCACGTGTAAATTCAAGCTCAATAAAGACTTTAAGACCGAGAAAGGATCCCTGTAAATGAAAGATTGCAATGACTAATTAAAAGGCATGGCGGCATGATAAAAATGTGATTACCCAACATAAGATTTTAAAAGAATTCTTAAGACATACACTGAAGAAAAAATATAAACCTTAATCCACAATTTCATAAAACCTTTTTTTTTTAATCCTAGCGGTTAGTTTGTGGACAGGAGGGAAGAAGTAGGCTAATGGAGAAGTGAAAACCTACTAAAGCTGTGTGTTTCGAGGGCAATGAGGCTGTAACATTGTACAAATTAATTCCAGCTAGCATAAAACAGAGATTCGAGTATGAATGCTAAGTTACAGTGGTATATTAAACATTCAGCCATTCAGTAATGTAAGCAGTGTGATTATCAATGGCTGCTACACTTGTTTGTGCTGTAAGAACATTTTATAAACAACCATGTATTCTCTTACTGAAATGGAAGAAACACAGACATTTACAAAAGAGAATTCATTCAAAGTGCATCAGTGACCCCAACACGGAAGAGTCACAAATAGTTCACAGTAATGAAGCACAACACTTATTGAGAGTTTTCCTCACTACAAGGTCCTCTGCTAAATGTTTTACATTTACCATTGAATCCTACACGCACTTAAGTAGATAATGTTATTATTCTCAATTTAGAGATAAAAACAGTGGACTTGGGAAATTAAGTAATTTGCCCTAGGTCACGCAACTAATCAATCAGTGGCAGCACCAGGGGCCAAACCCGGGTGTGACTGACTCAGGCTGGCCAATGTCTCAATCACACTGTCAAACAGTCTTCTCCAGAGGCAAACAGAGGCAGTGCCCCCTAATCAGTGCCCGGAAAGACTGCCCAGGCCCAAAGGAACCTGTCTGGTCCAGGAGGCAGCATGGCTCCCCTTTAGGAAGACCTGTGAGGTTTTCAGGGCACCCTCCCTTCTCCAGTTTCATGCTCACCAAGCAACTCCCTGGCCCTGGCTCCCGAGTGGCCTGCCTACAGGGAGATCACGGCGCACACACTGGGGGCCCTCGGTGGTTCCGTAGCTCGTGGTTGATTACTGAGCTAGCATCCTGGTTTTACACATCACTGCCAGTGAGCTGGGCTAACACACATCCCACTCCCTGAGACCACTTCCCACGACACTGGCTTTTTAAGCTTAACCACCTCACTCCAGAATGTGCTGAATCCATCAAGGCCATGCTGCCCCATGGGAGTGGCTGTGCCCAGCTGACCCCTTCTTGTCTCACCACCTCCATCAAACCTCCAGAATGTACACCTTCAGGACTGCAGAGAAATTTTTCTAATTCTGCTTAAGTTCTATAAAGCCTTCCACAGCCTCTCTTGAAAGTATTGTGAAACTCAGAATGTGTGATATGTAGAGAATTTCAACAGCTCTCTAAGAGGCTGCTGGTATAATAAAAAGGCAATATTTTCCTATGAGGATAATTTTTTCCCTTTTTAAAAGTCACTTTTCCATAGTTCAAATAGGATGAATTTAGAAAACAGTTAACAATCGAAGTCAACTAAATTGAATATATTAACCTTTCTGATTTTAGTTTTTTAATGTTATAAAATATCTCAGACCAAAAAAAAAAAAGAAGAGTAAGAAACAAACATCATATACCCATACATCCAGTTTAAGAAATAAAACACTACCGATATAGTGGAAGCCCATGGAAATAGCATTATAATGGTATTATCATGTAGCCTTATGACTGCCATAATAAATGTGAAATGGTATTCAATTAAACAAGTAAAGGCTGTTTCTCCCCCAACTTAGATTTGAGCAGTAGCAAAGTTCATCCGCCAAATCTATACACTATGATAATCTTAAGTTTGCTTGACAAGAGAATACTATAAGACAACATACCAGTATCTCTTGGTATGAATCTTATCCGTGATGTATGGACGCAAACCCAGAACAGGTGTTGCTGACTCGGATTATTTCTGAACAGCCTTTCAGTAAGATTAAGCCTGGGGCAAGAGCCATCTGCTTACAGGCTACAGAGCACAGCTTCTGAAACTCTGAAATGAAAAATGTGCCGTACACACTAAGTTCCTAACCACGGCCTGTCCTTAAGTGTTGGGCCTGGCGGGACAGCCTGTGCAAGGGCAAGACATTTTCTAGGGATGACATCTGTTCTCTCTGAACACACTCTACACCCTTCCGTTAAAAATCATTGTACACCCACAGCTGTATGGAGTTGCTTATTCCTGAGTCTGATAACATCGAACACGGGATAGCACTTCTCGGCTAACAGAGAATGAACGCAATGCCTGTGGGTTCAGTTCAACCTGTGTTTACCGAGCACATTCCAGGCCTGGCACTCTGGGTACAAAAATAAATTAACCACGGTTTCTCAAGATGTTGACTCTGTAGTGGTTGTAGGCAGGCCTGGTGCATGAGGAAGAAATGACAGGAAAAACAAACCAAAATAGGGAAAAGGGAAAAAGGGGTGAAGGAAGCAAAACTGATGGAATAAATGCAAGTACACAGCTTTTCTGGTTTACTTTTTCCTCCTAGGACTGCTCCATCTTCGCCTCCTTCCAAGGCTCCCCTCCCTCTATTCAACCCTGAGGGGTCTGCCACATCTTTTCCCCCTCCTGGAAAGCCTCACATGTTCTCCCAGCTTCAACTGATTACCTGACCTTGGCTGATGTTTCCAAAATCTCCTCTCCCCAGCCTGGATTCTCACTGGAGCTCCAGCCCCACGCCTGCCCCTGCCTGCTGAACCTCTCCACGGGCATCTCCAAGTCAGTCCTTTCAGAACTAAACTCACCACACACCTCTCTGCTTATCCCCCTCAAACCTACCCTTCCTTTTGTTTCCTCTCTCTGTTAGAGCCCCCAGCACTAACTGGAAACCTAAGTATCAACACGGACCCCTGGCTAGCCCTTGCCCTACACTCAGGAGATAGGGTCCTGAGTGTCTCTAGATTACACCCACTCCTCTCCATTCCCACCCAAATCCCCAGTGCCCACCATCTATACAACTACGCTTTTCTAATCATTCCCCAGAGGGCTCATTCTTCCCAAAAACTAATCGCACCACACCCCTGATTAATCGTACCACACCCTGGTTTAAAAGCCCTTCATTAACTTCCCTATTACTTTCAGGACGAGCCCAAACCCTTTAACAACCACCTACACACACACACACACACACACACACTCACTACACGGCCCCTGCTCTCAGCCTTTCCTCTCCCACTTCAGAGTCTAGGAGATCACGTGCCTCCTGTCTTTGGCCCTAATCCAGTTCCTTTGTTGGAACAGTCTTTTCCAGTCCCTGACAGGACCACCCTGCCCCATCCTTCAGGTGCCAGCTCACACATCACTTGCCCTGGGAGGCGTTCCCTTTGTTGTTCCTCCCTACTGTGTCTCTGCACCCTCCACTCCCCTGTCACAGCACAGGGCCGGGCCAGTTTTCTTGCTGGTATCAACACCAGGGTAATCTCCTAATACATTACGTGCTCGGCACTTAAGTCTTCCGTATTGAGTCATCAAGTGATTGGATGGTCACCAGGGGCACAGTTTATTGCTGACTTTTTATGAACTACAACCATCAGTTAGGAAGACAGGTATTCATGTGGAATAACCAGTTTCTCCATCTTTCTCTTACCCTAGAACCAGGTGGCCAAAGGATGAAGGGTCCTAGGTTTCATTACAGCCCTATTCCTCACAGGCTTTACATAGTATTTTGAATTTATGTGGATACTTGAGGACTGTACAACTTCCTATTGACTAGATTAGGGGTTTTCCAGGGCAAACCTCTCAATCATTACTATAACAGGCTAGTTATTAGAGCCTGGCTTTACCTGCACATTAAGTCACACAGCCACTCTGAGGATTAGGAACCCCTATTATCCCTGTGGTTCAGGGGAGGGAGCTGGAGCCCAGTGAGGTCACACAGCTTGCTCAACATTCAACAACCAGAATTTAAACTCAAGACAATGTGTCTCTAGAATCTTGGCCTGGCCTGTCGGAAACAATGAATGTTAAATGAATGAATGGAATCTATACAATGTACTGGATCAGGATGACACATTTGGGGATTATATTGGGTTGGCCAGGAAGTCCATATGGTTTTTCCCATAAAGTAAGACACATTTTTTTCATTTTCACCAATAACTTTATTGATTTGGATATTTTGAGTAAGTCGGCTATCTTCCACTATTGGCTTCTAGTGGGTAGAGGCCAGGGGTGCTGCTAAGTATCTTCCAGTGCATAAGGACAGCCCCACAGCAAAGAGTTATTTGGCCAAAATGTCAATAGTGCCAAGAAACTTCACAAACCACTCTTGACACATTCGATCAGTCACATAACCTTCTCCATACCCTGCACAAATCTTATTTTTGCATTTCAGTTGTGTTTTTACCTTTCTTGAAATAATAAATGTCAAAAATGTTCCATATTTTTTCCATTTTCAATATTAAAATGGCTGCACAAAAAAATCACCAATTTTGATATTTTTTTAATGCACACTGATATGACAGCTGTCACAATACAATCGAATGAAGTTAAAGACAGCTAAGCACTACGAGAGGCAGTGCACGTAAAGAACTTTTTGGCCAACCCAATATTAGAAAAAAGGAAACTTGATCATCCAAAATGCATTCATGTTTGCGTTTGAATTATATTTTGGGGGAACATATTAACATTGTAAAAACTTGACACCGTTCATTCTCTTACAGGGAAAGACCCCTTGTTCTGTGTCCATTCCTCTATTCATGGGATATGGGCTTGCAGGCTCAACTCAAGATACGCTGGCTGGCCAGGGACACACTTTGAGAATGCAGAGCCAACATACATTCAAGTGGCTGGGACCTAAGGAGAGAAGCCAGGCCAGAAGAGCCAGCGGCTTTTTATGCGGCTTACCTCCCGCAGCTCCAGCCTCTGGGCCACCGCCTCCAGGCTCTCCTGACCAGTGCTCTCCACTGACAGTGTGAACTCCACAAACTCGTTATTGAGCAGCTGGATCCGGGCAACCAGGCAGCTCTTGCTGGACACCGTGTAGCGCCGGGTACGTTTGAGTTTTAATCCAAATGGCAGTGGCATCTTTTTCTCTCTTCAGGAGTGGAGGGGTAACAAGGGAAAAAGCACCGCTACCAGTGCAGAGGTGGTGCCGGAGGAGGAAGGCGATCCCCTCCTGCCCCGAGGGGTACTGCACAGTCTCGGGCTGCTCACCCAGCCGCTGCCGCCGCCATTAAAACGCAACTGAGTCTCCAAAGGCCAGGTGAAGGGAGCATCCACGCCAGTGCTGGAGAGAGAGGAACACGGGTTACACGGGCCACGGCAACTCTGGACTTTTAAAAATAAACATCAATAACGCTACAGCCAAAGAATAAGCTTTCCCTCTCTTCTGGAAAAAAGAAGGCGTGAACAGGGTCTGGGTACAGTGAGGAAGTTTAATCAGGGCTGTGTTAGACCCTCGGTCAGACTCCACCGCTGGCCTATTCCTCCAAACCGTGGCAACGACCACCTGTGGCCGTTTCAGGGTTAAATGAGATAGTTGCTGGCATTACTATAACCCCAAATTGAGTAGCTAGCATTAATGGTCCTCTTTCCATGTTAGGTAAGATTTTGTTTTTTCATAGTTAACTCTTTTCGTCTCCCCAATACTCCAAATATGAGGATCTTTAGTCCTTAAGTGAGTTAACTGCAAAACACCTCCAGAAGTGCAAGGTTCAAGCCTCCGTCCCAAAAGGCAAATTAACCCTAAACCCAAATGAGAGGCATAATCCCCTCTAACACACGGCAGCTGTGAGGTTCAAACAAGGCGAAGCGATTAACGAGCATTTGTAGTGCCCTTTCTGGTTTGTAAATGCTGACGCCATCAAATTGATGTATTTATAATAAATCACAGACGGCCTTACAAATGTTTGCTATCCGACTCCCACCAGGAGCCTGCAAGTTCTGAAAAGCGTGGCCCCGTCTCCTCTCCGGGTGAGATGCCTAAAGAGGCGGTGGACCTTCACCTAAGCACAGCGACAGCCCAACAGGCGGGCGAGGACTTAAACACCATCCTAGCTTAAGGAGGGACGGACAGGGTTCCGCCAGCCGGTGCGGCTAAAGAGCACAACAGAGAGCTCGGGCTCCAACTCCTCGCGGAGAAGCAGGCGGCGCTGCCCAGCCGACGCGCAGCCTCCCAGCATGCGGAACCCTCGGCCCGCGGCGGAGTTTCCGGACGGACGCCCTAGGGAAGGTCCGGCCCGGCGGCTCCGGGAGGGAACTTTTAAAGGACCCAGCCCGAGACCCCACGGCTGGTGGGGAGAGGTGCGCGCCGTGCTGTGGGTTCCCGGTTTGGGGCCTCAGGACTGCAACCTACCCCGTTTACAACGTTTTTAATCACAGCCCTTGGTGGTGTGACTCAACTCCTGAGCTGAAGCAGACTGGCCGTGAGCGGCAAGTTGGGATTTTCACATTAACCGGATGTTTCCCCGCTGGAACGGGTCGGCAGGATCCCGGGAGAGTTCCCAACCTCCGTTTTCTTTTGAGCAGAGGCTGCCCCCGGAGACGAAGCCTTCCGCGAGGCTCGGCACAGTGGCTGGTGACCCTGAACTTGGGCCGGGACCCGCGGGGAGGGGCGGGGTCCGCTCCCGGGCCTCTCACCCCGCAGACCCAGGACCCGGGCCTCTCGGCTTCGCACCAGCCCGGGAAGCGGTGGGACTGGATCCCAGTCTGCTCAGTCCCAGTCCGCTTTTCCGCTCTGCAGACCGCGTCCCTACCCCAGAGGGGACGGGCACTCACTCACTCAGGGCTGGGGGATGGCCGAGCCAGAAAACACAGCTTAGCGATTACGCTAAGGCTTTGCCCAACAACACGTTGTAGTTGCATTCCAAAAAGTCTCTGGGTGCAAGGCAACGTTGTGGGCACCGTGAGAAACCTAAGCCGTATCCTAAACCGACGCTGCCCTTAAGGAGATTACAAAAGCATGCTGTATTTACGTACGGGGCTGTATCTCTAATGAGGACCCAACCACGGTTTTTGCTGTCTGGTTTTTTGTTCCTTCTGTTTTGGTTTGTGAGTTCTGGCTACCCCCAGAGAGCCAAAATAAAATAAAAGTTAAAAAACAAGGAATGGAGAAAGAAAGCCAGAGGAAAACAAGAAAACCGGAACTACCTACAGCACTGTTAAGAGCATTTCCTGAGTGCCTTCTATAGGTAAAAGCACCATACTGAGGAGGAAAATAGTAAATATTATGGTCTCCACCTACAGTGTATGAAGCTCTTTGCTATGTCAGGGTTTTATAAACTAAATAGGTAGTTGAGGCAAAAATGAAAAAAAAATCATGAGAACCTCAATACTTTAAAACTACTGTTTATATAAACTGTA
Source organism: Phyllostomus discolor (assembly GCF_004126475.2). Classification (NCBI taxonomy): domain Eukaryota; kingdom Metazoa; phylum Chordata; class Mammalia; order Chiroptera; family Phyllostomidae; genus Phyllostomus; species Phyllostomus discolor. Next base: position 207,191,141 of record NC_040903.2, read on the forward strand.
AAAGACTATATACATACAATACACAGGATCCGACACAAATAACACCTATTACAAAATCATAAGCATGTAATTCTATAACAACAATATCACACTCAAGCATACCATGTGACATTGTAGGTGAAATGTTCAAATTAAAACTATAAATTATTGCCCTACCAGACGCACTCGAGGAGGTGATACTTCTGCCGGACCCTCTATGTACTAAATACCCTTTCATGAAATGAGGTGATGGATTTCAATTTTGTATACAAATTACGGTAACTGGAAACAGGATTGAGTAGTGTAGATGAACAGACAAGATATTGCATATAAGCAGAGGAAAGATGAATATTTGTATTAAGGGTGTTCAAATATAGTAGTCCTTCACTACAAAGATAGAACTATACTTTAAAGGCAGTAAATAGGACACAATGTAATTTAATTATTAACTTAAGCTCTGATTAAGCAAACTCTGAGTAAAACTTTCAATTGTCCCTGAGATTTGAAATGTTTTACAGCATCAGAGGTAAACAAAAGCCAATTTGCTCTCTTTTTTATTTTGGTAGATGTTATGGTGTAATTGAAAAAGTTGAGGGTTTGTGTGTCTCGGGTGCAATCCCCCCACCCAAGATCTAGCCATAAGAATAGCTTGCCTTTTGCTTATTTATATAAACCTACTGTGTTAAAATAATGTTTTGCTTAAACACAAAATTATCAATGATGTACACATCTTAACTTTATGCACAATATTTGCTACTAAATGATGTCATAAAGTTATACATGTTTGAATAGAGGAATAGAAATTTAGGATGCTTTTTGGAAAGTCTGTTTCAGGAGTAAAATAGTATGTAATACTTTGAAAGGTAGCTGATCTTGAGTTATAAATTACCTAAGTAAGTAAACAATTAGTAATTAGCTTTTGAGGGAAACAAAAAACTAGGATACTCTGTTTCTCTACAAAACCATTCTGTTAGTAATAAGAAAACAGATACATGTTAAATTCTGTTCAAGTTTCCAAAAGACAGCCAGAGATATCTGTAAATTCATTTTAATGTCTTCTTTTCACACCTCCTCTCAAAGGTTTCTCAAATGCACTTTAACTCTGAATCCTGTAGTTTCCCCCCTTGCTGATAAGGTCTTAGGTCTTCACCACGTGTAACTTTGCCAATGATGCTTCAAAATAATCGGGAAAGAGTATACGATATTTTTTAAGTAATATATACATCTATAGCGTTAAATCAAACATATGTTTCTCAAGAACCAAACATTTATACGTAGACACTCGAGAACAAAATGCCCTAGAAACAAAACAGACAACTATCTTCAGAGTAAAATTACTGTCATACCCGAAAAAAAAAAAAAAAGAACCTGTCAACAACTACGAGGCGCACAGCGGCTGTCACTGGGAGCACACGGCGTGTTTTGGATGTTTGAGAGCATACGCTATTATTATAAGGCTTTCTCAGCAAAAAAGGAAAATAAGACGAGCATGCCAAGAACTTGTAATCAGGATTTGCAGAAATCACAAGTCGGAATTTGCAGACCCAAGAATTCTTTTTTTCCAGAGTAAACACTCTTTACTCCAAAATAAGTCATCGCCAAAGAAGTCCTTCCCTACTCCCCTGCTCGCCTACGTTACCGGACAATTTCGCACTTAACGTTCCGAGGCAAAGCTACGCCTAAGACTTTTAAAACCCTGATCCAGAATCAAGCCGCAACCCTCGGAGGGGAGCTCTGAACAGACATGCCAGCCCTCCCTGAGAAATGACTCAAGTAGATCCCAGATAACCTGGAAAACGGAACACTTTTCTCTTTGTTACGCTCCTTCCACCGGCCGGTAGCTGGGACCCGTCCTCCGGGCCGGCCGACGAGCTCCAGGTCCCGGCGGGCGGCCACACCCCACCACCGCCCGGTCCCAGCGCCCGGAGCCCCGCGCCCTCCCTCACCTGCTCCGGCGCCCGCATCCTCGGGGCCGCGCGCCCTGCTCAGCGGCCCGCCTCCCGGGGCCCCGCCGCGCGGCCGCCACGGCCGCGCCCGCAGCGCGGCGCGCTCATGGGGCTCGTGGGCCACACTTCCTGTCTCCGAAAACCCGGCCCGGAGACCATCCCCCCGGGCGCGACCGGCGGCGGCGGCCGAGGCTCGGGAACCCTGCAGCTGGGACCCGCCGGCCTGGAGCGGCTCACAGAGGAGGCGCGCGGGGCTTGGGCGGCAGCAAGAGCGACCCACGGGCTCGGGACGTGCGGCCGGAGCAGCGGAGCGGCCGGGCGGGCGGGCGGATCTGGGGAGGCGGCTGCGGTCCGTGACCTCAGAGAGTTGGAATGCGGGCGGCGGGGCGCGGGGGAGGCGCGGACGAGGCGCGGACAGCTGCGCCCGCCCGCCCGCCGGGGAGGGGGCGCGCCGCTTCTTTTTATAATCATATGACCACTTATTTTAAGAGTTTCCAAATACAGCAAGGCTTTTGATACAAATGAGGGGAAGGGGACATTAGTTCTGTTCCAGGTAAAGGGTTGTATTCCAGGGTTATTAGGTGCTTCGTAAAATGCTATTATTGCTGGAGTTTTTCCTTTACTCTGTTACATCTCTGAAAACAATTTAAACATTTTCTTCCTCCTACGCTTACCCCGTCTAAGGCTATACCCCACCAAAAAAAAAAAAAAAAAAAAGGAAAAAATTCCCTTGTACTGGGTGGGAAAGTCCCCTTTCTCCAAAAAGAGTTGATATGCCTCAAATAACCGATGGGTCTCAAAAAGGAAAAGAAGTTGCATGCGTATGCAATACCAAGTGAAAGCTGTTCGGGATGCAGATTCCATGGTCAAGAGGCCTAGGTTCGATTCTCAGGGCCCAACACCTGCTGCTAGCTGGTGACCTTGCGCAAAACTCTTCACCTCGCTGTGCCTACTTCCTCTTTTACAATGTTGGGAATAAAATGATCGCTATTCAGTTGCTTGTGTAAAACATATATTGTGCATCATTTAATTCTACACCCTATTAACAATGTTTATTGTTGCATGGTGTCAGCACACTGTGCTGTCAGTCTGCCTTGCAACGCTCAGCCGAGGAATAACGCTGGGACCCTGACACCAGTCACATTGGTGCGTTTGATCTCTTGCTTGGCCTGTAGTGGTTTGAGTGTGTGGAACAGAGAAGCTCTTTTAAATCTCATTTTCTTCTTGGACAGTGGACACTTACTGGGTACTTGACCGAAAGTCCGGGTCCCTGGACACAGAGGACCACTGGTGTAGTGGGTGATACACACACACACACACACACACACACACACACGTAGTGCCCCTGAGGCCTAAATGGTGAGCGCAGTCCTAGAGGTATGAATGCTTGGGAAACCCAAAGCCTGGGCAAGATTCAGGTTGGGTCATGGAGCGAAAGGCATCTAAGATTACACGTGCTCTTCAATCAATCAATCAATAAATAAGTAGTGTTTGTAATTGATATTTCAACAGGACACTCCAGGAGGCTCAATTTCTGTGTGAGGGGAGGAGAGAGACATGAACATGAGTTACTTTTCTGGCCTCCCAGGCTAGAAAAATTCGAAATTCTGTGTGATCCTTCTCCCTTTCTCATCTAGCCTGTCACTAAGACCTACTGCTAGGTCCTCCTTTGAAATGTCTCCTGAATTCTTTCCTTTCCGTTCCTCAGCATCCCCTCCCCCATTCCAATCCAAACCCTCTTCACTCTACATCCGGATTACTGCAACAAGGGTGGTCTCCTTGCTTCTGGTTTCTCAGCTCTCTCTCGTTTCCGGACTAATGCCAAGCGTACCTTTCTCTCGGACCCCCACAGCTAACTAAGCCAGCGTTTCTGCCTGACCTTTAAGGGCCCTTTTAAACTGGCCTCAGCCTCTCAGACCATCCTTATTCCTCTTGTCTCCCAGATGCTCCCATCGAGCTGTTTCTCCTGGCCTGGAGCTCCCGCTGCTGCGCCCACTCCCACCTGCCTAGCCTTCCGTTCTCTCCAAGCCTCAGTTCAAGGCCCTCTGGCTTCCAAGACAACTTTCTAGCCGCCCCATTCCACAGTGATCTCCGCACTTGGCAGGAACTTTTAAAAACTGTTTCATGAAGGCTTGTTTTACATATCCTGGAATTCCTAGGACACTACTCTGCAGAGAATAAGCACTAAATAAACGCTTCTTAATTAAATCATGAAGAAAATAAAAGACTTTTGAAAATAGAACATGATCATGAAACCCACGGTTGTCAGATAACTGAGTTGAACTTCTGCCCTCGTAACCCACCACTGTCACCTGCTGACCAAGCACTGTAGCTCTGTTTCCCCCCAAACGTGTCCATTAGACAGTAACATCCTCATGAGAAGACACTTGAACAACGCTGTCAAAGTATCACACATAAAACTATTATCAGCTTATGTTTGTACGGGAGGAAGGGAAGTCATTCATATAGTTCGACCGCCAAAAGACGAAAACGTGTGAGTGAAAACTCTCCTTTCCACCCTGCCTGCGAGATACCCAGCTCTGCTCCTGGGGGTAACCCGTGTTACCATAATCCTAGGGATCCATCTAGAAATATTCTGTAGATAAGTGAATAAGCGCATATCTGTGTCTTTCTTCTCCTGTTACCTGGAAAGTGGCATATCATAAATGCTTTTTCATAGGAAGGTAATTCTAATTAAAATAAGTAAATTAACACTTCCAAAAGAAAGTCCTGTACTGAAAAGAGGCTCCATAAAAGGGAAGGAAATTGTGTTTTGGTTGGTGCACGGGCGGATAGTTTTTTAGCGGTTAAGACACCAATCCACTTTGAGAGCTTGATGAGTACCCACTGTACCTCACTATATAAATTACCATCATCTGCAAGAATCTAAATTGAATGACTACAGCACCTTAGATAGAAATAATAATGCCCAGGGTGGGGCGGGGGGCAGGAAGGTAGTGGGAGTCAGAGCTAGAAAGATGAACTCTCCCTTGGTCTCTGAACCCTCCCTGTGTGCTCTGCCTACCACACTCAACACCACCTCAGGCACAGAACTTTTTCGGCTGCAAATCAAAGGCTGGATTCCCCTGGACATCAGAGAAACGATGATGTGGGCAATATGTTTGCTCTAATGGACATGAATGGAGAAAAGTGTGTCAGCCTCAGTAGCATAAATGACCACTGTGACTGTGATTCCCAACACTGGAGGGTTTTCATCCAAGGGCTGACATGCCATGTGATATCCACTACTGAAAAGACGTGTTCATTCACCCCATATTTATTGGAAGACGGATACTGTTGTAGTAAAAGAAAGGTAAATAAGGTGCATAGCCTTGTCCTCAAAGACTCACCGTGGGAAAAATAGGTGAATATCTAACTCTAATAGAGTAGGGGAATGAATATCCTAATGGGTATATGAGGTCTGTCCAGAAAAAGTCCATTGTTAATATAACGAGAACAGTTTGTACAACATCTATGTAACCTGGCAGTCAAGGAGAGTGGACTGGGATGTGCATGTGTGAACAATGATGACTTCACTGTACTAGTCAGTGGGGGTGGCAGACGCCATTGAGTGAGCATGTGTACTGCGTGGCTGTCACATTCAAAATGACTGTGCAGGTAGGGCAAAAAATGTGCATCAGAGTTTGTGTTAAGCTTCAACATTCTTCTACAGAAACTATTCGGATGATTCAGAAGGCTGCAGCTATGGGCAACTGGTGATTGGCAGCTTCATCGCAACAACGTGCTTGCTCATGGATCACGTCTCATGCAGTTTTTTGGCAAAACATCAAACCATCCAGATGACTCAGCCCCCCTACAGCCCAGATTTGATGCCCCTGAGACTTCTGACTTTTCCCTAAAATCACCTTGGAAAGGGAAGAGATTTCAGACCATCCATGAGATTCAGGAAAATACGATGGGGCAGCTGATGGCAACTGAGAGAACTGTGTGAGGTCCCAAGGGGCCTACTTTGAAGGGGACTGAGGCGTCATTGTCCTGTGTACACTGTTTCTTGTATCCTGTATCTTTTTCAATACATGTCTCTATTTTTCACATTGCATCGCTGGATACCTTCTGGACAGGCCTTGTGTATTCCAAGTGGAGTGGTAGTGCCTGTTTTATCAGCTTCAGGCTTAGTGTAGAAGGATGAATAAAAGTTCACTAAGCATTCAAAGAAAAATAACAGCAAAACATTCCAGGAGGAAGGAACCACCCCCAGCCTCTCACCTCGGTCCCCCACCCCAATACATACTTACAAAGGACCTACAACGTCCAGCAGGAATGCTGCCCTGAGAGGAGATTGGAGATGCCAGGGGGCCAGTGTTAGAGGATTCAGGGCTCTGTGGACCTGGGATTAGCACTCAGGCCTCTGTGACTTCAGAACCTACCCTCTTTTCAGTCATCTCTCTTTGAAAGATGCCCCAGAGTTCTCTTAGCCAGTGCTGTGGTCCTGCATTCTATCCCCTAGAGCAAAACACGTCATTCTCACAGTTCAGCTTAGTCTTTTTCAAGCTGAAGACCCCTTTAATGTTCTCTCTCAGGGCACATCATGCTTGCCTTCCTCTTGATGAGATAGTTTGTGAAGCTACATCTTCTGGTGAAGCACCCGACCACTGGACACGACCGGTTCAGTGTGGTTGCCCCCTTCTGTGCTGCACATGCGACTCCCGAGATCGAAATATTCTTAAGCAGCCTGCAAGCCTCTCTTTCAATAGTTTTAAATGGATTTTCCTCAAAAGTAAACTCTTTCTTGAATACATTGTGATAAAATTTCCCTATTCCAAATACATTTTAATGAAAACATTCTCTATTCTTTTAACACGTTCATTCTTTTTTTCTTTTTTTTAAATAAGAGCTGTTTTTTAAATTTTATTTATTGATTTCAGAGAGTGAGAGGAAGAGAGAGAGAGAACATCAATTTGTTGTTCTGCTTATTATGCATTCATCGGTTGATTCTTATATGTGCCCTGACTGGGTATTGAGCTCAAAATCTTGGGATAGGGGATGACGCTCTAACCAACTAGCTAACATGTTCTTTCAATATTATCTAAAGATTGGCTGAGGATTTTGTACTCAGGAATGGAAAAACACGTGTTTTCATTCTTCGTTCTAAAGTGGTGCAATAGAAATAGCGTACCTGTCTTTTGGAGTGTGTCACGAATGTAGTCTTGCTCATCTTCGTGCTCTGGCTCCTAGCACAGTATCTGGCTCAGGGCAGGCATTTAATTTTTAATCAACAAACACAGTGCTGCAATGAGCCAAGCACAGTTTGGAATGCTTCCCAAATATTAGCATTTCATCCTCATTTCATAGTAACGCCACGAAGGGGAAACCGGGATCATGCTCATGTCGAAGATGAAGAAACTGAGGCACAGAGGGGCTAAACAACATGCCTACGTTCTTGGAGGGAGCAGTAGGCGCGGGGACTCAAACCCAGACAGCCCGGCTCCAGTGTCCCTGTTCCCAGTCACTCTGCACCCCCGCCTCTCATCAATGTTAAATGAGGACATGATCACTGAATTTACCCATGAGGAAGGCTTTTGTAACTTAGTCATTAGTTTTTTTTATTTTGCAATATTTAATAAGTGCTTACTATGTGTTTGGCATCCTGAAACACCCTTTGGAGAAATACAGACCTACAAGGAGTTTATAATTTTGTTAGAAAGGACACACGCGCCTACAAGGAGAAAGACACACACAGATAAAATAAACATTGTAGGAAGTATATTGTCTCACAGTAGCATCTCCCACAGAGATGCTGTAGGAATTCAGAAGGAAAAAAAATAGACATGCGAGATGAAGGGCCACATAGCAGACAGATCCGAGGTGGCCTCATCATTTCTGCCCCTGCTGTTTAAATCCTGTATAATCCCCTCCCTTGAGTGTGGGCGGCACCTGTGACTTGGTTGTAGCTAATGAATATGGGAAAGACAAGGGATTTTGCAGATTTAATTAAAGCTCTAAATCAGTTGAATTTGGGGGTCAGCCCCTGGGTGGTCCTGACTTAACCAAGTGAAAACCTTTAGAAGAGGGACCCCATCTCTTTGAGGGGCCCCAGAGGGTCTTTGAGGGCATGAATAAGTGTGCAGCCATTGGAGAAAGAACCATGGTAAGGAACTGGGCAACCTCTGCAGCCTGAGGGTGACCTCCAGACAGGAGCCGGGAAAGAGCTGGGGCCCTCACTCATCAAACTGCAAGGAAATTAATCCTAACAACCTAAGTGAGCTTGAAAGAGGCTTCTTCGCCAGTCAAGCCTCCAGGTGAGAACACAGCCTGCCTGACACCTGAACTGCAGCCTTCTGAGACCCTGGGCTCAGCTAAGCTGTGCCCAGATTCCTGACCCATGGAAACCACAAGATGATAAATGTGTGTGTTTTAAGGTGCTAAGTGCGTGGTCATTTGCTAGGCAGCAGCGGATAACTAACAAAGACCACTTCAGGAATTAGTGGATATGAAGAAGGGAGACCTCTCTCCATGCTTATTCTGATGCCAAGGTTTTGTGTTTAGGAACAGGGAGAACTAAGCTGCAATTGATAGAAATAGGGACATGGGGAGTAAAATCCAATCTGAGTGAGGTAAGGGGATGTGCTGAATTTGGAGAAAACACACATGCTTGTCATTACCTGTAATTTTGGAGTAGGGTTTAGGTGAGAACTCAGGGATGATGGAAAATTCGGTTATTTTTAGCATAGAGGCAAGAGTCGGAGTCCTGAGAATGAGTTCTCCAGAGATGGAGATTCGAAGACAGAGAGGAGCAGGAGGATGAGGATTTGGCCTTGGGGAAAGGCCACCGATGAGCCTCAGAGAAAGAAGTCAGAATCAGAGCCAGGGGAACCAGGGTGGTTGTGGAGTCAAACAAAGGACTGTGTGTGATGTATTGATTCCATTGCACTGAATATTCCATTTTCCCTCCAAGTGTAATGATAATGGCAACCGCTAGGAGGCAGTCTCTACTTTACAGGTAGAAAAACAGGGCTCAAGAGTTTAAATATCTATAGGAGACCACTTCGAAAGTATACGATTGTTTAACCACTATGCTGTACACAAAATAATATTAAATGGAAACTGTAATTAAAGAGAATAAAAAGGTTTAAATATCTAGACCAATACATGCTAACAGGAAAGTGAAGGCTGGACACGAATTCCAATCTCACACCAAAGCTAGGGATCTTCCGGCTTCACACTTGAGTCATCTGTAGTTTCCAAAGGAGAGTAAAGTTAATAAGTGGGAGTAAGAAAAGGGAAGAACGAACAAACTCTGCAGGTGCCCCCAGAAGAGAGAAAGCCGCGGTCCCGCGCACGCCGCTGCTCTCCCTGCTGCCAGCAGAGGGCGCCAGGAGCGCAGGCTCCGCACGCCCTGGTGCGCGCAGGCGCAGGCTCAGGCGCAGGCGCGCTCCACTCAGCTAGCTCCGGTACGCCAGAACGGTGGGGGCGGGTCACGCAGACCGCGCAGCCAGGAGCGGCGGTGGCTGCGGCTGTGGCAGTGGCTGCGGGGCTGCGAGCTGGGAACCGGCTCCGGGTTCCGGTTAAGTGAAGAACCTCGCAGTGCTGAGTTCGCCGCCCGCCCTGGAGCCATGGAAATCGGCACCGAGATAAGCCGCAAGATCCGGGTGAGGCTCGCGTCGGGCGGGGGCGGGAAGCCGGGCCTCGGCGGGCGCACGGTTGTCAGGAGTAACGGGGATGGTGGGCCCAGCCTGGACGCCGCGGCCTGGTCGCCGGAGAGTCGTGCCTCCTTTGGCGTGGGGGGCAGACGTAGCCGCGGCTGAAAATGTAGCCGCGGGGAAACGGAAGGGGCGTGGGGACCAGCAGGAGCCATGCTCAGCTTCGCGGTGAGCCGCTTTCGGGTCGTTGCTGGAGGGGGGGCCCGGGTACGGGGAAGGTGGTCGGGGAGACGGGGGAGGGGAGCGGGCTGGGTGGGGGGTCGGAGAGACAGAGGAGGTGCCGCGGGGTGGCGTCGGCGGGGGAAGGGCGCAGGGGAAGGGAAGGGGGGCCTTGGCGCCTCTCGCCCCAACCCGGGCGCCCAGGGGCCCAGGAGCCGGGGGTGCGCGCACCTTCCCAGTTGCCTCCGCGGTGCAGACTAGGTTTGTTTTCCTAGGGTTTCCCATCTCTCATGCACGTTTGCCTTTTTTCCCCCCTCAGAGTGCCATTAAGGGGAAATTGCAAGAATTAGGAGCTTATGTTGGTAAGTTGTGTTGCCGTTGTTAGTCTAATGAATTTAGAGTCTGCAGCTAATTAAGTTTCAGGGAGTGCGTTTTTCCCATTGTGCTTTTGACTTTGAAGAGATCCTGTTTTGCTTTCCAATGTGATATTCCCTGGTTACTTTTCCTAACCGTTTTTTTTTTTTTAAATCGAAAGCTTTGTACGCAACCTTTTTTTTTTTTAAACCCCCTTCTCTTGTGATGTTTTGAAATTGTTTAGCTTCCTCTGTTGGGCACTGTCGTATTTTTCTTGTTTTTCCTGTTTTGTTTACTTTTTTTCTTGGTATTCGTTTTTCCGAATTATTTTGCATGTGGGTTGCTTGATGTTTTGTGGCATTTGCTTCTGCCATGGTTCAGTGAATTTTATTTTCATATCTCTTTATTTTTTTTCCTCTTCCTTTTTGTTTTACCTCCAACAGTAATGTGTTTTCTTTCTCTTTGTTCCTTTGTGATTTATGTAATTAGAGAGCTTACTTTGGGCTAGGCACTGTGCGTAACCCTTGTATATGCCTTAGGTAGTGATAATCCTCAGGAGGACACTGGACGGTAAGTAACAATAACCCTAATTGTACAAGCAAGGAAACTGAGGCTTTGAGTGTTTGTTTGAGCAAGATTGAAACCTGGGTCTGTTTGGCTGCAAAGCTGGCGCCTCCTTTAAAAATAATTGCCTGTCACTTACGATAGTGGTTCTCAAGGTGTGAAAGACTCCAGGGGTCTCTGAAGTCAGAATTGTTTTCAGTATTTTGCTCATGGGGTACTTGCCATTTCCACTGTGCTGTCATTTGGATTGTGCAAAAGCAATGGTGGGTAAAACTTCTGGTACTGAATCAAGAAACAAAATCTCACACCAAACTCTAGGAGAAACCATGATAATTCTGGGTCAGACCTGCACTTGCAATTAAAAAAAAAGTTCATTTCTTCTTTTTTTTTTTTTAGATTTTTAAAAATATTTTATTTATTTATTTTAGATTGGGAAGGGAGGGAGAAAGAGAGAGAGAGAGAAATATCAATGTGCGGTTGCTGGGGGCCATGGCCTGCAACCCAGGCATGTGCCCTGACTGGGAATCGAACCTGCGATGCTTTGGTTCGCAGCCCGCACTCAATCCACTGAGCTACCTCAGCCAGGGCAAAAGTCCATTTCACTTAAGAATGTAATTGATGAAGTGGCAAACGCTGGGCAGACATTTTCTTGAAAGTGAGCACAGGAAAAGAACTGATAGACTTGCTGCCAGTGACATGAGTTGAGGTTTTAGGTGAGTTTTCAAAAGTTTATGTTTGCCTCAGTAAACTGGACAGTTTCCCGGTACTTAGGAGCCTTTCTGATGAAATTAGTGGTAATATTGACAGGTGATTCTTTTATATTGTGTAATGAAATGCATCAGAATGGTTTGTATAGCTCAGTGAACTGATTCCCCCCCCCCCCCTCAAATGACCAATGTATGATGTTACAAATCATACAGGGGTAAAGGATCCATTAAAAGTTTAGGATGAAACAGTGGATTTTCCTGTAACAATGCACAAAGTTATTGATACCGTTTTAGTTTTGATATTATTGTTCACCTTTAAGAAACTACCACTTGTTGAATTTTGATGTAGTATCACAAAACAATGTCCACATTACTTGCAAAGGCTATTAAAATACTTGTTTTTCCAAATCTGTATGTATAAGACCAGATTTTTCCATAGTCTTCGGTTGGAATGACATCACAACAGGTTAAATGCAGAAGCAGAAATTAGAATCCTCCTGTCTTTTAACCCAGATGTTAAAGAGATTGAGAAGAGCATAACTTATTTATTATATTTTTGCTCTCATTTTTTTGTTTTGGAATATTATTTTTCATTAAAATATCTGTTAATATATAAATGGGTTTGTTATTAACATTTGGCAGGTGTGTTTTAAATGAATTAGTAAATGCAATTTTAAATTTTAATTTGTAGTGTGGCAAGTATCAGTAGATAAACTCACATAAATGAAACCTCTTTGGTGGTCATCAGTAATTTCTAAGAGTGTAAAAGGTCTCTGAGACCAGATAGTGTGAGAATTGCTAGTTTACCACATGCTGGACACCTTACATAAATGGCCTGTTGTTGAGACTTTTAACAGGTGAGAAAATTGAGGCTCATAAAGTTAAAGATGAAGCTGAACCAGGACTGATTTGTCACTTTAGTCATTCAGCACTTAATGGATGCCAGCTGTGTGCCGGGAACATGTTTTGGGTTAAAAAGTCCACAGAAAATGTACCTTGAGAACTGCCTTAATTCTGTCATGTGAAATAACAGACATGTTAATGAGTTTAAATTCACTCTTACTGATGATTGTTCTCCTTTATGGAAAGTCTCAAACCAAGAATACTGAGCCTATTACAAGCCTTGTGAAGTTCGGTATGATATGTAATTGTAGCCCTGACTGGTGTGGCTCAGTGAATTGGCGTCATCCCACAAACTGAAAGGTTCCCGGTTCGATTCCTGGTCAGGGCACATACCTGGGTCGCTGACCAGGTCCTGGATTGGGGATGGGTGAGAGGCAGCTGATAGGTGTTTCTCCAGCATGTTGATCTTTCTCTCTCTCCCTTCCCCTCTCTCTAAAAACTAAATCTTGTTTAAAAAATGTAATTGTAGTAAAAGTACCATGTATTTTATTACAGCTTTGAAAATGTTTTCATATAGTTCCGTGTGTTCTAAACACGATGCTGGAGTGGGATGGCATGTAGTGGCGTTTCTCCTTTTCCAGGGGGAGACATGGAGATGTGGGGGGGCTGAATGGGGCTGCTCGGTGGCAGGTTTCAGTGTTGGGTCCTTGGTCCTTTCTGTCACAGTCAGCCTTGTTTCAGGACCTCGGTGGGCTAATGACCAGGTGTCAGTCACTCCTTACACTCCACTAGAACGAGACTGAAATACATCCTGACGAGTAACGCGTTAACGCAGCCTCTCAGCTTGTTTCTGCTTCTTGCCTGGAAGTTTCTCTGAGAGTAGAGATTTCATAGCTGTTTTGTCCCATTGGCCTGCCGGAGACCCTGTTTTTTTCATAAGTGTCGATAAACTGGGTAAACAGTTCACCATTAATAGAATCTTTTTGAAATAAAAGTGTGCGTTATTTATGTTTACAATTAGCTGCTAAATTACTTGTTTATGCATTGTTGTCTTTCTGAAAGGGTACTTTGTAATCCTTTTCTTTTTTTAAGACTTTATTTATTTATTTTTAGAGAGGGAAGGGAGAGAGAGAGAGAGAGAGAACAGAGAAACATCAATGTGCGGTTGCTGGGGGTTATGGCCTGCAACCCAGGCATGTACCCTGGCTGGGAATTGAACCTGGGACACTTTGGTTCCCAGCCGGCGCTCCATCCACTGAGCTACGCCAGCCAGGGCTCTAATCCTTTTCTTTGTGCTAGAGAAAGTCATGGAAACCTTTAAGTTTATTGGAATTATCCTTTAATAAGTATTTGACAGAATAGTCATGGGGATGTGAAGTACAACATAGGGAATGTATCAGTGACATTGTGGTAACTAGATGGTGTCAGGCGGGCACTAGAACTACCGGCTGACCACTTTGTGAGTGTCTAATCATGGGGTTATACGCCCAAAACCAGTATATTGTACGTCAACTGTAATTTAAAAATGACGAAACATTTTAAAAAGTAAATATTTGACTACCTATTTTCAAGGCATTGGGCAGGATGCAAAGGTGAATAGCTCTTTTTGTTAAGAGTGATATGGTCTCATTCAGCTGTTTAAAATGGAGCACTTCAAAAAGGTGATGATTATAATTTAGTACAATTTTTTTTTAATTTTATTTTAATCATTGTTCAAGTACAGTTTTCTCCCTTTTACTCCCAATCCAGCCTCCAGTACAGTATTTCGTTCACATTTTAGAGGTACGAGCTTACAGAAGGCTTCACAATTTTTAGGTTTTTGTCCATATGTATATTTCAAATGAACCTGAGGAATCCATTAGAATTCTGTAAAAATGTATCATGAACACATTAATTTCTCATTAGTCTTATTTCCTGTTTTGTACCTACTAAGGAAACTTTGTAAACTTCTGACAGTTTGTTGAGATGCACTTACTGTACATGAAACTGCACGTGTTCAGAGTGTACAGTTTATGTCTTAACACGGCTACTCCGTAATCCAGCTAGTGAGCATACCCGTCACTCTCCAGAGTTTCTGGGGCTCCTTGTAGCGCTTCCTCCACCTCTTTTTCCTGTTCACATCCTGTCCCCACCCAGGCAACCACTGATCTCATTTCTATAAAATTTTAGAAAATGCTCACTTAACATATGGTGGCAGAAAGCACAGTCTCCGTTTTCATCACCAACATTATGAGGGAAAGAAACTGTGAAACTGCCAAAGCATTCCAGTTTGTTGACTTCTCTGGGTGACCAGTGGTGGCCCACAGCAGGTACACTTGGCATGAATAAGCTGCCAGGGTTATTTACTAAAATTTTCAGAAAGCAGTGGGGGCCTGTCGGTACTCCACAAAGAAAATAATAAACGACCTGCTACTTGTCCTTGTAGTTCCCCACATCATGTTGTATGCTGTCATCAGATACTGGCTGCTCTCCATCTGTAGATTGGGGTTTCTCAATATAGTTGTGCTTTTCTTAAGCTGGATTTTTTATATTTCTCCTTGAAACAAATGTCTGATAGTACTTCTGAAGTGAACCTTTCTGCTTGCATGGAAATACAAGTATTTAAGGTGTTAAAGAAATTGAAAGAATTTTTTCCTTAGATTTTCGAGTCCTGATAAACGACTTTTGCTTCCTTGCTTTACTATGGTGGGTTTTGTTTCTGTTGAGTTGGGTCCCAGATCTCACCCTCACAATCACTGTGTAGGGGAAGGCATTAGTATAAAATAATGAGTTGAGATTTAATACTAAAATTGAATTTTTAAATAATGTAAGGTTTTTTGGCTTCCGTTTTTTTGATGTTACTGCAATGTTGTTATCCTGAATAGTTGAAGTTTACCAAGGATAAAAGTGTTCTCTTGAGTAACAAACACGAAACTAAACAAAACTAAGTTGTTTTTGAGGAGTGTCCATACGCTTTCTAGAAGCTTCTCTGAAATTAATGAGCACTGTCAAAAAGATGAAGGAAGTGTATGCACTCTAAGTTTGATACTGTAATTCAGAATATCTAGTTTTGTAAGTATTATTCCATTTCCTATCCTTCTAGTAATTTAAATACTTAAGAATGAAGGGAAAAAAGCTCTACTTTTTGTCCAACGTAATCCCAGTAGAGCTAAGATATTAATTCTTAGAGCTGTATCTGTATTTTCAGTCATGTCAACTTTAAGTAGAAGAAAAATATTGAGGAAAATAAAAGTTTTTATATACCTTTCCTTTTAAATAGATGAAGAACTTCCTGATTACATTATGGTGATGGTGGCCAACAAGAAAAGTCAGGACCAAATGACAGAGGACCTGTCCCTGTTTCTGGGGAACAACACGGTTCGATTCACCGTATGGTATGTTTCTGAATATTTACTTGCCCCTTGGACCTGAGTTTGGTGCAGGTCAGAGCAGGCGTTCGTCTGAAAAGAGGGACGGATGAGCGAGTCGGTCAGATTTGGCGTGGAGAGGCAGGTTGTGAGCACAGCCTCTGGAGCCAGGCTGCCGCGGCTGAATCCTGGATCTGCCTCCTGCCTGGGTTTACTGACCCCTTTGTAAAATGGGAATTTAGGGTCTCAGCGAGGGTCAAGCAAGCTGGTGCATGTACTATGCTCATGGCAAGTTGTTAGAATATGTTAACTGTTGTTACTGTGTTTCTCTTATAAACTTCTACAATTTATCATTGTTTTCCTTTGGTTTAAATCAGTTTCAGATTTTTTTTTTTTTTGGATTGGGGTGACTTCCTAAATTGCCCCCCCCCTCCTTTTTTTTTAAAGTTCGGAACTTTTGGAAGTTTGGAGTTTTGTTTTATTTTTCAAAATTATTTATTTATTTTTAGAGAGGGGAGAGGAGGGAGAAAGGGAGAGAAACATCAGTCAGTTGCCTCTTGCACACCCCCAGTTGGGGACCTGGCCCTCAACCTTTCAGTCCCCAGGCTGGCACTCAATCCACTGAGCCACACTAGCCAGGTCTGAAGTTTGGAATTTTAAAATAGGCAATTTTGTGTTCATATGTAATATATCCTTAAGTTTAGAATATTGACTAAAAGCATAAGATTCGATTTAAGAGGGCAGGGCAGGTTCTGGTACCAGGTTTAAGGCGGACGAGGGCTAGAGGAGGGTAATGATGCGGCTGAGCAGGAAAAGCGGTGTAAGGCCTCCCACACTGCGCACGACAGTTACAGCACGAGTGGATGATGGAGCAGACGGCCCGGGAGTAGAGCGGCCTGCTTAATCTGAACGCCGAGAGACTAGGGACCAGGAATAGGAGACACTAAGGGGGAATGTAAAGCTGGTTAACAAACCAGAAGCTTGTCTTGAAGGTGTTTGGCCCCAGCAGGTTAAATGAATGCATTGCAGCTTTTTTGAAGCTTTCTTGAAATTTTTCACAGAATTTGCTTTGGAGAACGTGGAGTGCACTGGTCAGTCCTCAGATGTGTTGGTGCATAAATGTTTAGCACGTGGTGTGTGTGACCTAACCCACTGGGTACAGTTTGTCCCCAGAATCTACCCCACTTCCTCCCCCACCCTCCAAAAAACATCATAATGTTTTGACTGAGGAAATTACCATTATCGTTACTTTTTTTTTTTAAGTCTTCAGCATTTCAGGTATTTGTTTTTTGGACATTTTTATGACCTGACTTCTGGTTCAACCTTTAGATCCTTTTAGTTTGAGTTCACTAATTTAATATGAGAAATTGACCTAGTAGATCATTTCTCAGATAGCTTGGATGGAATGTGTTAGACAGATTTCTTACATAAACAGACTGCTAACTGAATTTGAATTTAAAATGAAATTAATTCAACTTCACCTTGCCATAAATGCAGTCCTTACTGTTGAGTGTCTTGTTACATCCTATGGAGACTTAAATCAGGTCACAGTGTTAAGAACGCCTGGTTTTGGTCCCAGAAGCTCTTCAGATGACCTATTAAATTCAGTCCTTTAACGTGTACTTACGCCGGTGATGGTGTCTCTCTTTTGGCACCTCGCTTTCCTAGTCAAACGTTTGTTGACAGCAGTCCCAACCAGACTACTCCTGACTCTTTGAAGCCCTGCAGGACCTGTGTCCTAGGTGACAGTGGCATGTGACTGGACTCTGGGTGGAAAAGAAGGTGCTGTTTCTGGTGTTGCAGGAGGTGTGGCCTCTTGGAGGCATTTCAGGCAAATTTGCATTGTGTGAAACTGTTCGAATAAAGTGGGTTCTATTATAAGCAAGGCTGTAGTCTGGGCTTGTGTGTACAGCATTGGTTTTGTAAAGAATAGTTAACAGCAAAATGTGATGGTATATTTTGAATTCTTAAGTTTTTTCACCTCAGAATTAAATTTTTTCAGAAACCATATGAGTAGATAAAACTAATTTAAATTGTACCTAAACAGTTGTAATAGTAGCTATAGTACACATTTGTTATATTTTATATTTTACCATAAGTTACATTGCATCTGTAGTCCTTATGAAACAAAGTAATATTCTTTCTAGATAAGATGGTGTGGTTGGATCATGTCATCGCCCTTATTTTTGCAGAGGCTAGATGTAGAAAATAGTAATGAAAAAAAGGATTTTCGATTGGCTCTTAGAGTATTCAAAAAATGTGAAACATAATTTTAATACCATGTATCCATCAAAACATTTAGTAACATTTATCAGTATCTGGAGATTGATTCTATAAGGTCATGAAGTTTGAGTGGCAGTTGAAATAAAATCTTCCATGAATAAAGGAAGCTTTACATTTTTTTTTGTTTTTTTGTTTTTTAGGCTTCATGGTGTATTAGATAAACTTCGCTCAGTTACAACTGGTAAGATTCATAAAAATGGGCTTTTTAAAAAATTTGTTATATATACGATTGTATTGTTTCTAAAGCCATTTAAACTGCTTTAGGGGGGAAAAGCATAAATTTCAAAACAGTTCATTTAAACATTTTGAGGAAGCACATATTTTTATGATTTTAGGAGCAAAAATTTTAATATAAATCAAAGATAATTTGAATAAGGGAAGAGAATTAAGCAGTTTTCCTAAGGAAGTAATAGAGACTGCACAACAATTTAGTCTCAACGGTGGTTGGATATTTTATAATTGAAAATTACTTAAAAGTCCAGTAATAGTAAAACTAATAGATTATATTATGTATGGAGCAATAGCCACTTAAAATGATGTGGACTAACATGATTTGCTTTTAAATTGGTGATGAACAATGGGAAGGATCAGAGTAATAAAAACAGCTTTAAAAGGCCGTGCGTGTCTCTCTCCAGACCCCTCGAGTCTAAAGTCTCCGGACACCAGCATATTCGATAGCGGCGTGCCTTCGAACAGGAGCAGCCTCGGTCGGGGGGACGAGCGAAGGCACGAGGCCGCCGTACCGCCCCTCGCGGTTTCTAGCTCTAGGCCCGAGAAGAGAGATTCCCGGATTTCTGCAGGTTCGCAGGAGCAGAAAACCAATAATGTCAGGTGAGAGTCCTGGGTAGGCCTGTGGGCAGAGGGGCATGTGTGTGACATTTGCATTAGTTTTTAGATCTTTAAATTGCCATTTTCAGAAATTTTTGGAAATAGTGAGATAGTCATGAGTAATTTTTAAAATAAAGGATGGACCCTTTCCCTGACCTGTGTGACTCGGTTGGTTGGGTGGTGTCCCACAAAGCGATAGGTGGCTCCTTCGATTCCCGGTCAGGGCACACTCCTGGGTTGCGGGCCTGGTCCCTAGTTGGGGCGTGTAGGAAAGGCAGCTGATCCGTGTTTTCACACATAGATGCTTTTCTCTCTTTCTCCCTTCCTTCCCCTCTCTAAAA
Source organism: Phyllostomus discolor (assembly GCF_004126475.2). NCBI lineage: Eukaryota > Metazoa > Chordata > Mammalia > Chiroptera > Phyllostomidae > Phyllostomus > Phyllostomus discolor. Next base: position 207,210,153 of record NC_040903.2, read on the forward strand.
TAAAATAAAACCTTAAAAAAAAGAACGAGCCCTGGCCTTGTTGCTCAGTGTCTGGAGTGTCGTCCCGTACACCAAAAAGGCTATGGGCTTGATCCCCAGTCAGGGCACAAACCCAGGTTACTGGTTTGGTCCCGGTTGGGGCACGTGCGGGAGGCAACTGATTGATGTTTTCCTCTCACATCAGTGTGTGTGTGTCTCCCTCTGTCTCCCTCCTTCCGTTCCATCCCTCCCTCCTCTTCTCTCTCTAAGAATCAGTGAGCAAAGATGTCCCTGCACGAGGATTAAAAAAACAAGAAGAATGGATGAGACCAAAGTATGATTATTTAGCACAAATAATAGTAAATCAGAGTTTTAAAACAAAATGACATTTCCCAGTAGGTTTTAATGGAATACGTAAAGGGAATATTCAGACTTTTTCATTACAACTGAAGTAGATGTTCTTTGACAATTTGAACATGTTCCTCTAAACTGGTTGTAGTGTGTGTTCCGTGTGATGTGTGTTTAACAGGCAGGCATACGACGATGGAACCGCAACCCGATTAATGTCGACGGTGAAGCCTCTGAGGGAGCCAGCACCCTCTGAAGATGTGATTGATATTAAGCCAGAGCCAGATGATCTCATTGACGAAGACCTCAATTTTGTGCAGGAAAATCCCTTATCTCAGAAAAAACCCACAGTGACGCTTACATACGGTTCTTCTCGCCCCTCTATTGAAATTTATCGCCCACCCGCAAGTCGGACTGCAGATAGTGGTGTTCACGTAAACAGGCTGCAGTTTCAGCAGCAGCAGAACAGTCTTCATGCTGCCAAGCAGCTTGAGATACAGAACAGCCGGGTGTACGAAACGGGCCGTCTGTGTGAGCCCGAAGTGCTCCGCACCTTGGAGGAGACTTACAGCCCCTTCTTCAGAAACAGCTCAGAAAACATGAGTGTGGAGGTTTGTATGCACTTGTAAGTCTTGGCTTGTTAGCTGAAAACTGGCAGTTCTTGATACCAAATGGTATGTGAATTAATTAAATACCTATTGCAAGTTTACTTTAAACTGATTTCTGTGCTACTCAATATATAGGGTTGGCCAAAAGGTTTGTTTTTTTTTTTTTCTGTTAAGACGGCTGTAGTAGCACTTAGTGGTCTTTAGCGTCATTCGAAACACTTTTGTTAGATTGTATTGTGACAGCTGTCACATCAGCATGCATTTAAAAAAACTGATCAAAACTGGTGAATTCTTGTGCAGCCATTTTAATATTGAAGATGGAAGAACATATGCAACATACTAGGCATATTATGCTTCATTATTTCAAGAAAGGAAAAAACGCAACTGAAATGCAAAAGCAGATTTGTGCAGTGTGTAGAGAAGATGCTGTGACTGATGGAACGTGTCTAGAGTGGTTTGTGCAGCTTCCTGCTGGAGATTTCTTGTTGGACGATGCTCCGTGGTTGGGCAGACCTGTTGAAGTTGATAGTGATCAAGTAGATAGTAATTGAGAACAGTCAACATTATACCTTGCAGGAAACAGCTGACAGAATGTCCAGATCAATAATGTTATTGGTTAAAAATGAAAAACATGTCTTTTATTTTATAGAAAAAAAGTATAGACTTTTTGGCCAACCCACTATTACACCAGTTAGACTTTCCTCTCCAGGACTGACTTCTACAGAAATTTTACGTGTTTCCTGGGATGCCAATATGCGAAATCGTTTCAACCTTACATTATAGTGTTGGTGGGTTTTAGGTCAATTTTAGGTTTTTCACAGCATTAACTAGTAAGTGCTTCATTGGTTTCCTCAACAGCGCTGTATGCTGCTGTTTACGAGTGAATATAAAGCACTAGGTTTTGTTTTCACTAAAGGTTGGCTATTAAGGATAATCATAGTTTTTATAAGAAACCAGGAAATAGCCCATGAATTGTTAATATGATTGGCTTTTTCTTAAAAAAGAAAAAAAATTCTATGGTATAACTCTGCTATTTTCTGAGACGAGGTAAGCATGAGTTTATCTGATTGCAGGAGGAAAACTTTCGGAAGAGAAAGTTGCCTGTGGTAAGTTCAGTTGTTAAAGTGAAAAAATTCAGTCACGACGGAGAAGAGGAGGAGGACGAGGAGGACTGTGGGTCCCGGGCGGGGAGCGTCTCCAGCAGCGTGTCGGTGCCTGCGAAGCCCGAGCGGAGGTACCCAGACATGCCCGCGAGATAGTCTTGGGTTGCTCGGTGGAGTGTTCTGGGATTCTTGGAGAGAATGTCATAAACATAAACATTTAATAGAATATAAGACTTTCCCATTAGTTTTTGAGAAAAAAATTATTTTAAGGTTTTATTTCTTCTTAGAGAGGGGGAAGGGAGGGAGGAAGAGAGGGAGAGAAACATCCATGTGTGGTTGCTTCTTGCACACCCCCAACTGGGGGCCTGGCCTGCGACCCAGGCGCGTGCCGTGACTGGGGATTGAACATGCAACTCTAGTTTGCAGGCTGGCGCTCAGTCCACTGGCCACACCAGCCAGGGCCAGAAGAAAAAGATCAATGAAAGAGAAATTGTTTGAAATTGGAGAAATTGTAGAGGATATTAAAAACTAGTCTGAGTGGAAAAGTTGAACAGATTCATTTGTGTTAAAAGTTCATAAGGTTTCAGTCTGGTTAGCCTTTCCTCAAGTTTACAGCCGTGTGCTCCTAACCCACGGGGAGGCCGCAGTAGGGGCACAGTGGATGGCTCAGGCGTGGAAAGAGCTCACATCTGTAATCAAAGTATGTTTTTTAACTTTTTTAGACCCTCACTTCCTCCTTCTAAACAAGCTAACAAGAATCTAATTTTGAAGGCTATATCTGAAGCCCAAGAATCTGTAACAAAAACAACTAACTATTCTGCAGGTAATTTAAACGAATTATGTTTTTATTCAGTAAACGATTGCTGTAACCCTTGAGAAAGCTAGAAATGATTGCTCCCCAGTGTGGTAAAACAAAGATGCCTGTGCAATGTCAAGACCGAGGTGAGGTTCAGCGAGGAATGGTTTTAAAAGGAGATTGGGCCAGTTTGAGAAACTTCCTCAACTCCCAGTGGAATTGAGTTCTCCGAGCAACTACAGTGCCTTTTACTCCCTCTTCCCAGTGTGTGTGAAATACATAATAGTGTAAATTATTGCCTGTTTCAAAGCAAAGGAGACGGGTCAGCTATAAGCTGCCTGTACAGAAAGCTCATTCTGAAATGCGAACCACATCATGGGTACCAGTGTTGTCATTGAAGTCTTTATTCTGTGCCCCGTGTGCTGGAGCCGTTGTGGGAAACTTCCATTAATAAACTGAAATGATTACCCACTTTAAAATTTACTTTATTTTTGCTACACATATTCAGTGAACATTCTTTTAGCATTTTTTCTGCTTTTCCGTTATTTTTTGCATCTTTTTGTGGCCCCTTCTGAAAGTGAACTATAAGCTAGCAACTATCGACCCTAATAGCCATCTTTGCCCAGCTTTTCCTCACCCTGACTTGACCTGTGAACACGAAACTGAACAGGTTTTGGCCGCTGGGATAAGGGTTATCAGGTCTGTACTTGACCCAACAAGTAATTCCCGTTTTTGCTCTGTCACAGTATTATTTGAGGTGATAAAAAATTAAGAGAATTTCATTCAGTGCAACCTTGGAATTTCTTGCTTGCCCTCTCGGAGATTGCCCGAGTCTGTCTGAGGAATAGCATTGAAATTCTTTCTTTGCCTGGTTTATCTAAATTGCAATTTGAAGTCATTGTGAGATCATGAAGCAGAATTGCATTTGGGTAAAAATGAATACATACATGCTTCAGTGTACTTACTGACATGTGATTTAAAATGCAGTAGATGTTTAAATACATGTTGGTATTTGAGTCAGGTTATCTATTTTGGGAATATTGTGAGAAAATTGAGGTGGTATCTGAACTGTTTCAAACTTCTCATGTTCTGAAGTGAAGGAGGTGTTTACATTTAACATGACTGTTGGGTTTGATGTGTTCCTGCATTTTCATTTCCATCTGTTTTTGCTTTCTACATGAAAGTCTCACAGAAACAGACACTGCCAGTGGCTCCTAGAACTCGGACTTCTCAAGAAGAATTGCTGGCGGAAACGGCCCAGGGGCAGGGCAGGACCTCTAGAATAAGCCCCCCCATCAAAGAAGAGGAAACAAAGGGAGATCACGTAGAAAAAAGTCAAGGTAATCATTTAAATGAAATCTCATTCTTGATTACACTTTTTCATGAGGCATTAAATGTTTTTCAGTGAGTATTTATGAGATGTTACCAAAAAAAGTGCTCACTAGCCCAAAAATAGAATAAGAAGGAACCATGAGGAGTCTATACCTGCATTTTTCAGAATACTAGAATCCTTTCTATCATGGAAACTTTTAATGTTCTCAAAAGTGGAAAGAATAGTGCAATGAATTTCCATGAACTCCGTCATCCAGCTTTAACATGATCACAATTTTGCTGGTCTCTAGAAAGTGCCAGTTTGATGATTCATAGATACCTACACTACATTTTTCCTTCTTTTTGTTAATTCTACCCCTGTTCTCTCAGATTTGAAATCCTGTCTTTAAATCTCCTCTTTCTCAGCATCCTGTCTCTCTGACCTGCCTGATACGCCTCTTGTCCCAGCGATCCTGCTTTGTCCCCTTGTGCCTGACGTGCTGCAGTCAGCTTCCGGCTGGTCCACGCGCTGCTTTCCTCTCAAATCCCTGTCCCCGTCCCTGGCACAGACGGTCTCCGTGTCCAGTTTGACTTACTGTGTCACTCTGTGAGAGCGTCTGTGGTGTTGGTGCACCCCCACCCCCGACCCCTCCGTGCGTGGCCCAGGCCTGAAGCCATCGACGTGGCGTTCCCCAGCTCCCTTGTCTCAGGCCCTGGGCCTGGCCAGCCCTTCCCCCACTGCTGCCCAGAGTTCCTTCTGTTCCCGTTAGGAAAGATTTTAGTTTCTTCTTCTCTTCTGCTATGATCTGAATTTAAAAGCCCCATCGAACCTATATGCTGATCATGTTATTTCTAATTTATACTTTTCTAACACTAGAATACATTATATTATTCTCCTTCTGTGTCCTTTAATTTGTTCCAGGTTTATCTCAGATTTACGTGTTTCATGAAGCTTTATGAGTCCATCCTGTATTTGCCTTTCTCTCTCTTTTTTTTTTTTTTTTTTTTTATATTTATTTATTTATTTTTAGAGAGGGAAGGGAGGGGGGAGAGAGAGAGAGAGAGAGAGAGAGAGACAAACAGAGAGAGAAACATCAATGTATGGTTGCTGGGGGTTATGGCCTGCAACCCAGGAATGTACCCTGGCTGGGAATCGAACCTGGGACACTTTGGTTCCCAGCCCGCGCTCAATCCACTGAGCTACGCCAGCCAGGGCTGCCTTTCTCTTTAAAAAAGATCTTTGACTGCACCGTGCTGTTTTCCATGTCAGCATTACGTGCAGTTCCAGTAAACGATGGGCCTGAGTATAGGAGACCCAGAACCAGCCAGCAGCTGGGGACTGGGGACTGGAGACGGGAGCAGCTGGGTTTGCGCTTCAGTTAAAGGGGGTGCCATGGATTGAAGCCCGTGATTTCACAGTGATATTTTTATCTCTCTTTTTTTTTTTCATGATATTTTTAAAGAAGTTGACTCTTACTTGACCACCTTCTGGAAAAGAATAGATACTGAACCAGATAAATGATTGAGCGTTTATGTTGTCTTTTCTGTGGTACAGGAGTTAGCACGTTTTAATAAATAAAGTTTTATTAGAACAATGCCATGCTTATTCATTATTGTATTGTCTCTGCCTGCTTTTGTGCTGTAACCACAGAACTGAACAGTTGCAGCAGCCCGTACAGCCCACAAAACCTAAAATAGAAGGTGTTTGCCAACTCTAGGTATAGATGAGGGAAGCATCTTTTAAAATCGTTCTAGCTAGTAGGTAAAGACAAAATGGTAGAATCACAAAGATTTTTTTGTTTTTTGTTGTTGGATTTTTGGGGTGTTTTTTTTTTGTTTGTTTTTCCAACTTGTAGTGAATTAAAGAATCTGGGCACTGCCCATTAATAGCTACTAAAACTTTTTAAAAAAGTGAATAGCAGCCATTTTGTGTCTCCTGATGATGAACATAAAACACTGCCTTGGTCTTGCCAGAGGATGTGAACCTGAGTGAGCAGACTCGGGTGCGGCAGTCGGCTTGCAGGAAGCGCAGCGGCCAGAGTGCTCTGCCGGTTGTGCTGTGCGTGTGCAGCAGGCACAGTACGGTTTCTGGGCGCTTGTAGGTCAGAAAGCCCGAGAATTTAGGTGGAAAGACTTTAAAGACAAGTTAAAATAAAGGAGGCAAAGTTAAGCTCTAGTGTCTAGGGTGCCTGCTTGCGTGATAAAACCACAGAGAAACTAGGTATTACTGTAGGAGGCGATGGCAATCGTTTCTGGAGAGGACTTACTGGGGTGGAACTAGTGAGGGGCTTCAGGGGTGGCTGGCAGAGGTCTGCTTTCTTGTTCTTGCCGTACAAAAATTCATGAAGCTGTTACTTGTTTTGTGTGGTTTTCTGTATCATTGTTTGGTTTTAAAGTGGAACAGTTGGAAGTGGTATCCAGTACCTCTACTGATAAGGACTGTTACTACTCTTTTTTTTTTTTTCTTAATTTCTATTTTTAGCTCTTGGTTTGTTTTATTTATTTATTTATTTATTTATTTATTTATTTATTTTTAGAGAGGGAAGGGAGGGAGAGGAAGAGAGAGAGAGAAACATTAATGTGTGGTTGCTGGGGATTATAGCTTGCAATCCTAGGCATGTGCCCTGGCTGGGAATTGAACCTTCGACACTGCTGTTACTACTCCTAACTGGACTCATTCATTTGCGCACACACAGTGACACTCCGCAAACGGCCGTTAGTCAGTGTGCTCGCTCACGGTCGTACAGCTTCATGACAGGTTTTGTAAAGTTTGAACATGCACGTGCGTTGGCGTGAGTTGTCGGTGATGGTCACCCATCTTTCTGGCCTTGCATTTTTATAACCTGCCCCAGCACCTCACGGTACTTGTGTTTTTCTCTCGTCTTCTGAGATTAGTCTGTCATCAGAAGTTTATTTTGCCAGGCCTTTCAAAGACTTAATAATTTTGGCTTTCTTGATTCTCTTTTGAGGGAGGGGGGTCAATCCGTTTTATTGAAGGCCTTCTTGTGGGCAGTGCTGAGCGGCTGGGAGGACGGGACCCAGTGTCCTTGGCCGGCTGGGGTCTCCCCAGCTTCACAGGCGCTGAAAAGTGATCTCTTTTGTGTCATTATTTTGTTCTCTTTTTCATTAGTTTCTGCTCTTTTTAATATACTCAATTTTTAAATTCATTTGTCTTAGTCTTTATCTTTTCAAATGTACATATTTAAGATATAAATTTCTCCTGATGTGCCACTTTTACTGTATTATCACAAATTTTGATACATAATGTTTTCATTATGATTCTAAGTATCTTTAATTCCCATTTAGATCTTCATCATTGACCTGTGAGTTATTTGGAAGTATTTTTAATTTACAGTGTATGGAGATTTTGTTTTTGTCTTTGAAACTTTTTTTTTAATACTCCTGACTTAATTGCTTTGTGGTCAGATAATTTGGTACGTATTTTTGCAGATTAAGACTTAAGACCATTGATTTTGTACATATTTCATGTGCATTTTGGATATAGTGGACTCTAAATGTTGGCTTGAAAATTTGGCATTAGGTAGATAAAGCTCTACACTTAATGGTGTTTCAGTCTTGACTTTGGTCAGTCCTTGGTCTGCTTACCAGTAATTGAGAGAAGGTCTTTAGGCTGTCCATCAGAATTACATGTTTATCTTAACTGCTCTGTACTTCGGTCAAGTTTTGCTTCGTTTACTGAGTACATGCATGTTTAAAATTGTTTCATCTTCCTGATGAATTAAATCTCTTATTGCTAACCTTCTATACAAAATGCTTTTATCTTAAAGTCAGTTTATTTTTTATTTTTTAATTTTTATTAAATTTATTGAGACCTGGCTGGTGTAGCTCAGCGGATTGGGTGTGGGCTGCAAACCAAAGGGTAGCCGGTTCAATTCCCAGTCAGGGCACATACCTGGATTACAGGCCAGGTCCCCAGTGCGGGCCACATGAGAGGCAACCACACATGGATGTCTCTCTCCTTCTTGTTCTCCCTCCCTTCCCCTCTCTCTGAAAATGAATGAATGAATGAGTTTTATTGGGTGACCTTGGTTAATAGGATCATATAGGTTTCACAGTGTACGTTTCTGTTGTACCACATCTGTATATTGGACTGTGTGCCCACCGCTCAAAGTTAAACCATCTTCCATCACTATGTAATAGGCCCACTCTATCCCTACCTGTATAATCAGTTTTTTCCCTGATATTAATGTTGCCAGTTAGTATTTGCCTCATCTGTTTTCCATGCCTTTGTTTTCAGTCATTTCTATCCTTACACTTTGGGCATATTTTTCTCTTAAATGTCATAAAACTAGATTACTGGGGTGTTGGTTTGGTGTTTGTTTTGTTTTTTAAATTGTACTGGTTTTAGAGAAGGGGGAAGGGGGGGGAACATCAACGTGTGAGAAGCGTTGATCAGTTGGCCTCTCGCACACCCCCATGCGGGGACCTGGACCGCAACCCAGGCGCGTGCTCTGACCAGCGAATTGACCTGGTGATTTTTTGGTTTGCGGGACAGAACCCAACGTGCTGAGCCATACTAGTCAGGGCTAAATGATGTTTTAATTGATCTGAGTTCATCTTTTATTGGAGAATTTAGACCATTCACATTTATTAGAATTATTATTTTAACAGAATAATCTGTTTTTAATTCTAACCAGAAGAAAACTTGCTTGATCCATCTTGTAGGGGCACTTGAAGTATACAGTAGACAAAAGTAGGTTTACATTTGTAAGTCGCAAAACAGTTTATTTTTGTATTACTATTAACCTACTTTTTGTACCCCTATAGTTACCAATAATACAACCAACATTCTGCTTTTACTTTTATTAGCATTTATTTCATGCAGAATTTATTCCCAGGCTATAAATTTTTGTGTCATTTTCCTCTGGGACATCTTTTTCTGCTCCATGCACCCTTTTCTTCTGGCCTAGGAACAGTCTGCTGCTTTTCAGGGGGCACCGTCTCAGTGTGGCAGCGAGAGCTCTGGTACGGGTTAACCCGCCCACAAGCTCTGTAAGTTCTGCGCTGCGTCTTGGAAACTTTGTTCACCTGGATTGCTCGGTGACTAGAGCATCTACATCTAAACCCTTAAATTCATCACTACTCTGCGTTCTTCAGATGTGCAGCAAAGCTTCAGCACTCTTTTTGGAGCACTGTCCCTGCATCCAGCCCCACTTGTTGGCCTGGGCACACCTACCAGCTCTACCACTGTAACGACAGAATGGCACACACCGCTTCCGTCAAGTGACATCCACCAGATGCTTGGTGGCTTCTTGGGTATGCGTACCCTGAAAGAACAGCCTGGGCAGTTGGGCAGTTTCATGAGTGTTCTTAAAGTGAACTCAAAGATTTGAGCCTCTCTTTTTATCTCTAAGTGGTTTTTTTAAAGATTTTTATTTATTTATTTTAGGAATAAAGAGGGAAACATCAAATGTGTGGTTGCCTCTCGCACGCCCCCTACTGGGGACCTGGCTTGCAACTGAGGCAGGTGCCCTGACTGGGAATCTAGCAGGTGACCAGGTGACGGTTTTGTTGGTAGGCCCGCACTCCGTCCACAGAGCCACACCAGCCAGGGCTGAACTTCTTGATTTGCAAGATTTTGTGGGGTTTTCTGGGTCAAGTGAATGGTGAACCATTTTCGGAGGTCACCTCAGGCTGCTTTCAGGGAGAGTCATTAAAATTATTGATGTAGTTGGGCTAGTTATTGTCATCTTTCTGATTCGTATTTGTCTGCTTCTGTTTTTTCTCTTTTGCCTTTTTTTTAAAGATTCGTTAATTATTATTGTTATTGTTGATTGCCCAGTTCTACCTTTTTTTTACTAGTTTAAATTTAAACACTCCATTTTGTTCTTTACCTGTGACCACTGAAATTTTATCAAGCAAATTTAATTGAATATTCCAAAAGTTAATATTCTGACTCCATTCCCAAATAGAAAATGAACACCAGTCTTTACCCTCCTAACTTATGCTGTTCGGTCTTTTTAAAAATGCATAAATTGGGCACCATTGTATTATTTTACCCAAACAGTATATTTTGGGGCACACCTATGTTTATCATTTTTTGTTTTCATAAATATTTCAAATGTTATTTGAGGATCATTATTTCCTAATGCATTGAAGTATTTTTAAAGTATATTTCTTTGGAAGTTCCTTTAGAACAGGTTTGTTGGTAAATTTCCCACGAGCTTATTTGCCTATAAGCATCTTTGTTTCTCCTTGCTCTTAGGCAGTAGTTTTGCTGGATACCCGCATCTAGATTAACAGTAGTTACTTGCTCTTAGCACCTTGTGTGTCTTTTCCCATTGTCTCCTGGCTCCATTGTTGTTGAGTGGACTTTGGTCATCTAATTGTCTGTTACTCCTTTGTAGGTGATCTGTTCTTTCTCTGGCTGCTTTCAAGACCGCTATGTCTTTGATGTTCTTCCGTGTATCTAGGCATGGGTTTCCTTTTATTATTCCTATTTGGTGTATGTTGCATAAAAATATTTAAATGAAATATTTTACATTATCAAATATATGCTCATAGAATGTTTGGAAAAATAAATAATTGTAATGCCTGCTGGTAAGTTAGTAAATAATCAAGTAGTATAGAGAAATTTAAAATAAAAAGCAACATTCCTTGCTTGCTTCATCCTTCTCCACATTAGACCTCCTCAGACTGGGCCACTGCTTTTGAATGATTCTCTTTATGGGTTTCTTTTATTTTTTCCATGTCTGTAATAATTTGTTACACCACTGTTTCTTAATTCACCAACTATAGATGGTGTCTTTTGATTTCTTGGTATTTTAGGATCTAACTTACTTTTTCCTCCCTTCAAGTCCAAACAGTAAAATCACTATTTTTAGTTCATTTATTGGTTACTTTTATAGTGTTAAGCAATACAACCGAATGTCTGGTTTTTTTGTCCGATTAACTATATTCCAGTATGTTTTGACTCCCCAATTTCAGTATATTTTGCCTCCCCAAAACATAAATATGTATGTCTTTTCATTTTTATTCACCTTTTCTCACTGCCGCCTCCTAGATTTTGTCATCATCTAATCACGTGTGTTTTGTTCTGTTTCCAGGTTGAGATGACCATTCTTTTTAGGTTGACTCTGAAAATTGAGAACCCAGCAAGCATTTATATTCTTAAACCTATGTAAATGCTACTCATTACAGGGCCAAATTAGTATTTTGTTCTGTGGTTCTTTGTTTAGGGGTTCCCCAGAGTTGTTTACTCCTCCACCCCCTCCCCCGGACAGTGTTTTGATTTCTTTAGGTTCTGTTTTTTTCCCCTTCTTGCTTTTGCCTCCCTGTATTATAGCCTAGAGATCTGTTGCTCTGTACTGTTAAATCTTTGGGTTCCCCTTTTTTCTTAGGTACCTACCCCCTAAAAGCTGCTGTCCTCCCTTGCTCATCTGACTGGTTACTCTCTAGGTCCACTTCAGCACTGTCATCCCAAGACATTCTTTCCCTGAGTTTGCTCTGCATCTCCCGGGCCCCACTTTCTCTTCTCAGTACATCCTTCTGTCTTATCACTGCATCATGAAGACAGAAAGTACGGGAGGTAAACTGTCTGAGTGCTTAGAAATCTAAAGATACCCTTGTAGTTAATTGATAGTTTGGCTAGTTACAGATATCTGAGTTGAAATTACTTTTCTCAAAACTCTGAAGACATGGCTTTATTATTTTGAGGCTTCCTTAGTTCATTATAGAATACCTAGAGTTTTTTCTCTGGAAGTTTTTCCTCTGTGTTCTTGATGTTTGAGATTTACTGTGGTAAATCTAGGTGCTAATTAGTCACTTTGGGGCTGGGTACCTTGTGTACTCTCTTTCCACCTGAGAAATTCTCTTCCCTTATTTCTTTACAGATTGTTCTCTGTTGTCATTGTTATTTTCTTTTGGAAATTCTGTTAGTTGGATGATAAACTTGTTGCTTTGATTTTATCTCTTATCCTTCTTTATTTTGGACTTGATACTCTATTCTGGAACATTTTCTTACAATCTCCCTATTTTTTCCTTATTTAGGCAAGCATATTTTTAAATTTTGTCAAGCTCTTTCTTGTTCCATTTTTCATAATGTCTTGTTTTGTGGATACAGTATTTCATGTTTGTTTGAAAAACGTAATTAGAGGGGTTTTTTTTAAAGAATTGTTTTTTGTCTCTTAATTGATGGTTTTCTTCAGAGTATGTTTTTTGTTTTAGCCCTTTTCATTTGCCCCTCTTTCTAACAATGTCTGCAGGCAGGTGGTTCCTAGTTTCAGAAGAGGGTAGTGCAGAGACTTACCCAGAATTGTGATACGGGCTGAACTTTACTGTAGGCAGGCTTTGTTCTAAATAAAGCAGATAAGAAAGTGGTGCAGTGGACCTTGAAGTTGCTGAGGAACTTTCCTGGGAGTGCTTATACTCCTACTGTCCACGTTGTCCTCAATTTGCTGAGTTTCTTTAGAAAAGAACACTTTTTAATAATTTTGTAAATTTTGTCTTTTAAATATCAGTGACTGTATCTTTCTCAAACCTTGTTTTCTGATTCATATCCCTTGTGGTTGTCTTCGCACATTGCTCTAGTCTCTCACAGCTGGGTTTCCCTTGCTCATCTCATCCATGCCAAGTACTATCTCAGCCTGCCAACTCCAGCTCCCAAATCTGTGTCTGCAGCCTGGACCTCGTGTCGGAATTCCTGATTCCCATTTAACTGCTTACTCTGTATTTCTTCCTGGTCATGTAATAAACCATTTTAAACTTGTCTGGAACCTGACCACTAACGGTCTTTCCTGCCAGTCTTCGGTTTCCCTTATTTTAATTAAGGCAGCTTTTACCTTTCTGGTTGCTCAGGCCAGGAACCTAATGCTATTGATTCTTCTTCCTTTTAAACTTAGGGCCATTCTTCCTTTCTTCTCTCTCTCCTTTCCTTTCTCTTTTTCTCTCCTTTTACCTCTCTCCTTCCTTTCACCTTTAGTAAACCTTGTCAGCTTTTATTTAAAATTCACCCACCCCTCATCACCTCCGGCTCTGCCATCCGAGTTTAAACCATCATCCATGACTTGCCTTCATTATCAGAATAGTGTTCTCATGGGTCCAGGCACTTGCCCTCCTACAGTCTGTTCCACGCAGCAGCAGAGTGGCCCTTGTAAACTGTGAATTAGATCACCCACGTGCCCAGAACCCGCTGGTGGCTCTCCTCTGCACTCCAGGTAGAGCAGGAGTTCTCCCTGATGTCGTCACCCACCTACCTCCCTGCCTCCCTCCGCTGTGTTCTGCTTGCGGGTCCTCTGACTGCGCTGGTGTCGCGCGCTGGGACCATAAAGGCGAGTGTGTCTGAAATGCTCTTGCCCTCACCCTGAAAGGTCGTCTTTCAGATGCCCACATAGTTCACTGAGAAGCCGTCTCCGTGAGGCCCTCCCCGGCCCCACACCCCCAATTCACTTTTCTAAGCTGTAGTTTTCCCCGTGGCACTTTCTACCATCTAGTATATATTTTACGTCACCATAATTAGACATTTTTATCTAGGCTCAGTACTTAAATGTCATCAACATAAAATATGTTATATTTTCATAAATCGTGGTTAGTTTTTGAGGCCCATCCTCTCCCTCCCTACCCAACCAAGAATATATTTTTTTTTGGCCAGGGATGTGTGTATGTGTGTTGTTGTTTTATTGTTCTGTTCATTTCTTTTATTGAGCTTGCAAAGTGGTGTGCGGCACGGGTAGGAGCTCAGTAAATGTGTGTGTCGCTCCAGCCTTGCATCTCACTTGCAGTTTTCCCGGGGTCTCAGTTGTGGTGGCCATTCTCCTCTGCCTCATAGTCAGCATTTGTCTGTATGTTTTCTGGTTTTGCAGAAGCTGGTTGTTGAAATCTCCCCTGCTGTGATCCCCATCTCTGAATCAGTGACCTCCATATTCTTGGCCATACAATTACAAATTTTATTTTAATCCTCACTGAGGTTATGTTTATTGATTTTAGAGACAGAGGGAGGGAAAGAGAAACATTGATGTGAGAGAGAAACGTCGATTGGTGGCCTCTCATACATTCCCCAGCTGGGGATCGAACCCAGCACATGGGTATGTGCCCTGACTGGGTTTGAACAAGCAACCCTTCTGTGTAGGGGAGGACACTGCAGCCAAATGAGCTACCCAGGCAGGGCTTGACCATGTAGTTTTTTGTATACTGAAATCATTTTTCTGCATGTACACTCCATACATGTATTTTACTTACATATATGCACATGCTGTTCTTAGTGTGTATGTTAGAACATGTAAAAATAGAACTGGGAGGAGGATGGAGACAATAAATACCTCTACCATAATGGAATTTCTGGTACTTCTACATTTTAGTGGGTAATGTCAGAAACCTAGTTTGCAACCCACTGCTGAATGTTAAAGATTTGTGCCCTTTTTAAGTTCTTCCCTTCATTTTTATGGACTGTCCAGAAGGAGAGGCTATAGTTGCATATACTCAATACATTACGTAGGGCTAGAAGCACCGTGGAAGAGTCGTAGTAAAGAGGGGTTTTACTACTCAGGGAAGACAAAAGAAATCCCTTCCTTTGTTTTGTTCACTGTCTTTCTTACAGGTGAGCACTGCCCCTAAGACAGTTTGGGGTATATCTGTAGTGTATTTGGCTTTTTTTCATATGTATTGTACATGTGCACACTTCCATATAAAGTAGAATTATTTGTATATTTATATGCATGCACGTTATGTATATGTAAACTAGGAATTACACCATGTGAATTTTGCTGACATGTTTTATTCCACTTAATGTATCACGGAGAGAAGTATTAACAAGATTGTGATTGCTTAGGTATTAATCCAGGTTCTGCCACTTAGTAGCCAACATTGACCTTTCTGTGCTCTAGTTTCCTTAAAACATGCAGACTTCCTCTGCCGATGGATGTTTGCACTGGAATCTGTGGAAGGGTCTTTGCTTATTGGGCACAGAGAGTGATAACAGGAAGCTTCAAATGAACTCTTGGGCACCTTGTTTCTTGTGACAACCTCTGCTTTCGTGCTTTTCTCAATGATTTTGTCACCCTCTAGTGAGCCAGCTGTTTTGCAGGTGGTGTGTGGCTCTTCCCAGTGTTTTCTGTGATCATCCGTCAGCTAGTACTCTAAAACACTCTGTGTGAATCCAAGTCTTGTAAATTCTGAAAATTATTTTCTAGCAAAAAATTTTGAAGACTTAGATTAATTTACAGGTACAGTGGAGAAATGAATAAAATTCTTTTATAAACTTCAGCACTTTTTCCTCATTTTGTTGTGATCAACATCTGTTTAACTGGGAAACCAAATGTAGGGTTTTTTTTTCTTCTTTTTAATTACAGTTTGTGGTTTATGCTGTTGCAGTTGTCCCAGTTTTTCCCCCTTTGTCTCCCTCCACCCAGCCTCCCCCCACTCCTGCAGGCAATCCCCATATCACTGTCCGTGTGCATGGTGGGTTTTGCATAGGTGTTCTTTGGCTGCTCCCTATACTCTACATCCCCCTGACTATTCTGTAATTACCAACTTGACTTTTTAATGCATTTATCTTTTTTACCCATCTCCCCGACCTCACCCCCAACTAGCAACCATTATGATTCTGTTCTGCTTGTTTATTTTGTTTTTTAGATTTAGTTGTTGATATGTATAGATTGCCATTTTATTGTTCATATTTTGTATCTTAAAGAAGACCCTTTAACATTTCATATAATACTGGTTTGGTGGTGATGAACTCTTTTAGCTTCTTCTCGTCTGGGAAGCTCTGTATTTGTCCTTTGATCCAAATGATAGCTTTGCTGGGTAGCGTTACCTTGGTCGTAGGTCCTTTCTTTTTATCACTTTGAATATTTCTTGCCAATCCTTTCTAGTCTGCAGAGTTTCATTTGAGAAATCAGCCGACAGTCTTGTGGGGGGGTTCCTTGTAGGTAACTAACTTCTTTTCTCTTACTGCTTTTAAGAATCTCTCATTGTCTTTAATCTTTGGCATTTTAATTATGATGTGTCTTGGAGTGGGCCTCTTTGCATCCATCTTGTTTGGGACTCTCTGTGCTTCCTGGATTGTATGTCTATTTCCTTCACCAAATTAGGGAAATTTTCTTTCATTTTTTCAACTAGGCTTCCAATTTAGTGCTCTTTCTCTTCTCATTCCAGCATCCCT
Source organism: Phyllostomus discolor (assembly GCF_004126475.2). Taxonomy (NCBI): domain Eukaryota; kingdom Metazoa; phylum Chordata; class Mammalia; order Chiroptera; family Phyllostomidae; genus Phyllostomus; species Phyllostomus discolor. Next base: position 207,226,416 of record NC_040903.2, read on the forward strand.
ATGATGCAAATATTGGTATGCTTGAACTTGTCCCAGAGGCTCCTTACACTGTCCTCATTTTTTTTTTGGGGGATTTTTTTCTTCGGGTGGTTCTTACTGGTTGTATTTTGTTTCCTTAGGTTCCAAATCACTCATAGGATGCTTGGCTTCATCCTCTCTACAGATGATTGCTTGTAAATTGTTCTTTATTTCAATTAGTGTATTCTTTGTTTCTGACTGGATCTTTTTATGCTGCTCAGGTCCTCACTGAGGTCCTTGAGCATCCTTATAACCAGTGTTTTGAACTCTGCACCTGATAGATTGCTTTTCTCCATTTTATTTAGCTCTTTTTCTGTAGTTTTGTTCTGTTCTTTCATTTGAGACATGTTTCTTTGTTTCCTCGTTTTGGCAGGCTCCCTTTCTGTGTTTTTATGTATTAGGTAGAGCTACTAGTGTTTTACAGGTTTGAGAGACTGAATGGGGTAGCTTCATGTAGTAGGTGCCCTGTAGGGTCCAGTGGCACAGCCTCCCTTATTACCCAGGCTGAATACTCAAGATGTGCCCACTGTGTAGGCTGTGTACACCCTCTGTTGTATTTGAGCCTTGATTGCTGTTAGCACATCCAGGGTCAGCCACAGCCTGTGTTTTGTCTGGGGTCATACAGCATAATTTACAAAGTGAGCTGCAGGTGGCTGCTACTTGTGCTGGGCTTGGAGGTGCCCAGGTGAGGCCAAGCTGTGAACCAAGGGTGGTGGCTGCTAGAGCTGGGCCTGGGGCAGCTTAGCAAGAGGTATGGGGCTCCCTGAAGCCAGACACTGCTTATTTGAGAAAATTTAGGAAAATCTGAAGCATGGGTCAAGACAAGCCATTCGTGTTGAAAAGCCATTGGAAACAGGTTGGGTGGGCTCAAAAGTTGGGAGAGGCAAGGCCTTGCAATCACCAGGTCAGGGCAAACAGTGTGAGCCACATGGATGGAGTCTCAGATACAACGCCTGCCTGCTGCTAGCCTGTGGCTGTGTGGGGGGAGGGCTCAGAAAAGGATCAGTGGCCTCTGCCAGCACTTCCACCTGGGAGAAAGCTGCCTCCCAGCTCTCACTCTGATGCCAGACCCTTCATTTCCTCCCTGTACGTGTCTCGTGCCTTTCAGTTTGCTGCCCTGGTGCTGGAGCTCAAGGGAGAGCGTCCAAGTAAGTCTGTGTGCAGGCCCCGTTAAGAACTGCCGTGAATTCCAGCAGTTTCTGCCTTCCACAGCATCAGTCTTGCTGGTTTCTACAGCTGTAGTTATGGAGACTTACCTTCCTGGCACTGGAACCTTGTGCTGGGGGCCTGGTATGAGGCTGGGACCCCTTGCTCCTGAGATATCCCTCTTGATGTTTATCCACCACATGTGGGTGTGGGACCAGCCTGTCCACATCTCCGCCCCTCTTCCAGTCTCAGTATGGCTTCTTCTTGAATTCCATGGTTGTAGGTTCAGCTCAACTTCTGATGTTCTGAATGATGGTTGTTCTGTATGTTGTAATTTGGGTGTGGTTATGTGAGGAGGTGAGCATGTTTTCCTACACTGCCATCTTAACTAGAAGTGCTACAATTCTTCATAAGAATTATCATTTTGGAGAGGCTCTGGGAAGTTGTGTCCACCATCTTGAATCTTTGTATTTTACTTTGAGGTCACTTTATATAGAACTGATGGATCTAATTTTTGCTTTTAGTTAGGACATTTATAGCTTCCTAATTATTTATCCTCACCTGAGGACATTTTTTCATTGCTTTTAGAGAGATAGGAAGGGGGAGAGGGAGAGAAAAATGGAGAAACATTGATGAGGGAGAAACATCAATCAGTTGCCTCCCGTATGTATCCTGACCATGGCTTGAACCTGTAACCTAGGTATGCGCCTTGACTGGGGTTGAAACCACAGCCTTGCAGCGTGCAGGACGATGCTGCAGCCAAGCAGGCCACACCGGCTGGCGCTACACAGCTCATCTGTGTTGACTGACGAGTAAAGCAAACTAAAAATGGCCTTTCCCAAACCAAAGCCGTGGGAAGACATTCTCTGGTGGTAGATTGGAAGACTTGAATATTTTTATGTTGGTGATACTCCAAAATGTACCTATGAATTTAATTCAGGTCTTATTAAAATCCCTGCTGGCTTTTTTTGCAGAAATTGACAAACTTCCTAAAATGCATATGGAAATGTAAAGAACCTAGAACAGCCAAAAGTGTTGAAAAATTTTATAGTTGAAGGTCTTATATTTCCCCATTTCAAAAGTTGCTATAGACTTACAGTAATCAAAACTGGTACTGGCATAAGAGTGTATATAATATAGACCAATGAGAATGTAGAAATGTACCAGTACAGTGATGATCAAATGACTTTTCAACAAGTATACCAAGACAGTTCAGTGGAGAAAGAATAGTCTTTTCAGCAAATGGTGCTGGACAACTGGATATCCACAGGCAAAAAAAATAAACTTGGACCGTTTGCTTTACTACATATTGAAATTAACTAAAAATGGATCAAAGACCACACATGGAAGAGCTAAAATCATAGAACTCTTAGGAGGAAAAAAAATAGGTATAAATCTACATGAGCTTGGTTTAGGCAGGCAGTGGTTTCTTAGTTATGGCACCGAAAGGCAGACAGCCGAGAGAAACAGCAGATCATTTGGACTATATCAAAGTTTAAAATTTTGTGTTTAGAAGAATACTGTCAGGAAAATGGAAAAGACACACAGAATGGTAGGAAATCATGTAATAATTGGTATGGTATCAAACCAAGACCAGCTCCTCATTTCCCCTATCTTTAAATTTCCACTGTATCTTTTTTTTTTTAATTTATTTATTTTTAGAGAGAGGGAGAGAAACGGTCAATGTGTGGGGGGACCTGGCCTGCAACCCAGGCATGTGCCCTGACTGGGAATCAAACTGGTGACCCTTTGGTTTGTTGGCCAGCACTCAATCCACTGAGCCACGCCAGCCAGGACTAAATTTCTACCATATCTTATCAGTGCAGTTGAAGTCCATTATTACCTCATGTTTTTAGATTTGTCTGTGCTCATTGTGGTCATGCGTCCAATTACCCTCCCTGCCCTCTGCCAACAGAGGACATGCTATGTATTGTCCTATGCTATTTTTACCAGAAGTAAAACTGAAGATTTAAACAGTGTAAGTAATCTGAAGGTTGAAAACTATGGTTTAATAGGTGACTGCACAAAAGTATGCTCAGTTCACATCAGATTGTGGTATAAAGTACTTAATGTTGTTATATTGCTTAATGTAGGCCCAAGATTCTTGGCACGACTCCTTGACATGACGTAAATAATAGAAAAATTCTTTGTGTCACATGTCTGGTTTCAGCCAATCAGAAACCAGAATTCTCTTCTATGTAATAATAGGGCTTATTGTTTGGAGAGGAACTGCAAATAGAAATTTACTTTTGAGTTTTGACTCCAGAAATATACAACGCTGTCATTTAGTTACAGGCTTAAAAATGTTACTCACTTTTAATACTTACTGAAGTAACAACCCTAATCAGTACTTTTACTTTTGAGGAAAACATTTAATGGGCTGTGAAGGAAAATTTTCTAAAAATAGGGAGAGAGAATTTTATGAAAATGTCTTCAAGAATTTCATCACCATCTTTACCAATTTTCTTGTCTCCTGAGCCAGTTGACTTAGGTTCTGTAACAAGTTCCTCTTGTTCATTGAATGAGCTAGACAATATTTCCCATCTTTTAAGGAAAATATCAACTGATATCAATGAAATTAAAGAAATGAAAACAGCAATCTTGACAGTGGAAGCAAATATTTTTGATCTAAATGTTAGAGTGTCACAGAATGAAGCAAAAATATCATCTCTGGAGGTTAAAATGAGCGAATATTCAGCGTCAGCAACTGAGTGCAGCAGAGAGTTCAGAGGTCTCCAGGAGGAGGTAGATTTTGGGTCACAGTCAAGGACTACTGATTTAAAAATAATTGGCTTCCTTAGAAACATTGAGAAAGGTAAATTCTTACTGTTGGATATCGCTATATCTTTTCCTGTAACTTGTTCTCACGAGACACAACAAGCCTCAAAGCTTCGCTTTTTCATCGACCTTTAATGACAGGTTTGGGCTTTGCATGCTTTAGCTCAGCGGGACTGAGGGAACTCCGTCCTCCAGTGTGTCCCTAGCACTGTTTTGAAAAGATAGGTGAGCACAGAGAGATGAAGCAAAATTTGAAATGTTAGAAAATGATCCCTTGTATCTTTCTTGTGAGATTAATCTTAAAAAGTTTTTACTTATTTATTTTAGAGGGGAAGGGAGGGAGAGAAACATCAGTGTGAGAGAGAAACATCGATCCGTTGCCTCTGGTCTGTGCCCGGACCCAGAATCAAACCTGTGACCTCTTTGCCCTGTGGGATGACACCCAACACCTGAACCACACTTCTCAAAGTGTGAAATTATTTTAAACTGTTTAACTCTTTCCTTGTTCACTGTTGATGTTAAACTGGCCTGTGGTCATTGCGCTGGGCGAGCACTCTTCCTGTGACCCGCTGCGGTCGGTTTCTCAGGCCCTTCGGTAGGAATGCGACCTTGGCCAGACCGCGTGTCACCTTCCTCGTTCGGGGCAGCTCCTGGAGACTTACTGTGTTACCATGATAACGTTGGAAGAAGTTAATTTTTGTTTTGGCACATAACTAAAGAGTAATGTGATGTAAGTTACATTTTAAAAGAAAAGAGCTGATAAATTTTTGAATTAAGTATAGCTTTTAACATTTAAAAACCCCTTTCAAGGACACTGGGTGGTTTGGCAGCTGCACGTTTGCGCTGAGTGAGCAAAGGATGGCCTTGTGAGATGCCGTTTGCAGATCCCCTGAAGTCAGTGTGGAAACAGCTAATGGGGATCTCGATGTGTGGGGCCCTTTCAGTCGCGTTGCTTTGTGACTGTACCGTCACCCTTGTTTTAACCTTCGAGTGAGTGGTGTGTGCTGGACAGTGGGCAGGGAAGGGCCTCTCGTCACCCGTCAGAGCGCTCAGCATCGACTGAAGATAGCATCATCGGTCGGTTCTGTGTTGGTGCTTTGTTTTGTTTTGCAGTTTGAGTACAAAGAAATTGTGAGCTTATTTCTAGCTGAGCATCTTCCCCTGGGAAATCCACGTGATTATTTTCATGCTTTGGTAGGACGTAGACTGCAGAGTGGAGAGTTGTACTTGTTCACTGTTCTCTTTTTTTTTTTCTAAGATTTTATTTGTTTATTTTTAGACAGAAAGGAAGGGAGGGGAGGGAGAGAAACATCAATGTATGAGAGAAACAACAACTGGTTGCCTCTTGCACACCCCTAACCGGGGCCCCGGCCTTTGCAACCCAGGCATGTGCCCTCACTGGGAATCAAACTGGCGACCTTCCAGTTCATAGGCCGGTGCTCATTCCACTGAGCCACACCAGCCAGGGCCACTCTTCTCTTTGTAGCACCCAAGCTCATAGTTGTCGTTTGGGAGCTCTCTAACCAGACAACTGTGGAGTGTTTTGTTACGCAGTTCCAGCGGTGAGTCACAATGGCGAGAGCCCAGGTGATGGAGGGAGATGCTGCTTCTGTTGATCTTGCAGTTGGTGGCCACCTGTCTCCTGTGGTGCAAGCTGCGGTTCCACGCGGCAACTCCTGTTGGCTTTTCCGCCCTTTTCCCTCTATCTCCAGGCTTTACCTCCAATCCAGGAAGGCTGGCCTCCTGACGAAGAACCAGGAGTGTTGCCCATGCCATTTTTGGTTTAACCCTGAGTACAGGTTTTTGTCACATTGGTCTATAAATATTACAAAATTGTATTATTGGGTTGGCCAAAAAGTCTGTTACGTTTTTTCCGTACAATGGTTCTAGTAGTGCTTAGTTGTCTTTAACTTCATTCAGAACAATTTTGTTAGATTGTATTGTGACAGCTGTCATATCAGTGTGCATTTCAAAAAAAAACTTACCAAAATTGGATTTTTGTGCAGCTATTTTAATATTGAAGATGGAAGAAGATATGCAACATTTTTGGTGTATATTGTGCTTTATTATTTGAAGAAAGGTAACAGCACAACTGAAAACCCCAAAAAAGATTTGTGTAGTGTATGCAGAAGATGCTGTGACTGACTGAACGTGTCAGAGGTGGTTTGCGAAGTTTCTTGGTACAGTTGATATTTTTTGGCCAAGTAGTTCTTGGCTGTGGGGCTGTCTTATATGGGAAGGTGTTTAGCAGCACCCCTGGCTTCTTCCCACTAGAGGTCAGTAGTGGGAGATAGCTGACATACTCAGAATATCCAAATCAATAAAGTTACTGGTGAAAATGAAAGATGTGTCTTTTATTTTACAGAAAAAAACATAATGGGCTTTCTGGCCAACCCAATATTTAAGCTTTATCTTTTTTTGCCATGTGTAATGCACACCCATGTTTTTGTGGGCATTTTGTATGGGATTGTTCTACCCATTATGATGCCATGGTAGGTAATCATCATACCTGTGTATAATGTGTGAGCATCCTTATTTTTCCCTCAAACATTTGGACAAAAAAAGTGTGCGTTATGTGCAGCAAAATAACGGTATGTTTAAGACTTTTAAGAACCCAGAAAAATTATTTTGGGCTTAATTTCTAGGACAGACTCATGCTGGTATTGTATTTTAAGCTTAGTTGATCTTTAAAATTTACGTTCTAGGAACTCCACAGAGACAGTTGTTATCCCGGCTGCAGATTGACCCAGGAATGGTAGAAACTCTGGAGATCAGTCCAGGTTGGTAATAATCTCATGTTTTCAATGTAACCCAGCATTTTTCAGTTGCTATTGCCATTCCTTGCACTTCATTTAATGTATCTCGTATCTCTTAGATCCTGCCCTAAGATACTATATTTAGATCTGTGAAAATATTTTAGGAGCAGGAGACAGGATCTGCATTTTCTTCACGTTACATGGTTTTTGTATTTTCCACCTCATTCAAAAATTCTCTTGTTGCCATTTCACCTGGGACCCTGGAGCTTGTTGGCTGCTCACTCCCCTGCTCTAGGGATGACTTGGTTCCTCCCTCCTGTCCTCGCTAGCCCGCCTTCGCTGTTGCCCTGAGCTGCTGCAGTTTCCCTGCCCTGCCGAACCTGGTCCTCAGTTTCACTTCCCTTTGAAACCCCGTTGCCAGGGACACACCTAGAACCTGTCCTTCTCAGAGCCACCTGTAACTTAATTGTTAAAATCTCTTCCATCCCCCAGCACGCGCGCGCGCGCACACACACACACAAACGTACGCACACACGCACGATAGCTACTTCAGGGGATGGGCTGGTGCTTTATTGATGTCTCTGTTCGCAGTGTCCTTTCCAGATGCCTGTGTAGTTCCTAATCAGTGCCTGCTGGTGGGAGCCACTGGATACCTGCAGTCTTAAAGTCAGAAATCTTCTTTTCTCTGCTTCCTTTTGTTTCCCCTCGGCCTGCCCTTGGTTGGAAGCTCTGGTGCTTTGACTCCTGCCTGTCAGCCCCTGACTGACTTTCTTCCCCTTGGTCAGGACCCCACAGTCACCAGCTGCCCTCCCTGACTCCTGCGTGGCCTTTTTTTGCCTCAGAAAGACGTGCTTGTCTGCTCTGAAGGCTCCCCTCCGCCGGGTGTCGGCTGCTGCCCCTGCGGACGGGCAGTCTCTCCTCCACGCTCACGTGGCTGCAGCCTCTGCCCCTTGTCTGGCTTGTCCCTTCCACCCAGACACGGGTTTGGGGCGCCTCCATCCTGGATTTTGCCCTCTCATCTCCCAGCATCCCCTCCTGCTTTCTGTGTAAGGGTGTTTTTGAAAATGTTTGGCAGCTGAGGTCTGTGTATGTTGTGTCTGCGTCATCAGCTCTCACATACTCTTTTTGTTTCCTTTAGTTTTTATTTTTACCCAAGGAGCCCATACAGTTTGAATCATCAGATAGTTCCAGGAGGCTTATGAACGACTAAATCCTGTGCCTTCTGTAATTTGCTTAAAAACTCCTGAGAGCCTTTTGTATGTGCATACTTCCCACCTCCCCCACCCTCTTTTTTTTTTTTAACCGGTTTGGGTTTTGTTCCGTGTATGCAGTACTCTGCTCTTCTCTGAGGATAGTAAAGGTAGTTCCAGGTGTGTGTTTTTCGTTTGTTTTTTTGTGGTCTTATTTTCTCGAAGCTGTTTGTTTTGATCACTGTCTTACATGAAAGGTTTTCCTCATGTGTGAGGGACCCTTGGTTGCCTTATATGTAAGAGTGGGGTGCTTAAGAAGCCGATGGGCGGGCTGAGTTCATTGGTTGTGGGGATTGTGGCGTCACGTGTGAACGCAGCTCTGCAGTGGAGAGGGGTCCGTCTTGCCCGTCTAGTTGTGGGGCACCCTGACCACAGGGCCTGCAGGCCTTTCTTTCCTCCTAGGTCAGTTTCTCCGGGAAGGATCTTTTAAGTAATGGATTGTCTGGGAGCGAATGGGAAAGGGGGCTGGGGAAGGCTCCTCAACATTAATTACTGTGTAATGTGTACTCAGCAACCCCCTTTCTGGTTTCAGCGTGGTGCTTCTTTCCACAGGGCTTGCATCCGTTGGCCCAGAGGCACTCTGTTTTTAGTTTTCAAGAGTCTAAAGCTTTACTTTCTCCAAGGGAGAAAATGGTCAAAGGTTATCAGAAAATATCACTACTTTTGACAGTGTTAACGGTATGCATGTAGTTAATATCGTGGTAGCTCCTTTCTGCCAGAGCCCGTGACGCTACATCCGCGGGCCTCTCCGGCAGTGGTCAGCGCGAAGCACACCTCCAGTTACCCCAGGTGTCTTCAGGGTGGAGGGAGGGGGATAGGTGCCGTGAGGGTGAGACTGGAAGGAATTGAACGTAGGGAGAACTGACTGCGTCTAAAATGGACACCGGAAAAACACCCCGTCTGTGCTGCCCTGCCCTCCTCTCCCCGTCAAGAGGCCCGGGGTTCCCTGTGCTGCCCGCTCGGCAGCCTTGGGAGAATCTCGGGATCCCTGTGGATTGCTTCATTGTTGGCTTAAGGCCCAGCTTTTGAAGATCTACTGTCAGTTTTCACTCGTAAAATAATGGTTGTATCACCTTCCACAATTACTTTCCATGTGAGGTTTTTTAAATTAATCCTTTACTGACATTTTAGTGGGGTTTCAGGAGGGAACGGAACATGGGCCCCGCCCGTGTTCTTTACCCGGTGTCACCGTTCCGTCTGTCTGAGTCTGCCCGACCCGGGCTGCTGGCATTCACCCTGCAGAGCGACCAGTGGCCTGTGTGGCTCTGCTGTCAGTGCACACTTCTCTAAACTCCAGTCCGTGACACTCGAGTTTGTCGTCTGCAGTCGCTGGTCCTGTGGCTCCCAGGACTTTCCTGTCTGTTCTTCTGTTGGTTCCTTTTCATTCTCCTATATCAACTCCCACCTTCCTCTGCTGCTCCTTAAATACTAACTGTACGCCATGTCTTGCCCTCGGCATCATTTGCATCTACTGTATTCTCCCAAGATGCAAAGCAGTACAGGACAGTGCAGGGTGGTGAGAAGGAGCGCAGCAGCAGCCTCGGCCTCGTTTCTGGCCTCTGCTGGTGCTGGCACGAGAGACCTCAGTGAGGCCCGGAGGACTTGGGGTTGCAGCGTGGCCACCTGTCACACGAGTGGGTTCAGCGAGAAGGTGGCGTTAATGAATGTGGACAGTTTGTTCAGCATTCCTATTTCCCCTTTGGTTTCGACTCTGCTTCTCTTCCCTGTCTCCCCTCCCTGCTGCTGGTCAGTGTGAATGGCCTAGCTGCTTCCTAAACGGGTGAGATCCCCACAGAGCTTCAAACTACCGAGATCTGAAATTGAGGTTTGCCTTTGCCCCCTTTTGTTTTTATTTTATGACATTTATTGAGGCAGCATTAGTGAATGAAATTATACAAGGTGGGGCAAAAGTAGGTTTACTGTTGTGAGTACACAAAACAGGTTATTCTTGTATTATTTATTATGGTATTATTTTCCATATGAACAACTGTAAACCTACTTCTGCACACCCTGAATAGGTTTCAACTGTACAGTTCTGTTGGGTTGGCCAAAAAGTCTGTTTAGTTTTTTCCATAAAATAAAAGACATTTTTCATTTCACCAACAACTTTATTGATTTGGATATTTTGAGTATGTCAGCCATCTCCCACATGGTAGAACGTTGATTGTTCTCAATTTCTTGATTTGATCACTGTCCCCTTCAACGGCTCTGCCTGACCGTGGAGCTTCATCCAGCAGAAAGTCTCCAGCACGAAACTCCGCACAACGCTCCTGGCCCGTTGGATCAGTCGCAGCACCTGCTCCGTGCACTGCGCAACTTTTTGTTTTTTGTTGTTGTGGGTTTTTTTTTTTTCCATTTTAGTTGTGTTTTTACCTTTCCTGAAATAATAAAGCACAATATGCCAAAAATGTTGCGTACTTTCTTCCATCTTCAGTATTAAAATTGCTACACAATTCACCAATTTTGAAGTTTTTTAAATGCATGCTGTTATGACAGCTGTCACAATACAATCAGACAAAATTGTTTCGAATGCAGTTAAAGAGAACTAAGCCCTATTGGAGCCATCTTATGGAAAAAATGAACTTTTGGGCCAACCTGGTGTATATCTTCTGTATATTGCACTGTGTGTTCACCGTCCAAAGTCAGGTCGTGTCTGTCACCCTGTATCTGACCCCTATACCCTCTTCTGCCTCTCCCCCCACCTCCCACCCCTCTGGTAACCACCGTACTGTTGTCTGTGCCAACAGGTTTTTGTTTGTCTTGCTTGTGGGTTCATTGGTTTCAGTCTTATGTCCCACATACGAGTGAAATCATACGGGTTTGACTTTTTCCGCCTGACTGACTTCACTCACCATGTTGTTGGAAGTGACAGTACTTTATCTTTTCTCGTGGCCATAGACTATTCCGTTGTTTAAATGTACCTCATCTTTATGTAGGCATCCGTTGGAGGACACTTTCATTGTTTCCGTGTCTTGGCTGCCAAGGCTTTGCCCCTTTTAAATTGGCTCTTTCTCCTGTCCTCTGTTTCCTGTGTCAGTTTCCTCTTCCTCCCGTTCGCACCCCTACGCTAGTCTTCCCCTCTCCACTGCCCCTGCTGGGGAGGGCAGGTGCGCCTCGCGGGATGGTGGGTGAAAACGCACCCGCTGTGAGTGCGGGTGCTGGAGGGAGTGTGGTTAGAATAGGAAGAGGGGTGAGGATCTTTAAACTCAGCCTCACCGTCTCTCCTGTGCATCTGCCTCATACCTGAACTCTGGGACTCCAGTCCATTCTTAACATTGTCCTTTTTCCTGAAAACCAGTTTAAACATGTTACTTCCCTACTTAGAAACCTCTGTTGGTCACTGAGTACTTCTGGGCCAGACTACAAACTCATTGACACGAGATCCTTTATACCTCAGCCTTTCTTGCCACGCACATACTCCGCGCACCACACACAGCGCTCTGGTCACACCGCGTTTCCCGCTGCGTCTCAGATTCCTTGTGCCTCATGCCAGCTGCCGCCTTCCCCCATGCAGTGCCCTCCGCCGCAGTGCTCCGTCCCAGCTCGCTCCCTCCGAGTGCACTCCCGTCGCGGTTGTTCGTCCTCTGTCAGCTTTTCTTTTCCCAGCTGTGGCGGTTCTCTGTTCTCCCGACGCCTGTTTGTACCCCTTTCGGGTCACCTTTTGGGGCATAGGGTTATGAAATTGTGTATACATCTATTTTCCTCCTTTGTGCATCTACCACAGTATTCAGCAGGTGTTCAGTTGTTTTAGTGACTGAACATGAATGAATAGTTTGTGAATTTTGGTCTCTGTCATTTGCCTGTTAACTTCAAGAGAAGTGGACCTCGTTAACGCTAGTCAGTTGATCAGCAGTTGATAGGTCAGCCGTCTGCATTCTGGGCTTTAAGGCTTGGCATGTTTGAGAAAGTAGTGGGGCCTAAGGAGTGTATAGCAGGTGATACGAACTGTGGTTATTTGCACTGAAGGTCAGTGTGTTCCTTGCTGCATTTTTAAAAATCCCTATTCATCTGAAAATCCTCAAAGTAGCCTTTACAACCAGGTGGAAACTGTGGCCGCCGAAGACCTCACCGTCAGGGTGTGTTCGCTTCTCTAGGCGGTGCACTGTGCAGAGAGAACGAAACAGGTGTTAGATTGTTCAACAGTCCTTGTGTCACGATTCTAGGGACACGAGGACTCCTTAGTCTCCAGTGTGCTGAGACAATAGAGTTGTACTTACAGTAAGTGCAGGTCATTACCAGCGCCCTCGCTGCGAGCGCTCCGGTGCTGCGGGCGGGGGGCGCTGGTCGGGGCCCCTGGTTTACTGCCAGGCTGAGGGCAAGACGCTGCTTTGAACGGATGCTCGGCTCAGAGGTGCAGCCCTGTTCCCGGGCACAGCCATTGTGATTTTCCTTTGAAAGCAATTACGAATATACAGACGGTTGACATTCTTCTCACGTGTGTGATGTTGGGAATGAAGGTATATTCCACAGTAAACATTTGTGGCCAATTTTTTTGGCTCAGATTACTATGACATGGAATCCATGGTCTATGCAGACACGAGATCATTTATTCTGAAGAAGCCAAAGCTGTCTGAGGAAGTAGTAGTGGCACCAAACCAGGAGTCGGGGACGAAGACCGCAGATACCCTTCGGGTACTTTCAGGACACCTTTTGCAGACACGGTAGATGGTTTCTTTTTCTTGCGTAGCTAATCTGTGTTGATTAGACAGTGCAGGTTAACTGTCAGTCCCCAGTTCCCTCCTCCCCATCCTGGCCCTCAGCGTAGAGTGCTTTGATTGATTCAGTAGGCCATGTATACTAAGCTAAATCCAGCTTTCAGAAATGCTAGTTCATCCTTCTTGATCAGAAAGCCATTATACTATGAAGTAAGTCAGCCTATGATTTAGCTGTTAATAAGATTTTTTTCATGTGTGCACCCAGGAAATGAGATTTTAAGAGCTAGGTGATCAAAATCAGGAAATCTTTCCAGAGAGAGCTAATTGGGTTGGGGTGATTCTCCGCTTAGAAAATTGACCAGACGTTCTAACAGAGAGTAAAACAGTATAAATGTAGACTGCTGGCTCTCGGGTCTGGGAGCAGATGCTGACATTTTAGCCCGTTCCATGTGACCCGGGGGATCAGATGGATGGCGGGGGTCAGGGTTGAGCAGAGACTGTCCTTAGTGCAGCCTGGAGGGCGCTGGCAGCAATGGCGCAGCCACTGTGTGGTGGCCCGAGTCCACCGGCGCTGGGCCTGGGAGCCCCCCAGAGTCGGGTGTCCGACTCTGAGGACGCACAGAGCCAGTTAAGGGCGTTAAGGGTAGTTCTGCTGGAGAGCACACTGGGAGGCTCAGCTTTCTGTGTCTGTTCCCTAATTCTATGGTATTTTCTATCTGTCTGGCAGAGATCTTGTACAACCAGATAAACCTGCAAGTCCCAAGTTTATAGTGACGCTGGATGGTGTTCCCAGCCCCCCAGGATACATGTCAGATCAAGAGGAGGACATGTGCTTTGAAGGAGTGAAACCTGTAAACCAAACTGCAGCCTCAAACAAGGGACTCAGAGGTCTCCTGCACCCACAGCAGTTGCAGTTGATGAGCAGGCAGCTGGGTGACCCCGATGGTAGCTGTCCGCACGGCGCTGTCCTTGGGAAGGGCGTCTGGCCGAGCTTGTTTCTCCGCTCGAGTGAATAGTGGTCGGAGGCCTTGCTTTCGTTTGTTATTCCGTAGTTGCCTTTCCCCCGCCCCCCAGACATAACAGCCAGTTAAATTGGAGGGTTTCTCCTGTGTGTGTTGTGTAGGTTGGCTGTTATTCCCATCTCAACGGCGTTCAGCCATGGAAACCGAAAAGTACCTCTTACTATGCATGTTCATTATGCATGTTAAAGGGTGAACCATCTTTCTCGATTTCTGTTTGCCTGTTTTTAAAAAAGAAACTACTCATTACTTTCCTCTTGTACCAGCAGTAGTCTATCGTAATTAACTTGACAGGAAAGTGAATTTGGATTTTGATGCTATTTCTACTTCACTGTAATTCCCTTGAGTGGAGTTCCGCACCTCATCTGCCAAAATACTTAACTGGAGGTTCAGAAAAGACCTTACATTGAAGTTAATATTTAAGCACAGTATTTAGAAGTCAGATAACTCAATTCAGGTAGCGACTTGCTTTTAGGCAAATGAGCCTTTCTCCCCGTGGCTGCTTCTCGCTGGGTGCCAGTGGCGGGCACCGCCCTGCTGGTCGTTTTCATGCGGGACAGAGAGCGACCACGCTCCTCAGACCTCGTGTTTCCAGAAACACCCGCACGGGCAGGGGGACAGTCACTGGATCTCAAAAATGAAAAGTATCAAAAATATGTAGGTTGTGAAATTTTTCCAAATTAAAATTTCTTGGCAGTGATATGAAAATAGATTAAATGCCTTTTGAGTAGCTAAAACTATAATAGCCCTGGGGGGCGGGGCTTGAGTGCCTAGAGATCATTATCATCTTGGACTGAACGAGCCTATTGCTTTGACTGGTGGAGGAAGTTGACAATGTCACCCTATTGAAAGGAAGAACAGTTTTGAAATGGTAACAAGGGTGGTAAGAACTGCAATAGGCAGTGCAGAGCTCTTGACCTTGTGTATTCTGTCTAAAAGTAAGAAAATTGGTGTTTGACTACTTTGGTTTTCAGTTCAGTAGCTTAATTTATTGGTATGTTAGGGTCTGGTTTTACTTGAGTGTAGATGTCCGTGCTGGGCTTTACAGCAGTGACGCTCCAGATACCATGTTAGCAGAAGTTCTTGGCAAGGCACCCCACGTGCCGCTGCCCCTTCTGCAGACGCCGGGGTGAGTGGGGGCCTCCCACCCAGTGCTTTGCCCCAAGGCCGTCCGTGTTTCGCTGGTGTTCGAGAGGGTCCTGAGTGACAGTCCCAAAGAGTCTGTGGTCTGTCCTGCTCTCCCCCTCCAAGCAGGGAGTTTGGAACTCCGTTACTGCTTTTGGTGGCTTTTTGTCTAGTGTTTCAAGGATGCTGCCAGCAGCAGCAGCTGCTGTTTTAAGCCACCACCACTGGCCATTATATGGAAGTACAGATTTTATAGCTTGCAGTAAAAAGTGAATTTGCCTCTTAAAACATAAATGGGAAAACTTTTAATAGCTTTCGAAGTAAATGTGAGGGAAAATCAGAGTCATGATCTCTGTGTATCTGACATCACGTTTCTACCAAAAGATAGTTTCCTTGTAAAGAACCTTACTTCTTAAATAGGCTTGCGAGTCTCTAGCCACGTCACTCCCCTTTCCAGCCCACCAGCCCGCCCGCCTTTGGGCGTTCCGTTCCCTCTCTCATGGGCCCGGCTGCTGTGTGTACAGCAGGCTGAGGTGTGTTCTTAGGAAGGAGGTCAGACAGACACATTTCCTCCGCACGGGCGACACAAAAACCATTTAAATTTGGGGAAAGCTGCTCTGGCCCCACCAGATTTTATTTAAGGCCAAGGATACTTTTAATGATGACTTACCGGTTGTGTAAAGCAGCATGGACATTTATATGCCAGGCACACTCGTGATGCCTCCCTGGCACTTCCGACTGGCAGTCAGGATGGGACTCGAGTGCCTCGCTATCCTGCAGGAAGACTGGAGTTGGGTCACTGGTGCGACAGGGCTCACGGCACCAGCCGCTGCATTGTTAGATGTTGCATTCTTGTTTACCTGTATCCATAAAACCCGAAGGAAGTTGTTTTCTCTTTGCGTCAGAGAGGAAGCAGCTGTAGAGAGGTCAGACAGATACACTTGCCCGAGGTGCCTGCCTCCCCCTGCCGGACGGGTGCAGGGCCGGCTTGGAGCACCAGCCCGGTGTACGGGCCGCAGGGGTGTCGTTGGAGGGCGTCTGTTTTCGTGAGCACGAGTGTGAACAGTGTGGGTCATGCCCACGACGCTGTTTGGGGGAGGCTAGGATGTCTTGGGCCAGAAGTTGGCAGCTCCTTAGGCCTATTGGGTGTCACGTTGTTTGGTTTATTCTGTGTTTTACATTTGAACTGGTTGCCAGCATTTAAAATTTAGATGTCCTGTAAAAAGGGTTTTGGCTTTAAGTCGGGAGACAATCCGGCAACAGGGGTCCCACCTTCTGAAGTCATAGTGATGGACATTACAGTTCATGGGACCTGATGAGTGGGTGGCGGTGAGCCCAGGGCGGTGTCTCCAGGCGGCTCTCCCCCACATCTCTCTGCTCCGCACCAGGGCTGTCTGCGCCCGGTCGTCTTGACCCCGGTCAGGCGCACGCTGTCAGGTGATCTGCTGGGGAGTGGCATTTGTGACCCACGCCAGGCAAAAATCTCCTCCTCGCTCTGTAGACACTGGTGTGGGTTTACCCCCTGCACTTAGAGAACTGCGTGTGCCTCGGTGAACGAGGAGACTGTGGGTCTGGACCACTGACAGTCTGGCCTGGATGAGAATTAGTTCACGTTCTTTATCCGCTTGCTTTCAGTTTGCCCTTCATCTTACTGGCTCACTGGTTGGCATCCTTCCCTCTCCCGTATTGACTTCAGCCCCGAAGTAGCTTGGAGAACTGGGGCTTTCTCTGTGGGAGTCTGGGCCGCTCTGGCTGCAGCGTCACCACGCTCCTCCTTTCACAGTGAGGCTGCAGTCTGCCTCCTGGGCGTCGTGCACGGGCTCCTGTTGCCGGTGTCGGGCGCATTTATTTCATAAAACTGTACACATAGAAGATAAGATTTTAAGGCTGGGTTTTGAGGGAAATTAGCAGTTAATGAGATACTTCCCATTTCTCTCCCTTGGTAGCTGAGATGAGTGAGCTGAGTGTGGCACAGAAACCAGAGAAACTTCTGGAGCGCTGCAAGTACTGGCCTGCCTGTAAGAATGGGGACGAGTGTGCGTACCATCACCCTGTGTCACCTTGCAAGTGAGTAGCAGCAAACAGATTCTGCTTCACAGCCCAATTCCTATTGCCTGGTAGCTTGTTTTGTTTGCTTTTTACAGTCCTCTCTCGAATGCAGTGGCCCTGGCCGAGGCCTGCCCTCAGCCAGCGTGCCAGTGTGTGTTGTGGAGAGTGGGGACTCGGAGGCACGGAGCTGGGGTCTCCGTGCTTCAGGCTCAGGATGTGCGGAAACTCGGGGCTTTCTCGGGATTCTGTACATGAAGGGGATGAGCGTGTGGTGTTCACGCACACACATCTAAAGCGGCGGGGGGTGGGGTGCGTGAGAGGAAGTGAGCACACAGTTTGGACTTGGGCATAGTTTTTCCTCACCAGCTGGCTGATCAGTTGAATGAGCTTTGAGAAGTGGATTTTAGATTTCTTTTGTCCTGTTGGTGGCATCTCTCCATGCTTTAAGAAATTTTGATGTGACAGTCACATGGATGTATATAGGGAGGTCATGAGGTGGGTCTTTTTTTTGTAGCAGTGCCTTGCACGCACATTGTGGTCACCATGGAGTTTACTTCATGAAGATTACAAACACACACCTTAAGTGGTGTGATTCGCATCAAGTTTGAGTTGAGAAGCTGTTACCAGCCCTAGGTGCTGGAATAGACCATTGTGTCCAGTTTTGTTATATGGCCTCATTTAAAACTGGGGTTTCTTTTGTTACTTCTTTGTCTCAGAACTAGTAGTGATAGAAAGTGAGTATAAGGATCCCTCTTCAAAAAACAAACGCAGCCCTGGCCAGGTTGCCCAGGTGGGTTGGAGCACTGTTGCTGTACAAGAAGGTTGCGGGTTCGGTCCCCAGCCAGGGTGTGTGTGGGAGGCAACCAGTCTGTGTTTCTCTCTCTCACATCAGTCTTTCTGCACCCCCTCACCCCCTAATCAATAAAAACACATCCTTGGGTGAGGATTTTGTAAAAAACTATTTTATTGTTCAATTACAGTTGTCTGCATTTACCCCCCCCCCGCCCCCGCCATCCCCCCTCCCTGCCCTGCTTCCACCGCCCCCTTGGTTTTGTCCATGTGTCCTTTATAGTTGTTCCTGATAGGTAAGGATTTTTTTTTAATGTTTTTTAAAATAATTCACTGAGAATATTAAATGCTACTATGCTTTTTTTTAGAGCTTTCCCCAATTGTAAATTTGCTGAAAAATGTTTGTTTGTCCATCCAAATTGTAAATACGATGCAAAATGTACTAAGCCAGATTGTCCCTTCACTCATGTGAACAGAAGAATTCCAATACTGCCTCCAAAACCAGGTTAGTGACTTTGTGCACTACAACATTTGGGTAGAAAAGATTAAATATGACCTTTTGTGAGTATAAACTGAATTAAAAAGATAAAGGAATAGTTTCAAAACTGTAGTAATTAACGTAACCAGTCTCCGGAGAGGAAGTATACACATACTAGAGCGTTCTTAAGTATTTACCTTGACTCAGTGGATATATGCCTCCTCGTTGCATTTTATAAAGTCCCCATAAGCCCTGGCTGGCATAGCTCAGTGGATTGAGCGCGGGCTGCGAACCCAAGTGTCGCAAGTTCGATTCCCAGTCAGGGCACATGCCTGGGTTGCAGGCCACGGCCCCCAGCAACCACACATTGATGTTTCTCTCTCTTTCTCCCTCCCTTTCCTCTCTAAAAAATAAATAAATCTTAAAAAAAAAATAAAGTCCCCATAAAAACATCAGAATTTATTAAAAGTCATTGTGCCAAGTAAGTTTGATCAATGTTTGACCTTCTTTTCGTCAGCGGTTCTGACACCATCGCCATCTTCTAATAGTCAGCTCTGCCGTTACTTCCCTGCTTGTAAGAAAATGGAATGTCCCTTCTATCATCCAAAAGTAAGAGCTTTGATTTTCCCCAGAATGAATTTAGTGGTAACTCCTCAGTGTGAGACCTGGACGGTCATAAGCAAGTTGCATGTCCCCCCACCCCCCTCTCGGCTTCCTGTTTGCCAGAGTTGACCTGACGGTGTCGGGGATCTCCACACTAGTCCTGGGGGCACTCAGCCCAGGTCTCCTGGGGCCAGGCGGCGTGAAACTCTTGCATGTTAGTGTCCTGAGCTCTCGGGAGGGTCAAGCTCACTTTTGCTAGTTGGTTTCCACTGTTCTCTGACCCCTAAGCATGTGGGCGGGTTTGTTTTTTCCCCATAACCCCAGTTCCGGAACTGAGATGATGAAGTCCAGTGGTTCTGTGTGCCGCTTACTAGCACCCGGACTTACGCTGCGGACTTGAACTGTCTCTACTGAAGGCTGGTTGATGTGTCTCCAGCTGTTCAGTTGCTCGGAGTGAATCATCTTCTGAAATAGCAGCCTGCAGGCCACGCAGAGGCCTTCACTTCCCCAGCTGCAGCTGGGCGTGTGTGAGGGTACTCAGTGGGGAGTGGAAGGGAACACCATCCTCATAAGAGAATGTCAGGCAGGACGTGCAGGGTGACTATTACACGGATTGGAAGTTTATTACATGCTGATGTTCTTGGAGTTTGGCTTGAGATTATCCTTTGACTAGGATTGTGTTAGAGGTTCATTTTTCCAGGTTTCAGCAGTAGTAAAATGAATGTTACATACCCTGTCTCTTGCCCCATTAATGTCAGGGTGGGCTGGTCATTGTCATCTCAGATTGCTGTTTTTATCGTCATTAGCTTTGCACATATTAAAACTCTGTTCTCTCTTCTTAGCACTGTAGATTTAACACTCAGTGCACAAGGCCTGACTGTACGTTTTATCACCCCACCATTACTGTGCCGCCACGACATGCCTTGAAATGGATTCGGCCCCAAACCAGGTAAAGTTAAAATTAGTTTTCCTAGTGTCATCTCAGGTACTATTCTAATGTGTCGCTTCTTAAATTTATAAGCATACAAATTTAGAGTAAACTGTCACTTTGATTTTTCACTTGTTTAATTTTCAGAGGGTCCAAAGGACCCTTTTTGTTTTATCTGGCAGTTGCCGTTTACCTAGATCATCTCCGGATCTGATTTCCATTATAAATTCTGAACATACAGTAAGGCCTTCAGGAGTCAGACAAATCTCACGTCTGTTTTCGCGCACATTAGTAACTGTAAAACATTGAAAAGGAAGTTTCAGAGCATTGTAATGTGGCCTTGAGTTTAGATACATGGTACCTCTCATGTACCTTACATAATTTTTCTCTTAAAATCTGATATTTATATAATAATCTGTATAACAGGTATTCATTGTCTGAAAATACTTAGTTAAGGTATGTGGTATATAGGGATGTAAAGCAATTAATCAAAATTGTTGGTTTTGTTTATTCAGTGAATAACACCCAGTCCTACCTGGCAGAAGATTATGAAGTTGAAAGTTTCCATCTACTGATGAAAGAGATTCTATAGAACTTGTCAAATCTTTGAAACTTGGAATATATTGCTTTCACAATATGAAGTTTATTGCCTCTCTGAAGTATCTAATTTTTCAAGTTTGTAAGTTTATTAAGTGGTTTTAACATTGGGTGTTTTGTTGTTGTGTGCCTTGTTTTGACTATGGAAAGACAGTTTAAGGAAAAACTAAATTCTATTAAAATACATGGCGTGTTTGTACACTGCTGTTTCAAGTATCAGCATGTACAATGTGGTGATGCTGTCAGTACTGAGAATCCAGTTGGGGCTGTACATCGCTGTGTGTGCCTGAGAGAGAGTCACGTGGGTGTGTGTGTGGAGAGAGAAGGGAGCATCCTTACTCCAAAAATTGGATTGCTGCTTTCACCTTTTCCAGGGATTACAGAAGGTTCATAATCCGCTAAAAACAGGAGTGGCCAGGAGTGCTGAGGTGGCAGAGAGTCCATCCAGCTTTTTAATTTTAAGTGATTTAAGTTTAAAAAGCATGATAATACAGGCTCCTGAGGTTGCACGTGGCTTTGGTCAGTGGTTCCCGAACAGCTTCCTTCGCCCCTGGGTGAGGGGGGGTGGGGAGGGTGAGCGGAGCGGGAACGGCAAAGGACAGACAGACAATTCCTTAAAATGTTTTCATTTACTGTTAACATATGCTTTTAAAATAAGTATTTTGGGGAACTACATTATCACAAAATTATACAAATTTTTTTACAAGTATATATACATAGGTATCTGAGAACAGCCTTTCAACTCACAAAATTAGAGAAACGTATATTCTCCCATTCTGAAAAACGACATTCCCAGAAATAACTCCACAGAAGAATACGGTTACTGAAGATAATTTTTAAATGTAGAAATTAGATTCCAATAGTGTATTTTAAATGACAGACTGTAATTACAGAGATCAGATGGATAAATTGCAAAATAGGACTAAACTTCTGGACTATTGAATTAAAATAGAGTTCTGTGTGTGGTGGTTTTTACATTTTTTAAGGCAAGAAGTATCAGATACTTCAGAATTAAACGGATCACTGATTTTAAAGACTTGATGTATAGTTTTTTAAAAAGTAACGCTAAAAGTCATTTAGAAAAAAGATGAATGCAAAAGGGATAATAAAGACTCAAGCATTCGGAGGATCAAATTAAACTAAAAAAAACTTCAGTGACTCCTGCAGTCACACACATAACCAGAGATAATAAAACCACGTGTCTTCGCGTCCACGTCTGAAGGCCTACAAGCAGCAGTCTGGTGTTCTGTGGCGTTGCTCTTCCTGTGGGAGGAGGTCCCACCAGCCAGTACACGGTGCTGTGAACGTGCGCTTGGCTGTGCCCTCAGAGGAAGGACAGAGCACGGAGGGCTGCCGTGGGGCGAGGCTCGGGTGGGATGCCTGTCCCGCTGCGTCCTAAGACCTGCTCCGTCGAACGTAAGGCATTTGTTCGTTGCAGCGTTAGTTACTAGAGATGCTTTACATTTCTGTGTAAGAAACTCATTTTAAAATTATTTCCAGAAATTTAAAGACTTTTAATATCATTCGTACATGGTGTATAGTTGCATTGTCATAATTACACTGTAAAGAACATAAATAGGGAAATAAGGGTTCAGCTGTTTTACAAGGGATAACCTGCTAAAATTGTTTCTTGCTATCTAATAGACATTGGCTGGAAACATGTTTGAGAGTTTAATCTTTTTTTTTTTTTAGTTGCTAAAGTTGACTCTAAAACATCTGTTGGGGAACTTGGTCTAACATGAACCACCACCATCAGGAGTCACAGAAAAGCCAGGGCATCGGAGCGGAGGGCGCTGGGGCTCAGGCTCCCACAGCCGCGGGACGGGCGGGGCTGCCGGGTCCGGCTGCGAAGTCCGCAGCCTTAGTCAGACGCTGCACGCAGACTTCCGGGTGAAAAAAGAGCAGCGTGTTACTCACTTTCCCTTAGTTTGACGACAAAAAAGCAAGGTGGTGGTGGGATGACTCCTTAAGTTCAAGGTGACCTTTACTCGTGAAACCGACAACAGTGATTAAGGCTAGTTTATGAAGTTGGCTACTTGCAGGAGCAAGAGCAATGGAAACAATTTTATCCCATGTCGTTTACTTGCTTAATGTTAGGGGAGATTCTGCCCACACTAATGGGAATGGCATTTCTCTTCAGCTAACGGAGCTAGCTGTTCTCTTCCCAAAAGCTAACAGAGTTGACTGCCAGCAGTCTCAAAAATGGAGGGGGAGGGTATTTCAGGGGAATTTTTCCCTTTAATTTATTGACTACCCCTTTAGAACACACATGAAAAGAAATGTGATATTAGTGTATTCTAAAATTTGGCTTTATTTAGGAGAATATAGTGATGTGAATAATGAAAGAATATGATCTTATGTTTCAAGCTTCTTAAACACATTTAGTCAGTCCTTCGGACACAGCTGGCCAGGTTCAATCACTGGTCAGGCTCCCTGCAACATAATTTAGCCATTTGTTTTAGTATTTACAAGGTGTTAGATGTAGAAAACGGAGATTTCCAGAAGCCTGAAGGGGTCCATTATGCTACAAACACATTAAAATAAATATTCATAGGACCAATAGACCATCTTAAACTTCTTCACACTTAGAAAAATATATTTTTAAATGTCAGTCTACATAATTTCCAGTCTTCAGGAAACTACAGACAGCCTCAACAGCAGACTCCTGAATGGCAAACACTGGTCTTTGGCAGCACTTGGAGTGAGTAGGGGTAAAGGTCTAAGAGCTCGGCCTCCGTCTACCAGAAAGGAACCAGACTGGTTCCCAGTGAACTTGTCTTTGTTCCTTGCGGAAGTTGGCCTGCGGGGCGGGCACACTTCTAACAAACTACAAAATTGTATTTCAGGAGCTAACCAGATTGTGGATTTAACTCTTTAGTTTACATGTTAAACAAATATTTCTATGAGACTTCATCTTTAAATACTCAGTATTCTCTCCCAGTTAAATACTATTGCTATCTAAAACCTTAAAAAACTGTACACAATGGGAATGATTGTTCATCTTACTACTTTTTCATTAATGAGGCTATAATCATTTTACCTTTTCAAATACACACATGACTTCGGAACATAAGGTCTGACCGCTCAGAAAGGAAAAGCAGCGATCACACGCCGTGTTATCAGTGCCAGGAGAACACTGCCCCTTCTCCAAGGGCTCGCGCTCACGCCTGGGGTGCAGCGTGCCCTCCCGTGGAGCGTGTGTGCTTCTGCAGGGAGACACCTGTTCACTACGTTCTTTAGGGTGATGGATACTCCGTTAAACCGTGACACTTGAAAATAAAATATAAATTTTAAAACTTTTGCTAAAAGGATGATGAAAATTATCCAAGTTGGGTTTTAAGGTTTTGGTTTTGTGTGTGTGTGTGTTTTTTAGGAATGCTATACTCTGACCCTCCCTAGCAGGCCTGCCAAATTTGCACTCTCTTTGCAAATGGGGGTTGGCTCTCACTATTGAGGATTCATTCAGTCATTCCTTGAAATGCAATCCTCTCGCAGTGTATGGATAACAGTCAGCCAGTGCATATGATAAATATCCCGAATGCACGAGTCTTCTATTTAGATGATTCTGGCGTGTATCCCTGTTACCATCTTTAATTAGCACCACTTGGCTCTTCCCTCGTCTGCCCTCCTGGTTTCCCGAGGCTGTCAGTCCATCCTCTTCTCAGCACCCGCGCCCTTCAGTGAGGCGCGTGCACACATCTCCAGACAAATAAACTGCAACCAGAGGGGAAGCTGCAGTGAGTTCATTACAGTTCTGGGTTTTCAAAACAGTTTTCAATTGAGCTTTCAAGTCATACACATGTAAAATTTTTTCTTGCTAACTCCTTAGCCTGCATTTAAGTAGTACGTGACTCCAAGGAGCCACCTTACAGTATTGGCTGGGTCCAGAAGCTGAAGCTGTAGAAGCACAATGAAATCTCTGAATAGTGAAGGCAGTTGGCTCTTCTTGGGCTCAGAAAGCTACTCACCTGCAGTCATCACCTCCAGCACTGACAACGTGTCGGTCACCACTGGTAAATCGAATATTTGTCACATGGGGTGAGTGACCCAAGAACCTTTTGTGCTTTGCCTTCAAAAAAACAAAAACAACACAAGGCATGTGACGCGCACAGAATTCGAAGGCTGCTGTGAGGAACCGTGACTCCCGTCCCCAGGGGTGTGGGGAGGGAGCAGTGAGGGGCAGGCCAGGGGTGCAGTGCTTTTTCAGAGTGAGGAATGGGTCTGCGCTGCACACAGACCAGGGGTTTTCCTCAGGAAAAGCATTTGAAACTTGGTAATAACAGACTGATAGCTTTATTAGAACAGTTTGCAAACATGGGGTTACTTCAGGGGATATAATTTCTAATAGCTGTTCTTTCAGAGTAAATAGGACGTTTGGAAAAAATTTTAGGGACACAAAGTACTTCTAAAGCAGGAGACAATAACATTTTAGCTAATATGTGGGGGGAAGTACTAATGATCAGACATCTAAATTGGGAGTACAATTACATAAAGTACCAAACCAACCACTTACGAATTTTTCAGGACACGGGAAGTCAAATAACTTAACCATGCCAAAGTCGTCTCCCGTCACGAGGCTGATTCCTGAGTGAGACACGCAGGCGCAGTTGACGTCAGCTTTCTCGGCGTGCCTTGACCAGATCCCCAGGACTTCGTTCCCCAGAATGCTGAGGGAGGGAACGAGAGAGCCCCCGTGGCAAACACCCACAGGTGTGCCACGCTGCAAGGGCTTCTGGGTCATTAGCCTCTCAGCGGCTAACTCTAAAAATACAGGGAGTGAATTGTAAGGTCAATTATCTGGAGTCCTGAGTTTCACCTGGGACGGTGACCCTGACCCCTCAAGGAAACTATAATTTTAAGGGTATATACACAAAATATCACTTCAATAATTAATACTGTATGAGAGCTGTTTATAAAACAGATGCTTGTCCTGTAGGAATTTCCTGGCAGTTTTCATTTACATTGACTAAAAACATGGATATGCATGGTCACCTGTTATGGTTACCTGACAGCTAGCAAATTTGAACAGATTTTGTAAGATTTTGTTTGTAGTGGCTACAAGATAGCATTCATTTAAGATACAGAAATAATGCAGCTGCCTAACCACACCCAATGTGTGTTTTTATTGCCTCTTACTAAACCCACCAAGTCAAAGGAAGTGTGTCGGGGCATCTTCAGTCATAACTTGGACCTCCTTTCTTTAAAAGAACTGACAGAGCCTGGAACTACAGGCAGCTAGTGTGGCCCCGGGGTGAGCTTAAGGGGAGAATTCAAGATTCGGCAACAAAAATGTAAAGCTCAATTACCGTTCCCTCGTGGGAATGACCACCTGTTCGGAAACAGGGCTTTCCTGGCTGCCCGTCAGGCGCCTCCTCCCTCTGGACGCAGGGAGTGCTCACCTGGTCCACGTGGCCCAGGTGATTCTGTCGATGGCAGCCGGGTCCAGCAGATGTCTTCCCGAAGGCACTTCGTAGACATGCCGTTTATAGCAGCCAGTGGAGACCTTCCGTCGCAGGTTAAAGTGGGACAAGAGCTCCGTTACGTGAGAGGCAAAATCCAGAAGTTCACGGTGTACGACTAGCAAAGGGCTACATGGTTTACATTTCTAGCTACTGAGAATGTAAAAGAGGACTGGACTTGTGCAAAAGAGGGGAGAGAAGGCCTGAAGAAGGGGATGCTAAAGAATGGGAGACCGTGCATGACAAACGGCAAGAGTCTGGAAGCGCTGGAACGCGAGTGTCTCTCACACACGTGCACACACACACACGCACACACACACACACTAGCGGGGTGTGAGGCCTGGGACTGAACGCAGCGCTGGTACTGTACCTGCAGGTACCTACTGTCTGCAGAGAAGTCCATTTGGATGACGAAGCTCGGAATGTCCCTGCAGCAGCTGACTCGGTTAAGGGTGGGGCCCAATGACAGGTCATAAAAATCCACCGAGTTCTCACTAGAACCCACTGCCAGAAACCGGGAATCTGGACTAAACCTGAGTATTAAAGAAAAAAAAAACACGTAAAAGGTGAATTAGGTGACACGAAACAGTACAAACAACCACCCGAAGACCTGTAACTTTCTAGCGCTTGAGCGTGTGGTGGGTGGTCCTGGGGGTGCAGGGCCTGACGGGAGCTTGTGGGCTCCGCTGCAGGGTCAGCGCTGGGCCCTGCGGCCACGCCACAGATGCTCATTGGTGCCAGCAGAGGAGGGGGACTCAGGGATGCTGGACCTCAGAGAACAGGATGGTCGAGATTAAGAGAGGCGCCATCTACAAAGAGTTCTTCAAAAATTTTCATCAGGCATTTGGCTGTACGTCCCACGTTGCTCTAAAAGCAGAGAGCACGCACCACCACCTGGAGCGGTGTAATGTGTGCGGCAAGGTCCGGGTAACCTTCACCTCATGTGACTGCAGTCAGCCGGCCGACTTTATCAAAAAAGTAGCGGCTTCTATGAGACTGACGTCAAAATACATGCCAAATCTTACATACGTCTCATGTGTAATACATCTTGAAGGTGATTTACATGAACACATTAAGTTGTAAGTTGGGATCGCCGTAGGATTTCACCGATACATGGGATCTAACGAGCACACACTGAACTAACGAACCAGACAGGTGCAGAGCAGGCTCCCGGGTCTGGGTGGTTCGGGCGTGGAGGGTGAGCACGAATACTCAGGGACACGGACAGCAGTGGGGACTGCGGGGGAGGGGTGGGTGCAGGTGGAAGTGGGCATGGGGGGGGTGCGTGGTAATGGAAAGAGAACAAGATGATACATCAGTGCTTAAATATAAAATAATTCGAACTGGAAAAACGGCCTCAAGCGATTATCTAATGGAACTGATCGTGTATACTGAGATACGCTACATGAAACAAAAAACTTGTTTCTGAACTTTCCTAATTTAAAAAAAAAATTTTAAACCACTAACAATCACCTAAGTTTTAAGTTCAATAACTCCCTGAGATAAGATGCTCTCATCTGGAAAGATCATGTCTTCACAGCAAAAACACAGACCAGCCTAACCTGGGCGGGTGACTGGGGGCTGGAGGACTTTGAAAGACAGGGCACTGTTGCCCAGCGACCATGGGAGCGGCGATCCAACCAGAGAACACCCGTGAGTGCTGAGGTGGGCGCCCGGAGAACCTGGGGGAGCTCAGGACGGCCGCCACCACTGCCGTGCGTGCACTGAAGTCCCGTGGGAGGGTGGTCTGTCAAAGGGTTGTGACAGACCGGGATTCACTGATCTACCTTGATCTCACACACGCGCTCAGTAAGTGGCAGCCACTGCTGAAACAAGCTTAAGCACTGAAAAAGGTTCAAGAGAAGTTGAAATTCTGATTCTGCATCATGGCAGATGCTCAGTGAGTACTGAAAGAACTATACATCCCAGTGGAGGAGGAGGTGTTTGGGGTTGTGGCTGTAGCTCTCCTGGCCGACAGGTAGTTCCTGGCAGGAGGAGTCCCTGACTTGTCCAGTGTGACACTCGGCAAACACCCCTGAGCACTCGCTCTCACAAGGCACTGGGGCTGGTGCCGGGGGGGTTCATCATTCAGCAACAAGAAGTATGCAGACAGCCGTATTTCAGCATACAACTTACTTGAATTAAGGACATTTTCTCAAATCCAAACTGGGTCATTTAAGAGTATTAAAGAGATTACCCCCCCCCCAAAATGATAACAGACACCAGTGTAGCGGCAGCCCAGAGGAAAAGGGGCGACAGTGGGTAAAAGGGGGGATGGGGACAGAGAGAGGCTTCGGGAAGATGGGCGCACGACGCAGTGGGCAGACGATGTTTTACTGGGCTGTACACTTGACACCTGCACGGTTCTGCAAACCAACGTGACCCACAACAACATTCAACTTAAAAGAGAAACATGGACTTAAAGACCAGAGAGATTACCCCGTTCGCTGACTAACCTGATGTCATGAATGGGACATCGCCTGTCTCTCTTCTTCCCCCATATTTTCAGCGAGCTCACCAGCAGAACGATGAATTCCCCGTTCTTCATTCCGATGGCCACCATGTCCCCTTCAGGGCTGTAGCACACAGTGCGAGCAGCTAGCCCCAGAGTCACTTTGTTCAGCATCTTCTGCGAAAGAACCAAAAGAGTCGAGAGAACTACATGAAGGAGGGAACTGACAAAGGAAACCAATTTCTTCTCGAAACTCTCAACGAAAGTCTGAGAAATCACAGCATCTTCTAAAACACTGTCCTTACTTTGTCGGCAATATCCCAGAGTATCACCGTCCCGTCTTCGGCAGCGGAGAGGAAAAAGTCCCTGGAAGGGTGCGTCGCCAGGCCCCATATGGGTCCGTCCACGTGACCGTGAACTAGAACGCTACACGCTGCGTTTTTCTCTCCAACTTCAATTATTTCAGCATTCTTGGTCCCAACTAGTATCTTGCCCTGAAACAGTGGGACCAGTGTGTTTAATGTAATACTACAGCTGCTCTTAAAAATGTTAAGAACGACCTTCTTGACCTATACGTGAGACTGTGATTTACAGCAACTATATACCTGACGCAAAGAGCCTAAAACCCTTGGAATTCACTAAGTGACGAGAGCCCCAAAGGTGTCCTTTGTCATGTTAGTTGAGATGCCCCTTGGACTGCACCTAAGGATGGGGCTGGTTGCTCGGAGACCGAACCTTGTGACGGGAGGGTTGGAACTTTGAGTTCCTCATCGCCCACCCCCAGAGGGGTGGAGGGGCTGCAGGTTCACGCAGCTGTCAATGGCTAAGGATGTGACCTGTCCTGACTATGAAGTCCTCCACAGAAACTCCAAGGACAGGGTTTGGAGAGCTTCCAGTCGGTGAGCACAAGATGGGGGAGGCTGGCGGAGGGAGGGCCTGCGAGCTGCACGCCTGTTCCCGCACACCTTGCCCCATGTGGTTCTGCATCCGGCTGTCCAGGCGTCACCTCCTTTTATAGGGATCCGAGATCAAAGGAGAATGTTTCTCTGAGTCCTGTGAACTGCTCTAGCACAACAACCAAACCTGGGGCGGGGTGTGGAGGGCCTACAGGTAACAGCCCGGCGTTGAGACTGGGGTCTGATGGGGGTGGGGGCGGTCTCCCAGGACCGAACCCTTCACCCCTGATGCTCACTGTGGGTGCACGGCGTCGGGGCTGAGCCGTTGGACATTCTGCTGCCGTCCCAGAACTGCCTGGAGCTGTGTGGGCGCCCTCCCGCCCCCATTAGAATCAGTTCCAGAAACAGAATAACCTCCTTGCAGAGAATTTTCTTTCAGTTAATCTAGTATGTCCCCTTTCCTGTGACTAGAGGCACATCTGCGAGACAATACACCTGGCCTCTCTAGTCACCAGGCTTTGACTCTCAGGATACTTGAGTCCAAAGACCCCAAACAGGTGCAAATACACTTACAGTAAGAAAATACTGGATTTTAATAAGTATAAATAAAGATAAACTTAACTAGTGTTTAATATACAGACTGACAAGATATAATACATGTAGATGATTTATAAAGACACTTCTTGCAAAGTACATGCATGCATGGTGAAAATTTCTATAGAAATGTGTTTTTAAGAAAATAAGTCAACTGGAAAGGAAAGTCAGCTCTGTCTAAGAAGTGGAATTAACAGACTCAGGGGAACGGGGAGTTTTCCACACGGCCAAGGCCGAGGGCTTCCTGCCCGACTCACAGCACTGGCGCGAAGATGCGCCTGTGTGGAGGGGCAGCAGGGGGCCCCCCCCCCCAACAAGCAAAGCCGGCTTTGAGTGTTGCACTCTTTGCCTTGTGAAGAGCGAGAGACTCTCAGGCAGAAGTGCTCCCTATCTGCTGCCGCCCCCCCACGGCCCACGGAGTGGCCCACGGAGTGGCCCACGGAGTGTCGTACTTTGCCTCTGCACACGGAACGGACGCAGTCTGTGACCTGCCCCGTCTCCAGCCGGAAGGCACGGCATCGCCGCAGCTCCTGGTCCCACAGCTTCACCGCTCCTCCTTCTTTAGACCTGAACAACCCAAGCCAGAAGAAAGCATTTATTCTTTCAAAGAATATTACAAAGAATTTTTATTACAAACAAATGCTAAGTTATAAGAAGGATACTAAAAATGGCCCTGATTGTTTAGAATTTACTTCATATATTCTAAACTTTTTTCTGGCAATTTTAAGATACACTGGATCTCAGGCAAACATTCAGTTTAGGCAAATTTAATTTTATGAAGGTTCATTTTTCTGACGGCATAATTTTATTTGGCCCCACCCCCAAACATGTGTTCTTTCATATCACCACCTCTTGCTTACGGAAGTGTATAAAATGGTTTTTAAAGCGAAGAGGATGATGGGAATGTAAGGCTAGAGAAAGGGATTGTAGTCATGCTATCGAGTATTTTTTAAGGAACAAAAGAGAAGCACTTTTTTTCTCTGCCATTGTTTTTCAAATATCCTACGGAAAACAAACCCCAGAAATAACAGTTTTTATCTAATGAGCTTACCTACACACATATTTTAAAAATATTCAGTCAACTGCATTTTCATTTGATTTAGAGGCATCACTGAAATGTTCTATGTTAGTTTTGGCATTTGAATAAGTTCATACTATCACCTTAGTTATAAAACTATTCTTAAGATTTAAAAAACACATTAAAAAATCCTACTGAAACAAGTTTGTAGACTACTAATGAGTAGGGAAGTGGGTGCAAGACTTGATGATCTGTGGGAAACACAAATGTCAGAGTAACATTTTCAAAATACAGCCCTGGCTGCTGTGGCTCAGTGGATTGAGTGCTGGCCTGCGAACCAAAGGGTTGCTGGTTCAATTCCCAGACAGGGCACATGCCTGGGTTGCAGGCCAAGTCCCCAGTAGGGGGCTCACGAGAGGCAACCACACATTGATGTTTCTCTCCTTTTGTCCCTCCCTTCCCCTCTCTTTAAAAATAAATAAAATCTTTAAAAAATATAGCCCATTTGTGGTTTTTCTCTTGGAAGAACCTGGAAGTGTACTGCTGGATTTCCTGTTAGATGAACTGCTTTGTCTTCAGGAAAAAACATTCTCCGGCATCGCAATACAGCCTTCCTTCCTGAGAGCGGCGAGAGCTGCTGCGTGTGTGTTTAACTGGTGGATGTGGGCTCTTGCAACCCTGTACTCAAGTGTACTTACCTCCGTGGTCACCTGATATGTTTGTTACCTTTTCACATGCACGTGAATATGTTGGTAGGAGATCAATGACAATCTGGTTTCCACCGAAAGATTTGAACATCACTCAGAACAAGGCCTCTCTCCTTGACTTAAATGTTGAGGTCTGGTATCAAACAATTTTATCTAACAA
Organism: Phyllostomus discolor; assembly: GCF_004126475.2. Taxonomy (NCBI): domain Eukaryota; kingdom Metazoa; phylum Chordata; class Mammalia; order Chiroptera; family Phyllostomidae; genus Phyllostomus; species Phyllostomus discolor. Next base: position 207,257,893 of record NC_040903.2, read on the forward strand.
GTTTGCCTTGAGCAAAACAAACAAGGCAGAGTTTGCTTCTAGCATTCTCCACCCCCCCTTTTCTAGTGCATCAGTGTGCATGTTACCCCTCAGTATCCAGGCTGAACAAAAAGCAAGCAGCCACGATGATCCCGGGTTCAAGGGCAAAGATTCACCCATGAGTCACCTGTTAGCACATACAGACGTCAAGCAAATCAGTTCTTAACTTGCAGGGTAACTGCCTATCCATACCTCCAAAAAATTATCACCCAGCTGTTGGAGTTTCTCTACAATGCAAAATGAAAAATGGAAGCCATTTCAAGTCAGAAATAAGAACCAACAGGAAGCAGGTCTAGGCAATACAAGGAGAAGCATGTGACAAGGCCAGAGAAGACTGGCCCACACGGCCTAGAAGAACCAGAGTAACTTAACCGCAAACCAGGAAGATCACAAGCGCAAGTGCTCAGAGAAGCTATGAAAAGAAAGAGGACTCACGGCCTTTCCTTGCCCCCCGTCACGATGAGCCCGTCTCGCAGGGTGGTGTACATGGTGAACACAGGCCCGGTGTGCGCCCTGGCCACGACGCGACACAGCACGTGCTCTTTCCACACACACACATCTCCGCTGATGGTACCTGTAAACGTCAAGTTACTCTGAAAAGGAGTGGGGAAGATAAACTCATCAACAGTTCAGGCAGAGTTCAAACACGCAATTCTCTAAGCGAGCGTGCGCCCAGCTCACCACGGACCCGGAGCGCCTGCCGCGGGGGACGCAGCGGCCGGCAGGCGGGAGGCTGGGACCTGAGGCTCGGCCCCGTGGGGGCTCCCCTCCCAGCTCTGCTGCCTGTCAGCTGCCTGTCAGCTGGCCTAGCCGTGGGCAAGTCCTTTACCCTCTGCGAGCATCGGTCTTGTCACGCGGGAAACGAGGGAATTCAGTCTCTAAGCTGCCTTCCGATTATAAAACCCTGTAGTTCTAGTTCACGTCATCCTTTCGGATTGCTTCCTTAGGACCACCCAAGAAATAGAGGCCAATAGTAACAGTTAAGAAAGAATAAAAATGGGAAGGGAAAATAACTTACTAGGTTTGATATTTTGTCATAGAAAGCAAAACTACATAGCAAAGTTGTAGTTTTTTCAGATTTCACTGACTCATGAAGTTAAATTAACACTTGCCATTTCTTAAAATCAAGACAGCAAAAGTTAATGGATTTCTGCAGTCAATCCAAAGTAAGGTAAATGTGGCAAGGTACCAAAAGCTTATTTAGGTCCCTTTGAGAACTGCAGTCCTGATACAGTTCCTCTGTGGAAACTGGAGAAATCTAAGCCTGTACCTAAATCCTGTGCTATTTCCATCCCATTTTAGCCTCACTTTAAGAGCAACCCATGTAAGGTCTTTCACCCAAAACACATGGAAAGAACCAATAGGAATATAAGACTTTAAATGATAACAACAGGATTGTCTTTTTTCAGTGATAATGAGGTTTCTTTAATCTTGCTGAGAATACTGGTTTGTGTGTTTAATTTCCCTACAACTGAATGGTACTGTGCACTCCTCAGCACTCACACTTACTGGCTGTAGCTCATGTTTGAGTAACAACTGCATTTGTCACCTAGGAGCCTCATTAGTTCACGCCGTATCTGCAATCTGCATGCAGAGGCTCCTGGTGGAAACACCACTGTTTCACTCCTGCTGCTGCTCCCCTGGGCCCCTGGCATACAGCCTCAGGGGCTCAGCCTGAGCAAAACCACCTGCCCATGCAGCCGACATGCTTGCTCCCCGAATGCACTCCTGCTGCCGACATAAAGTCACGTGTGAGTCACACTGTAATCTTCACGTGTATTTTCTACTGGGAATGGGCAATTCACTACATAAGGAATTTTATATATAAGAAGAAAGTTAATCTAGATGGGCAGATTAAATGCCAAAGGGATTTGAATGTGGGCTTTCTTCTGGAAAGGAATTACTAGTCTTACATTAGGAATCCCCAGAAGATCGAACTTAAGTTTCACATGGCCCAGTCAACATGCTCAATAGCGTTTCTCTCAAAACTGGAAGTGTGCTTAAAGGTTCTAAAATTATAATTTTCTCCCTTCAAGTATTACATACCCCATAAACACTTCAGTAAGGAAATCCACTTAGGTTTACGATGAACCAAAGGATTTAAAAAGCCAGCACAGACTATAAAAGCAAAGCCATGTGGACTGTAAAACACAATCCCAGATGGAACAGGGGAGCGGGGAGGAGGTGGCTCTTCAACACTTTCTATTGAGACCAGGAGCTGTGCTCTTGTCCCTGAATGGGAGACACTGGCCCAGAGGATTCCCACTGTGTGATGCGCAGTGAGTTAAGACGACGGAAAGCAAAGGAAACCCTAAATCCGCATACTACCGTTTAAACACATGGAAGCTACATTTCTTGTACCTACCTCTTTTGACAACCTTTTTAGGCCCTAGAAGATTTAGGGTGACCTGTGATAAAATTAACGGAGACTTCTCAGAGTGGCAATGGGCCAGGGACTCAAATGCTCCCCTGTAACCCGCCTCCCTCCCTGACTCTCCCACTCCCTGGTTTCTGAGAGCACCGGATTTGGGAAGACGAAACACATGTGTGGCCAGGGCGTACGTGGTGACCAGCGGACTGCAGTGCCGCATCAATGGCGTTACTGTGACTTAGCTAAGGCACGAAAACTCAAAGGAGGCCAATGTAGGTCTAACTCAAAGCACACGACCACACGCATCGGAGAGACATACTGCACCGAAGGCGACGGCGAGCATAGTCTGCATCCGGGCGTCTTCCAGGGTGCTCAGGAGCCCCTTCTTGCTGAGCAGAGCCCTCCCGGCCAGCGTCCAGAACTTCACGTGTTTCACCCCCACAGAGACAAACTGGGAATCTGAGTCTGGTCGGAACTCGGCCACAAAGATACGCTGGTTGTGACCGGCCTTGCTGGCGATTTTGGCACCTGACAGAAAAAAGGTACGACAAAATCACGAAGGTTAACCTGAGAACTAAGCTAGTTTTTACAGGATCAGTTACTTAAAATATACATAGTTCAAACAGCAAACGCTTATTTAAAAAAGAGGGTGTGCCCGCTGCCCCGCTGCCTAGCAACCACATGGTACACCACTGCATCCTTCTGTAGAGGGTCCTTGGAACATAGTTTTGCAAGCGCTGCGTGCGGGAGCTTCTTATCATTTAAGGGGCGTTTTATTTGTTTATGGTTTATAAAGATGTGTTAACACGGACAGCTGCTTGTTCTTTCATCCCACGAGCATCTGTCCAGCCGCCTGTAACTGGCAGGCTGCCGTACTGCCGCCACCCTTCAAGGGGAGCGTGAGACTTCAGAAACCATACCTTGTTTTTCTTCTACGTAGCTCTAGGAATTTCACTTTTTCTGGTAGCTATGTATCTGAAAAGTTTTCTCTGAAGTGTGTATGACCCTACTGACCTTCCACTGTTACTTACAATATATTTCATTGTCCTTCTTTTTAAATTTTTTCACAGTGATTTTTGGACAGAGAGAAGAGGAAAGGTGAGAGGACAGAGAGACAGAAACATCAGTTTGTTGTTTCGCTCACTCATGCACTCACTGGTTGGCTCTTGCGTGTGCCCTGACCGGGGACTGAACCCACAACCTTGGCCTACTGGGTCAACACAACTGAGCTACCCGGCCAGGGCCGTTCCCATTCTTGATTAAGACCCCCTGTAACTAATCAAACACGAGCAACACTCTCGCTGAAAGAAAAGAGCAGCAAATCACCTGTAATGCTAATTACTTTCATTCACACTTTGTGAGCTTAGAACGCCCCTGGGTTTTCAAGTGGGACACACCTGCAGCAGCCCCAGCTGTGTGCCGTGCACCATGCGAGGCCGTGTGAATAATGACTTCATTCACCGAGTCGAGGCAAATACTAGACAGAGAACTCATATCACCACAGTGTCCTTGTGTTTTAAAATCACCAAGCAGAAAGAACCCCACCTTCCTGCCATCTCCAGATGGTAACGGTGTGTTCTGGGTCTAGCCCCACAGACAGCAGGAGCTTGCCGGTAGCGCTGAAGCTGACTGAGCACACGCCCTTCGAATGGTAGCATCTCAGTATAGACTAAGGTCTGCTTGTTGACTGCATCCCAGATGTGGATGGAAGGAGCTGTAGCTGAATAAAGATAAAATCCGACGGTTGTGATACACCTCTTATAAATGTTTCCATTTCTAAAGCAGAGGCATGCTAATCTCTGAAACATGGAAAAACACATACCAAAGAGAGGCTGTGTGCTTGATTAAAAATGTGTAACTATGACTAAGTTAAAAAGAAAAAAAGGAGCCCTGGCTGGCATAGCTCAGTGGATTGAGCACGGGCTGTGAACCAAAGCATCGCGGGTTCGATTCCCAGTCAGGGCACATGCCTGGGCTGCAGGTCACGGCCCCCAGCAACTGCACATTGATGTTTCTCTCTCTCTCTCTTTCTCCCTCCCTTCCCTCTCTAAAAATAAATAAATAAAATCTTTAAAAAATACTTTAAAAAGAAAAGAGGAATGAAAAAAATGCAGAATACTTTTCAGTCTATAGTCCAAATTGTACTTTAGAGAAAAAAGCATTTAGATAAGCAAATTAGGCAATCACAACTTTAAACACAAAAATAATGCATGTTTTAGATACGTTAAATCTTTATATACTTAAGTGAAGAAATATATATATATATATTACACAATGAAGTATCAGGGTATAGTCAGTACCCAGGCTATCTGAAGGAGAGATAAAAAGCAAACACAAACTGCAAAAAGCAACAGGTAGGGAGCCCCCGGAAGGGATCTGTGCAGAAACCTGTAACCACACAGACGGCTGGTAAACGCTGCGTCCACGTCACTTTCTCAGACAGTGTTTTTAAAACAGGATTTGATGGGAGAAACAAAACTAATCTTTTTTAAAAATTACATTTGTCGCTATTCATCTTGTGATAGCCTGTTTCTACTGCTTAAAAAATTTCCCAGTTCTCTGTATTTTCTAAGTTAAAAAAAGTGATAGCCTTGTATTGTCCTCTTTTTTATGAATGACACCTTTAAGAAATGGTAAGTTAATTCAGCAGCTAATTCAGTCTCAGATTGTAAATACTCGTAACAAAATAACCAAAATACTAATGTACATTTGCTTTAAATTGTAAATCTACTATAAATAATGTATTACAAAAATAGAGAAATATTAAGTAAGACAAGTTATCTTTTTTTTTTTTTTTTTTTTTTTCTTTTTTTTAAATATTTTATTTATTTATTTTTAGAGAGGGAAGGGAGGGAGATAGAGAGAGAGAGAGAGAGGGAGAGGGAGAAACACCAATGTGCGGTTGCTGGGGGTTATGGCCTGCAACCCAGGAATGTACCCTGGCTGGGAATTGAACCTGGGACACTTTGGTTCCCAGCCCACGCTCAATCCACTGAGCTACGCCAGCCATTTGGTACAGAAAGAAATTTTGGTCTCTAAAGAAAATATTCTGACAAATTTAGACTATATTGTATACTATCTGCAATTTACATTATAGAATGATAAATTAAATCTGATAGTTCCTCAAAGTAGTTATAATACATTAAACTGTGGATTTAACTTTGAGTATCATTAAGCAGAAACTGTTCAAAGATTTATACAACTCTATTGGTAGCTTTTCAAGCTATTCTTTCTTACTTTTTTTCAATGACAGGTGATATAAAATTTATACAACTTTATGTAAAAAATCAAAACTAGCCCTGGCTGGTGTGGCTTGGTGGATTGAGCACTGGCCTGTGAACTGAAGGGTTGCTGGTTCAATCCCCAGTCTGGGCACACGCCTGGGCTGTGGGCCAGGTCCCATGGTTGGGGATGCACGAGAGGCAAATGATGGATGTATCTCTTGCACATCAATGTTTCTCTCCCTCTTTTCCACCCTCCTTCTCCTCTCTCAAGAAATAAATAAAAATAATAATCTTTAAAAAATCAAAACCACATGGAAATAGACATAAAAAAGGTTACCATGTTATAAAATAAGCTGCTTAGGTGTTAACAATTGATGATAATTTAAGTACTGGAGCTAAAATTTGAGTGTTCCTCATTCATTAGCAGTCAAAGGATAGGAGGACTGTAAACTAATACCAATAATGTGTTACACGGTTCAAATTTTTTTTTAAGATTTTATTTATTTATTTTTTAGAGAGTTGGGGAAGGGAAGGAGAAAGAGAAGGAGAGAAACATCAATGTGTGGTTGCCTCTAGTACAGCCCATACTGGGGATACGGTCTGCAACCCAGGCATGTGCCCTGACTGGGAATCAAACCGGCGACGCTTTGGCTTGCAGGCCTGAGCTCAATCCATTAAGCTACACCAGCCCGGGCACATGGTTCAAATTTAAAATGTAAATATTTGCTGGCAGATCACTCTAATATCTTGCTAGTGATAAATATTACATGGGTCTTCTATAATATAAAAACATTTTTATAAGTTTACAAACAGCATCTCTGGGCAATTCATATGCTATTATTTGTCTAAATGTTACGAAGCAGATAATGGAATTTCCAGGAACATTACACAGTTATTTTTATCTCCAAATTTACTATGTCACAAATTACAGAGTTCTAGTTATCTAAAATTTAAATCACAAGTAATCTCAGATAAGCTGAATTACTGAGCCTTTCCAGCACTTACGAAGAATTAAGTGAGATGGTCAGAAACTACTACCAGGAACCCGCTCTGAAACATGTAACCATGACTACGTGTGGGACCGCTCCACGGTTAGACGGCTCCAAACTCACCGATGCAGCACCAGGTAAGGTGCCAATCACTGGGAATGTTCAAGGCCTAACTTAAACTCACTAAAGGAGGATTAAGTTAGTTTATTAAGTACATTTAATTTCCTCCTTTACAGTTGTCATTCGGTTTCCCTTGGGGGATTGGTATCCAAACCTGGACGTTCTAGTCCCTCATGCAAATGGCACAGTATTTGCATACAACCTACATTTGCATATAGGCTACAGCAGTGTCTGCATACCCTGTTTCATTTGCATGGATTCAGCATCCCGCTCAGTGTGTGGTAAATTCAAATTCTGCTTTTTGAGATTTTTCTGGGATCTTTTTTCTGGGTATTTTCGATCTGCCATTGGTGGAGCCCATGGCTACCGAGGGCCAACTGTAATCGAAAGTCTGGGCTGCAGTCCACCAGTGTCTGCTCTGGTGTGTGACCAGGAGAGCAAGGCCCTTGCCAGCTGTGCTGAATGAATTTGTAACTGAAGAGTTGAATCACAAAACCATGCTTTCTGCTGGAGGAGAAGAGGGCGGAGAAACAAATTACTGGGGAATGTTTTCATATCAGACCACTACTTCTTACTGTATTAGTAAAGTGAGAGTTCAGCTGAAAAGTCTACTTATCACGTATCTGAAAACAATGGACACACACCGTTCAGCTAATAGCTTTTGAAATTCACAAGGCCATGGTCAAAATCACTAATAAAAAGTTGTTCTTATATCTTTAAATGATCTGTTGACCTAATATGGCAAAACTGGCACAGTAAATAAAATTTTTAAAAATCTGCTTTCAGGGAGTAAAGTTTATTGAGGAATATTTAAGTTTTAACCTGCCTCCACTCTCACCAGCTCTATGACACTGGCAAGTTCACGCCCACCGTGAAGAATTCTCGGGACGACCAGACACGTGATACGTGCACAGTGCTGACCACAGTGCCGGGCTCGCTGAGGTCAGGAATATGTATACACACACACACACACACACACACACACTAAATATCGCTACTGTCGGAGACTGGGCTCGGTATCATGACATCAAGGTGATGTGTTCTTCCTTTTTTGAAAATCCAAAATAGGTGCAAGTATCTCATTATAAAACCCGGAGCATCGTTACCGAACAATGTAACTAAACGCAAAAACCGATCAACTCTCCTCACCTGACATGTCCGCTGAATCGCCTAAAATGGAAAAGGAGAAGAAAAACAATTACCCACGAGTAACATAAATACTAAAAATAAAATCTGTAAAAACTCAGTTACCATAAAATAGTGATCATTTTAAAATAAATAACAACGCATCATATAGTTAATTTTATATGAAATTGATTAAAGTGTAAGTGAAGCCAAAAATTTAAGCTATGCATTATGAAGATTAACATTCTATACATATAACCTTTCAAACCTTGCATCAATACTTTCCTTTCTTTGTATTCAATAAGTTACATAAAATTTTAATGACTTCAAAATAATAAAAATGATATGATTTAAATGGATACAGTCCTCATTTTGGTTTGCAGATGAACTGTTAATAGGCCCTTTCAGGTTATATTGCATCTCTACCTGAAGGGAAGAGTGACATCTAAACCTCCAGAGAAATAATGGCAAAAGTCACTATGTAACTCAAGAAAGAAGCAGTTCTTAATTCAGGCCATAAATTACCATATTTTGCTGTGTATAATGCACACCCATGTTTTTGACCCAAACTTTCAGGAAAAAAAACTTTCAATTTTTTAATTCAATTTTTTACTTATTTATATTGAGATACTTGGTTTTTCACATTATAAAGGAATTTTAGCATTTATTTTTGAACATCTTATGGTACAAGAAATTTTATGTAACCAATACTTAAAAAATGTAAGAACAGATACAAGGTATTTCCGGTACTACCATGTATAATGCGCACCCTTACTTTTCCCTCAAAAATGTGGGCAAAAAGGTGTGCATTATACATGGTAAAACACAGTAACATATATTTGTTAATTTTTTCAAACTAAATTTTTGTATGAGTAAAAGATTGCCAGGGAAGAAAACATGAAAGCCTACGCTCATCATATTCGCAGCAGAGATACTTATTAAGCAAGATTTAGAAGCACAGGACTTCAACAAGAAGAAAGGAGGAAAACTGTAGAAATCCTCCCAAGACAGATGCTGGCGTTGGCAGAGCCTCGCATCCCCATGAAACGCACACCCGCACGAGGGCCTGCTGACGATGCAGGCCCGCGCTGCCCCGCCCTGGGACACGGGGAAGGGACTAGCTGCTCCCGCTAAGCAGGCCGCTCAGGAAACACCACTCGGGGTTCCGGACACGCCCTTACAACACTCGCATGGTGAGAGGACTTCCAACCACGCCACACGAAGGGTGGTTCAAAGACTCGGGGTGCTTTGTTTGGAAGCCGGGTTTGTCCCTGAATATCCCGCAGGACCTGGGACAAGAGTACAGAGACCTAAACATGACAGGCCTAAGTATTTTCAGGTTATCAGTCAAGATAAATTAAAATATAATATTTTATCTTATCTTGGTAAGTGCCCCTCTAAGAAACTCTGAAGGCCTGGTTCAAATTTAGAACTCCTCAGAATTTGGGTGGCGTGAGACAGCCTTAGCCCAGCCCTTTCTCTTCCCACTCCCAACTTACCCCACCCCCACGAGCCATGGAAGCTCCTGTGGAGGGTCGGCTGGGCAGGGTGTGGGCCCTGGGGTTTCCTGGGTGGTGTGGGCCAAGGTCAGCCCCCACCTGTGTTCTGCCTGGGGCCACCCTGCCTGAGCTATAAAGCAATCTGAGGTGGCTGCTATTTGTGCTGGGCTTGGAGATTCCCAGGCAAAGCCAAGCTGTGAATCTAGGCTGGTTGCAGCTAGTGCCCTGCCTGGGGCTCACTGAGGCCAGCAGTTGCTTCTTTGAGAAGATTTAGGAAGTTGTGCAGCATGAGCCAAGGCCAGGCATTCGTATGGAAAAGCCACTGTTAACAGCTGTAAACTGGATGGGATGGAGCCTCAGGGGGTCTCCAGGGCCCATTGGGCAAACAGTGGTAGACAGCTTGATGGAGTCTAAGATAAGGCATCCATCTGCCAGGTCTGGGGCTCTGTGGGAGGAGGGTTCAGAAAAGGAACAATGGCCTCTGCCCCCCTTTCTGCCTGGGAGAAAGCTGCCCCCCAGCTCTGGCCTTGATGCCAGACACTTCAGTTCCTCCCCGTGCACCACTGGTGCCTTTCAAGCTGCTACGCTGGTGCTGGAGCTCAGAGGGAGCGAGTCTCAGTAACTCCATGTGTGGGCTCTTTAAGAGGAACGGCTTGGGACCCCAGAAGTTTCTTCTACCTACTCAATCCCCCCTGGTTTTTGCAGCCAGAAGTTGTGGGGACTCATCTTTCTGGCACTGGAACCCTGAGCTGGGGGTCCTGGTGTGGAGCTGGGACTCCTCGTGCCCGAGATGTCCCTCCCAAATTTTTATGCACCACATGTGGGTGTGGGACCATCCTGTTCCATGTCTGCGTCCCTCCTACCAGTCTGGATGGATGTGGTTTCTTTAATTCCATAGTCGTCAGACTTCCATTCAACTCAATTTCTGATGGTTCTGGGTAATGGTTGTTTTAGAATGTAGTTGTAATTTTGATGTGGTTGTGTGAGGAGGTGAGCCATGCACCTATGCCGCCATCCTGACCAGAAGTCGGTGTAGCTACTATGATCTACGAATTGTAACAAAGAGAACCATAAACATGTTGGGCATTGTTCTGTGCTTTGTAGGTAAACAAGCTTGGTGGGCCAAGTTAAATACTGACTCAGTTCTCTTTAGGTTCAGAATCCAAAAAGTCCCCCACTCTTCGTTCTTCTCTTGACCCTGTCTGACATTTAATAAGTCACCAGTAAGGAATTTTTGTTGTACGTTTTGCGGGAGAGTAGGAGTGGGCAAGGCCCGGGGCGACCTCCGTGCTGCCTGGACTCTGACTCGGAAGGAGAGAGATGGGGAGGTAACTATTCATTCCGCATTCCCCATGCTGCTGCCTTTCAAAATAAGAGAGAAGAAGAGTACAAATACTGAATCATTATGCTGTATACCTAAAACTAATATAGTGTTATATGTCGATTATATCTCAAAATTTTTGAAAAGGAAGAGTCAAATTTCATGCAAGACTAATTTGTGACATTTCTTAAAAGAGAAGACTAGAGCACTAATATATTAAAGTTGCTTTACAGAGGGAAAGAAGGGGAAAGAAAAGGAGAAGGAACAAAGTTGGAAAACAAAAGAACCACACCTTCTAGAGTTTTATTCACAGAATATAAGTTCCATCAAAGAGGGGTTTTCTGTAAGCAGCTCACACCCCCAAACCCAGGCCAACCCCAGCAGCAGCAGCAGCAGCAGCAGCCCCGGTGTATGCCGGGAGGCGCCGAACTGGGTGCTTCAGTGACAGAATGGTAGCGACGCGGTCCCCCACTGCCACGCAGAGTGAACACAGTTCAACTTCAAAAACGTTGGCAGAAAAGGGGGCTAGATCTATGTATTTATATTCAAAGATTAGAATATTTTGTATTTAACAGGCGAATTGTTGGTCCACTTTGTTCTGAAAAGTAGAAAACTTCACAAAAAAAGAATACAAGGGTCTTTGCAGCACAACTGTAGAAGTAAGCAACCCAGGAAATACGTGTCTAGCTGATCAATTTGGTGCTTGTGTGGAAACACACACAGTAAGAGCATCAACTGTTCAAGAAGAAGACGACACCTGAAAAGCTGGCCCGGCGATGGAGGCCCCCTGAGATCCAACAAGCCTCACGGTCTCTGTCGTTTTTAAAACCCGTGCCAGGGTGGGGAAAGTCTGTCTGACAAACTCTATTACGGAGCATCCGTAGTGAGTGCTGACTGGGGGACACGTCCTAAGGAGACCTGCCACGCTCCCTTCCCCTGGCACAGGTACAGCCTTTGTTTAAGAGCACAGTTCTACAGAGCTAGAGGCGGCAGTACACGTGAGGGTTTCAAACCGGCGGGCGGAGTAGATGGATTCTAGGAGAAGAGAAAGGCTGCGAGGGCTTCAGAGCACGGACCAGACGTGGCTCCCCTCTCCTTCCCGGCTCAGCCCCCCTGATGCAGAGGTGCTGCCCCCCCAACCCCTTGACCTAGTCATTTCTTGGCCCCCCCTTACTTACCTGGTCCTCCTCAAATTCTTCCCCTCTGCTTTACATGTTATTAAATTAAACCTTTTTGCTGATCAGAAACATCTGCTAAAGGACTAAATCCAACTATTTCAACCACCACAAAACAGCTTATTCTTAATTCTGAACGGTTTGCATCAACTCAGATGGCCGAAGTGACAGAAAGATACCTGGAAGTAAATACGGTAAAACTGGGTGTGTGCTTTATGTGCAAATACATTTGGAACAGTACACAAATACATTTTATTTTTTCCCCTGGGATACTGAATTAATCTGAACATGACGATTACTTAAAATTGTTTCTTTTAAAATATACAAACATACCTACTTGGCCAGTTGCCACTATGTTGATAAATTTGGGGTGCTGATTTACAGTGAGGCACAGAATATCATCATTATGTTCCTGATAAAAACTCTGAGCTCCTATGGAAAAAGAATTGGAGAATTAAGTGTGAAAACTTTATACAGCCCAATGCACTTAACCACAGCAATAAACTGTTCTGTGCAACTTGCCAACTTCAACAGGTATTTTTGAGCATTTAATATGTGTACATCATTGTAAGGATGCGAAAATGACTCAGAAATGTGTATTTAACAGGGTGGAGCCCTGACAGGCATAAACTAAAGTGATACAAGACTGAAGGGAGCCCTGCTGGCGTAGCTCAGTGGATTGAGCGCAGGCTGTGAACCAAAGCATCTCAGGTTCGATTCCCAGTCAGGGCACATGCCTGGGTTGCAGGCCACAGCCCCCAGTGACTGCACATTGATGTTTCTTTCTCTCTCTTTCTCCCTCCCCTCTCTAAAAAAAAAATAAAAGTTAAAAAAAAAAGACTGAAGGGAGCAAGTGCCACAGAGAGTTCAAGGTCAAAATGCTTGTGGGAACTCATAGCAGGAAGAGTCTTCTTATGACCCGGCAGGGTGTGTAAATGTGAAGGTGGTGGGAGGGACATTCCAGGTAGAGGCAGTGCAGGTGAAGGTACAAAGGCAGGAAAGTGCTGGGCGCTGCAGACAAAGGGTTCGCTGGTCTGAAGTGCAGGGTCATAAGGAGGAAACGTGAGGAACGTGGTTGAGAGGTGAACTGAAGCTAGAGTTACAGAGGACTTTAAATATCATCCTCCTAAACTGCACGGTTATTCTGTCGTCGGTGGAGAGGTGCTGAAGAGTGCTGACCAAGGAAGGCGTGTGGGTCACCTAGTGCAGTTACAGTGACGAGCCCCTGGCAGACTGTGACGGTGCAGGGGGCAAGGCAGGCAGGCTTGTGCAAGGGCAGCGGACAGGTGGGGGCTGAGGTCAAGAGGGCAGGCCGGCTCCAAATTATAAAGGGTCATCAAAAAGCGAAGGTTCACCCAAAAGGCAAAAAACAAAACAAAACAAAACAAAAACCCTGACGATTTAACAGACCTAACACTACTTTAATATTTCTCAAAGTGAAACTGCTTCATATTTTCCAGGGCTGAGAGTTCGGTTAAATCAGCTAAGTTCATAGATCTACTAGACCCTGACTTTCCTAGACTGTGACTGTAGCAATGTGTCCCCAAACTGGTGAGAGGCCAAATAAGTGTCTGGTCTCCCCTCCACCCTGCCCTTCTACACCCATCGTCAGAAAGGTGACAAATTACAAATACAAAAATTAAAACAATAAGAACTAAAGGGCAGTCAAATGTGGGATTAACATCTGGGTCAGTGACAGGCTGCACACAAGACAGTGAGTGGTTACAGCCCTGGCAGGTAGCTTGGTTGGCTGGAGCGTCATCCTGAATCTAATGAAGGGCCATCAACAGAGCCACAGGCAGGCCACGTGCTTAGCTCACTTCCGCGGCTTTCCAGAGCCTCACTGAGCGCGCCACCCCCACCTCCCCACCCCACGGCAACCCACCCCCACACCATGCCTCCCTCAGTCTCTCTCTGAGACGCCCAGCCAAACTCGCCTATTCCATGTCAGGGTTATGGGGCGACAGAAGAAAGTTACAAATGGTTTCACTATAAAACAAGGTTTCGACACAGGGTAAACCTTCATGTCTAACAGAGACCTATAAGCACTTTGCGGTATGAAATCTTTTTCTGCTGTTACACTCTACAAAAATTGTAAACTTGGTTACTTGCAATATTAATAGACCAACTCTACAGTATGAAATAGTTATATTCTGGGCTCACACACTTTAATTATTTATAGTCATAACTGTAAAGAATTTTAAGATACTAAATTAAAAAAATCCTAAATTTAAAAAAAGTAGGGATGAAGAATCAGGGCTTCCTACCTGTAGCAACATTGTGCAGGATTCCAATGGATGCAGTGTGATAAATTATATCATCACCATCATTTAAATAGTGAACATTATTCCTACAGTCTCTGCCTCGATAGCCAAAAACAAGCTCCAACACGAGGTCCTAGAACGATGAAAAAACCATTATACAATGCCTCATGTCCAAACACTCACTATTTTTTGTTGCATACAGTACTGGTGTCTTCAGACCAAAGAGAGGATGCATTTTGGGTGTTTTACAAACTGCAAACACAAGATTAAGCCAGACATACTTCTTTATGTAACCTGTTTTGGACACATACATGCTGTACTTTTCTATATAATGTTATAAACACAAAAAGGGAATTGCAACGGTCAACTGATTCCAAGAATGTCAGTTCTTAAGTTGTCATGTGTTAAACACTGAGATACTTTTAGTCCCAAAGAAGAATATTCTGATTTGTGTGCACTAGTCAACATATCTGATCTGCATACAAAACTCAATATAAATTATGGCCCAGTATTGTACTTGTCAAGGACCCAAACAGCACACCGATCCTGGTGCACAAGATGAAAGCACACTTTCTCGGACGGCTCATGCTGAACCGCCCACCACTGTCCCTGACACTGTGAGACTGAGTTGGGCAGGGCAGTGCAAGAGTCACCCACCCTCCCACAGCTTTAACACCTCAGCTCTTGACCCAGTTTAACGGTCCTGCTTGCTGCTGCTGATACTGAGATTACGACATGCCTGGGAGAAGCACGGGATGTCAATCTAAACCTCAGGACTGACAGTTAAGCAACCAATGTTAACAACCAAACAAAAAAGGTTATTATTCAATGTTTATTTTCAGTTGAAAATAATGACAAGATTTGGGCATTTACAAAAAGAAAAGAGAATGAACTCAGGATGCATTTTAAGGTCAAGCGAACACTGGGGAATGGGCTGTCCTCACCTCGATGGGCCTCTTTTTCTTGCCAACATTGTTGGTCTGGAGTTTCTCCGGCTGCGGCGGCGCCCTGCTGACGGGGGGCCTGGAACAGGGAAGAGGGGATGAGGCAGGCACCCACCGCAGGTGCCCTGTGGGGCCTCCCTCACCTGCCCTCCAGGGAGAAGCAGTCTAACATGCCCTCATAAACAGTCAGCCCCATCTGTGTCTCTCACTACACTGTGCCCTCTGTATCTGGGTATCATCTAAAACTCGAAGATGGAATAACAGTATCAGAGCTCTTACTCCCTTCACTTTTAATGTCTTTGGTGTATGTTTCATAATGTAAATACTGTACTAGTACGAGAGCAGACTGCTTATAAAAATAAACAAACGTTAGCTTTACATACTCAAACCCTTCTTGATGGGGTGCATTATCAACAACGCCTGGATCACTGCTCCAAAGTATCTATCTATCACGGTATTTTACACATGGCGGGTGCTCAACAGATTCTTCTTGACCTGAATTTTGAAAACTTCTAGGAACTTTCTATACTGCTGGTAACAAGAATCCCGTCGGAGTTCAATTGGTCCTCTACCTGCACCTCTGTGCCCCTCGCCGCCTCCTCTTCCACTAGTCCCTGACAGGGTCACGGCATCGCCGTGGGTCAGGCAAGACACCTCCCGGGTACAAAGCACGGTAATAGGCCGCACAGCGCTCTGTCAGAGCCGGTCGCTGCTAGTACTGCCTCCAACTGCTTCCCTTCCCTTACCCCCACCGCTCCCTAAACGTTTACCAACTCCACCTGCACAGCAGTTTGCAAAAACCCAGGTCCCCTTCCTCTGTCCCCACCACTAGTTCAGCACCTGTTCATCAGGTTCCAGCAGGTGTATCACGTTCCCATTTTTGAACCATTTAAATGTGGAGGCTCTTTCCT
Organism: Phyllostomus discolor; assembly: GCF_004126475.2. NCBI lineage: Eukaryota > Metazoa > Chordata > Mammalia > Chiroptera > Phyllostomidae > Phyllostomus > Phyllostomus discolor. The sequence continues at coordinate 207,273,875 of NC_040903.2, forward strand.
AACAACTTTAAATTTTTTTAAGAACTCCAGACCATTTAGTTTTAACTGAGATGGCCATTATTCAAATGCTTAATAACCTTAACACTGAATCTAAGGCAATCATTTATCAACTTCCCCCCTCCAAACTTGAAGCCAATGTTCAATTTTTAAGAACTAAGTCAGGAAATGATACACATTAACTTTCCTGTGAAAATTCCAACATTTATAAGCCCATAAAAAATAAGGCATAACAATACATTTCTATTTTCAAAATGATTTGCACGTTATTTATCCACGAGAAGGAAATGAAGCGTGGCATCCTGAACACGTAGCATGAGGGACGTGTGCCTCTCCCACGGAGCGTGAGTGTGAGGGAGCGCACCAGCACGGCGGGCCGGCGGCACAAACGTTAAATGCCCTTACAAGACTATATGGAGAACTTCGCACATTACCATACATTTTTTGGTTTCAAACCTTTTTTGTATACTTTTAAAAATGCATGTAATTAAAAATCTTACTGAAATGTACGATGTTTAACTCCATGATATTTCTGCTAGGATCATGTCAGAGAAGGGGAAGCAGCCTTGGCTTTGCTTCCAAGTCACGTGGTTGAACTGTAGTCAATGCTGTCACTGCTGCCGACAGCTTTAAGAAACAGGTCATTTTTATCTCTACAATCTTGTGTCATTTAAGCATATTTTAATTTCTGTAAATATAATTCATATAAGATGTATTATTGTTTAAATATATACACCTTGTAAAATTATACAAGTTAAATGGACAAAGTTTTAGAGAAGCAGTTACTTATGTGGTATGTGTGAATCCTATAACTAAGATGCTATTCACTTCAGAAATACTCATTTCAAAGGAGAAAAACATGAAAAACTGTGATTGGAGGCAAAGAATACCAAGTAACATAGCTCATTAATGGGGAATAAAAAAAGAAGATGAAAATACAAAATTAGGCCTTATAAAACAGCAAAGAAAGAGGATTACCTGGAACCTCTTTTTAGCAGCAGATAAAAAAGGGAAAAGATTACAACACAGATTGAATTTAAAACACTTGTAAAATACTTCCTGTAATAAAATACTTTTACAAGTTTAATGCAGATAAACTTCATTGTATATATTAAAGACCTACTGTTTTCATCTATTACTGCATACAAGAAAAGGCTTAAGTTACTCCATTAATGGCAGGGAAATAAGAAAGAATGTGAGAAAGAAAAATAAATGAGAATTCAACATGCTCTGTGTTATAAACATTAAAACTTGCCATTTAAATTTTTTCACCGGGCAATCTGAATTTCAAACAAAATATCAGAGCTTATCTTTGTTCTCAAGAAAGGGCAATAAAACGCTGATATCTAACTTAAAAGGCTGGTTACACGGGAGCTGCTACTAAAGAACGCCGTCTGCAGCCCCTGCTCCCCTTCGTGTGCCCCAGGAGTTCCGTCCCACTGAGCAGGCAGAGGGACTCACTGAGGACCCATGCAGGGTTTGGGGTTTTGATTGCAAGGGAAGTAACTTGAAGAAAAAATTCCCTTAATAACATGAGGACCAAGCAGAGTTGGAAGGGATCACAGGAGTCACCTTTTCTGCCCTCCCCATGCAAGCAGGGCCCTCTCTGCGTGTCTGGAACATCCCCGCAGAGCACCAGGGACAAAGTGGTCACCTAACCTCGGCACGGACATCGCTTGCGACGGGGAGGACATTCGCATCCAAGGCAGCGATAACCTCTCCACTTAGTTTTTATTTTGAAGCAAGCGACTCCTACCACAATGAATTACTCTTTACGTGAGGTGCCTTCCGACTCCCCTCCAGCCCGGGCTTCCTTCTAGACCAGAGTGAACTGCGCACGTCCCTTCAAACCGCTGCGAGGACCAGTCCTAAATAAGCCACTCCAGATCCGGGGCTAGACCTGAGCATTTTATTTGTTAATATAGTGTTAGCAGCATCGTGGGGGCCTTTTTAGGAATTACCCCTCGCACTAGACTCATCTTCACACACGTCACCCCCCGCAAAAACCCACAGGTAACTGCCGCCGACTGCAAACTAGGGAGGGCCTCGAGTTTCAGTTTCTGTACAGTCTGGTTTCAGATCTGCTTTCTTCGCCCTGATCTTCCAGCATTCTCCTGATGGCACCTTTTAAGAAAACTTCTCCACAAGCCTTGTGCACACCGTTCTCTTTCAGAAACTGAAGACACTTTGCTCTCACTAAAGGCAGCTGCAGAAGCGCCCAGAGTCCTTTCTCGCACATGTGTTACCACACAAATACCGTCGTTGCCCTATGTGAACGTTTTAGAATTAATAAAGGCATTACACATGCATTAAATGATACCAGTTTATAAACTGAAAGTTCTTCCCCAGATAAAAATGTGGGGTTAACAGATTGTTGTTATGGGTCTCTGAAACTTAAGGAAAAACTGAAACCGTCTTGAGCACAGGAGTTTATGAAAAGTCGCTTCTAAACCAGTGATCGTAAGAAAGGACCCTGACAACAGCGCTCACAGGCTGCATCTGTGAAATGCAGCTCCTTCACAGGATCTGTCCTGCGTCCTTCACCGCCTGATTCTGTCGTGACAAATGTGGTTCAGTGCTGTACAGGGAAAAGATACACTCGAAAATATTCTAAATACTCAAAAGCCAATTTTTGAGCAAGGTATTTTCTTTAATAAAACACTTACCTTACTACCCCCTGCCTTCAAAAGGAGCAGAAGGGAAAAAACATAAGAAACATATATGAAAACTAACAATGAATAAAATGTACTAGTTTAATATGCAGAATAAAAGTAATATGACAACAAACTTTTAAATAAATAAAAAAGTACCAAATTTTATGTCTCACGGTTTTGAATATTTTTATTCAAAAAAATTAAAAATGTAATTGACAATAAACTAAATATATAAGATCTACTTCACAAATATTTATAGAAAAAAATAACAAAATTACTGTCATTCAGGAAAAAAAATCTGACAAAACTATCAACCAAGTACACTACTAATCAAATTGTTATCAGAAAAACTTTCCTTTTAAATGGATATTTGACAAGTATTTGTTTTAACTGTTTATAAAGTATTTTATTTCATATTTAAGTGGCAATAATATATTTTATCTAAAATGTGAAAGCAATTATACAGAACATTTCCTCTCCTTACAAATATATTCAAAATTGGTAAGAAGATGCATCTGTTTACTTTTACTTCCTTTGATTCTTTCGCTTCATGAAGACTCCTGACCATGAATAATAATACTACTGGCTGCTGCCTTGAGGTCTTTAGAAGAATTTAGTGGAGCCGTGTTATAATTTAAGAACAACGTGCAAAGGAACTTCAAAAGTAACTCTGAGAGGTCAGTGTGAAAAGTGCAGGCCAACCCTGCCAGTCACTCCTCTCGGGCAGCAAGGCCCCCGCCTCGGTCAGAACCGGGTCACTGCAGTGACGAGGGGGAGAATGTGTGTGTTCCACCATGACCGACGGCCCGCAGATTAAAGTCAGGTCACACCGACGTAACAAATTTATGTGATAAATGATAGTATTTTTCTTTTAAAAAACAATATAATAAATGGAAAAGACTATGGGAACAGCAAATTCCTTCTCCTTTATGCGATACTTTTCATGTTCCACGACCTGTGAGAAATAATTTTAAGTAACACTAAGCACTATATTGCAGATATTCTAATTAGGAACATCCACATTTGCATATTTGAATCTATTGCTTTAATTAATAAATATGTATAGTGTTCATTACTTTGTAAATATAATTTCAGAACATGTTTCAGTGTTAACCAGAGTACTCCTCAGGTTGCTTTGTAGCTCATTCCATGCGAGGAATGTCATTGATAAAAATCTACTACCTAAACTCTTTTTATAAAGTATTTCATTTAAACCTTGAAATACTCCGTAAGCTGGAGCTACCATGATCATTTTACCTCTGAGGGCACTGAGGCTCAGAGAGGATGAACAGTTTTCTGGAGCACACTCTGGTAAAGGAGAAGATGAGTATTTCAACCCATCTGTTTGGATCCAAAACCATGCCCTGTGCGCAGTCTGACTCTGCCTCCTCCTGTGTCCCTTTGACCCTGGATCCCGTGCAAGTATTCAGATAACGGTCTGGTCAGCTTTCTGGAAACACATCTCTAGCTTCTACTCTGTCTCTTTATACGTGATGCCAACACAGACTGTCTCCCGTGAAGCGACTCACCGCTGCTGCATCTGGGGTGCACCACCAGCCAACGGGGGACCTGAAACATGCTGTGAGGCAGTCTCCACCTCAACACCCACCCAGAACCCGCCTGGAACTCTGGGGTGAATGGCCAGCTCCCCCTTCTCCATCACCGCCACGCTTCTCACCCTTCCGACTCCGTCCTTTCCTGAGCACCAAACCACCGGTGCAGGTCGAGGCCCCTGCCCACGCTGCCTTGCACGGCTGCTTCTGCCGGCCGAGCCCCAGCGTGCTTCAGCACGGCCCTCGCCCACTGCACACTCGCCCGAATCTCCGCAAACTCTGTCCACTGCGGGGGCATTCCTTCCCTCAGCGTTCCCCTCGAACATTCTTACGGGCTTCTCATATTCGTCTTCCTCGTCACAGCTCTCCACACGAGAGGTCGGTCGCTGTTGTTTCCACCCCCCACTCCTTCCCCATTCCTCACTGCCGCTTCCCGCTCACTTTCCCTGCACCTGCCTTAAAGCCTCTGTGTGCTGCTGAAGTCCCTGCCACTCACCGGTCCCTGTGCCCCTCTGTTGGCTTCTGTCTCCCCTACTGACCTTCACAGCAGCAGGTTCACAACGTCTCACCTGATGTGTCCCCAGCTCAGACACTTTAGAGTTAGCGCTCATAAAATTATTTTGTACATGTCCCTATTTTTTACTTGCTGATTCCAGACAAAGACCACTAATTCCCATTAAAAACAAGCTATACTTTAAATTGCCTTCTTGACAATTTTTGAAATAATGATTTTCTATCCTTGACTAAAAGCAGATAGCTCAAAAGGCCTTTTTAAAACTTAGTTATCTCTGTTCACGTGCTTCCTAAAAAGTACCTGATGTTGGAGTCAATTTTTATTCTCTCCCTCAGCCCCAAAGCGTACGTTTATAAAAGTTAGCAAATAAGATTCCTTTAATTGTGGAGACTTTATACATGGCATCGTTCCCTGACCTACCTTCAAAAACCAGTGTCCCCACCAAAAACCACTTAAGGAAAAACATGTTTTCTAAGAGGTGCGGCGGATAGTGTGATGAAAGAGTGCTAGTGTTAGCTTTTGCGAACATTCATTCAGTTAAACAGTAAATTCAATTTTTAACAGTATCTTTTTCCTCATCTAGTTTTAAACTTGACTGTTACCTCTCATCCACTGAAGGTTCTTTTTGTTGCAAATGAGGCTTGAGTCCAAACATTGGACGAAGGTTCGTTGAGAAGGCTCTGATGGCGTAACTGATTTCATTCTCCCTTGTGACGTCACTGTCATAGCCTATTAAAATGAAAGAATGACTTGTTGGGTGACAATGAAAGAGACCAAGTATGATTTTATAATTTGGATACAAGGATGTGCAATGATATGAAACAAGTTAAACTGTATTAGAGCCAAATTATAAAGTAACATAAAGCCAGTAACAATGGTGTAGAAGAATATTTAATGATATGTAACAATGTTTTCAAAGTATTACTAAGTGATAACAGCAAGCTACAAAAAAGTAGTTCAACAGGATACCATTTTTGTTAAAAACATGCTGGGTATATAAGATGCACATACCCTTATTAAGGGACCTTAAAATGTTAACAGAGATTGCCCCTGACTAGTTAAATTATGGATAATGTACTTATTATTTATGTAAAAAGTGTTTTTCAATTTTTCTATAATGAACTGGCATTACTGGTAATATTAGGAATTATTTTAAAACGAGGTTAGATACTATAATTTTTCAACAGTACTTATTTAAGGATGATTATCTTACACTTGTAGATAAAGAATATCTAAGTCATCAATACATGACAGTCTGTTATTCCTGAGTCACAAAAGTAACTTTGGTGTTAAATAGACCAAATATACTGAAACCACCATTATTCAAACACTGTTGTTATGTTTTAGCTTCTGCAGTTTAAACCAGCGGTACTATTTTTTTCTACAGTTAAGATCTTGTAAAACAGCATACCCCCATCTTCTTCAGAATCTGCGTCGGACTCTTCACTGTCACAGGGCCCTCTTCCCCGACAGCCCTCCACTTCGTTGGTCCAAACCATTAAAGACATGTCCGCACCTCCCAGGGTAACCAGCATGCTGTCGTCGTACGTCCAGCGAACGTTGGTGACGTGGGCGCTATGGGCCACGTACCTCTTAAACTTTCCACATTTCCCCTGGAGATAAAAAAGGTCAAGTACTTCTGAGGAATTTCATTACCTGAAAACTTTCAGTTATGATTCTGAATTCCTTTCTTAATACATGATTAGGAATTAATCATTACAAATGCAACTAATAAAAAATGAGAAAATACTGAAATTCACTGGAATAAAAAAGTAACACTTCCCAACCTGGCGAGGCCAGAATACAACGAGTAGCTTCACACACTGCCAGCACCACAGACACAACGTTTTTAGAAATCGACTTGGTATTCTGCATTAAAAGCCCAAGAATGAATGTTCTGACCTTTCCCTTCCCAATCCCCTTTCTACAGATCTACGCTGAAAAAAGGCCATGTGTGCTGAAGTTACTTACCACAGTATTTACTAACAGCAGTGAGACACTTTAAGTATCTTAACAGTTCATAAGAGTAGCGCTAGCTAATTATAGCATGTATCTGTGGAACAGCATATATCTATTAAAAACAATGGCTATGTATACATTGTTAAAAATAAAAACAATGATTTATAAATCAGAATATAAATATATAGGTACAGATGGCCCTATTAGCAAAGTTATCAATCATTTTGGAATACGCCCATGTAAATATCTTTTATCTTAATTCATTAGTGTGTTTGTAAGCACCACACATCAAAATGCAGGGCCCTCAGGGAACATGTATAAAGAATCCATGGTCAAAGCCAAAGGGGGGTAGGATTGAGGGTGGGAGGTGGGGGTAGGTAGAAAATGGAGACAACTGTACTTGAACAACAATTAAATAAATAATAAATAAATAAATAGAACTTAAAAAAGAAAAGTGCAAGTTCTAGATATAGGCAACTTTTAAATTCAGAACACTAGCATTACCAAATTACAGAAATAAATTTCAGAGTAATGCATCATAAGTAGGTTTCTGATAGACATCTCTTTAAGCTTGTTAATATAAGAAATTTTGTTTGTTTTGTTTGTTTAAAGATTTATTTATTTATTTTTAGAAAGGGAAGGGAAGGAGAAAGAGAGAGAGAGAGAGAGAGAAACATCAATGTGCAGTTGCTGGGGGCCGTGGCCTGCAACCCAGGCATGTGCCCTGGCTAGGAATCGAACCTGCAATACTTTGGTTCACAGCCCGCGCTCAATCCACTGAGCTACGCCAGCCAGGGCATAAGAAATGTTTTAAACATACAAAACATAAGGCTAGCTAAATCAGTGACTACTCTGGGAGTGAAGACTCCGAAGAGTGAGCTGAAACAACACGAAGATTGGTCAAGAAAACACTGCAAGAAGGCAGCTTCCCAAAGAGTCTGTGGTTGCCCCCGTGGGGGAAGGAGCAATCAGGAGACCAGTATCCCGGAACCTATTCTTAGGGTACTTACACCATTTAAAAGCTGAAGTTAGTTAAAGTTTCTGACTAATAAAATGTTTTACTGAAAACACATTCTTATCAACTAAAAGTTCTACCACTTATGTGTATCTGAAACAGATAGAGTATTTTCTCGGGCACCTGAGTTGTTCATGAGAATTTTTAGATGTGTGTTTTTACTTTAATGATGGTCTAAAAATAGTAGTCTGAGCAATTAAGACCATCATGAACTAAGTATCATAGATGATTTCAGAGCCCTGTTTTGAAGTGATGTTTATGGTCATGTTGGTGCCAAAATATATATATGAATTCGGGACAATTAAGAACAAATGCATCTGGACTTGATATATGAATTTTACTTCTGTGATGTTTCCCAGGAGTTTGAATATAGAAAAGCAGTAAGAGAATCGAATGATCTCTCAGTAGCAAAGACATACAGTACAGTACTGCAAAGAATTTGTACACTTTGGTTTTAGCAAAATAACATCATTCATCACATTAAATCAATGTTTAATTTTGTAGGCGTTGTATTTATAGCACTTACTTTATTAAAACAAACTTTAAAGCAGTAAATATATAAAGTTTTTAATTTAAATATAAACTATATATTTACTACCAATGGTATATATGTAATCAAAAGAATACTAACGAATACTGAAATTATTTAATGCTAGGGGTAAAAGGAATATTCCTGCCCTGGCTGGCATAGCTCAGTGGATTGAGCTTGGGTTGCAAACCAAAGCATTGCAGGTTCCATTCCCAGTCAGGGCACATGCCTGGGTCGCAGGCCACGGACCCCAGCAACTGCACATTGATGTTTCTCTCTCTCTCTCTCTTTCTCTCTCTCTCTCCCCCCCGCCAAAAATTAATAAAGTCTTTAAAAAATTAAATAAATAAAAAAATAATAATAAATAAAAGGAATATTTCCTTTAAAGGGATATATACATTACTCAATATTGAGAAACACTGTACAATATAATATACAACTTAAGGTATGGAATCATAAATTATAATATTTCTAGATAAAAGCCATAAATGTGATGTTAAGAATAGGAAACATAATTCTAAACCTTCTGTATTACAACTTATATATGTACATTCATACTTCATTATTCTAGTGAAATAGCATTTCACAACTATGAAATGCAATGAAAGGACATTACCTTAACCATAGTTTTAATGATAATCATTAGGAAAGTTAAAGAAAAACACGTACTTTAGCAGGATATCTAAATAACTTCACAAATCCCAAATCATCCCCAGTAGCCAGGACCATTTTGTCGTTGGTGAGGCAGCAGGCGGTTACATCCGTGACTTCTCCAATGACTGGCCAGATCCCCTCACAGCATAAGCCCAGCACACCTGTCCACGACGCCCAGCCGATCTTCTCTACCTACAAAGGAAAATAAAATGCTGTGAGTCTGTAATATCCAAACCTAAAATAATAACTAAATCTTAGTATTTTTCTTTGTAATTCTATCTCATTAAATTTAAAAATCAGTTAAAGATGATTAGTTGTCTTAGTGTTGTAGCTTCCTAAGTTGTCTAGCTCCTACAGAGAAACTGTAACGTAACATCATTCAAGACTGTAGGTCCACCGTGTGTTCTAGATGATAAGCACACAGTGGTGAAAGAAGGAGGCTATTTCTGCTTTTTGAATAATCAAAAAACTTGTTCTTACCCCTCACATCAAAATATCCACTAATACATGATAGGCATGTTTTCCAATAATCATTGTTGGGAATTACAGTCCCTTCCTTCTTAAGCCATTTTCATGTTACAGTTTATTTAACCTCTCTCCCTTGGCCATGTCATGTCAGAAACTGCTGCTAGTGTCAGCCACAAAACTGAACACATTTTTTTCCTTTTCTTTAAACAGGTCTGTGCCAATAAGTACTTTAGGCATACGGGTCCCAAAAGACTCGACCAACATGCTGTTCTAATCTTAGATGTCATGTCATCTACTTGCTTCTGTGTCCTTGAGGAAAGTAACTGGAGCATATAAGTGGACATACATGTAATTTATTCCTTTTCTTTAAATCCTCACCTGACGACATGCTTACAAATTTTAAAGAGAGGGAAAGGGTGGGAGGGAGAGGGGAAGAGAAACATCGATGTGAGAGAGAAACAACACTTTGACCGGTTGCCTCTCCCACACACCCTGACCAAGGACTGAACCCGCAACCTCCGTGTGTGCCCTGACTGGGAATTCAACCCATGATGTTTTAGTTGATGGGATGATGCACCAACTGAGCCATACCAGAGAGGGCTGATTCTCATTCTTAACACATTGCCTCTTTTTTTTTTTTAAGATTATTTATTTATTTTTTTAGGGAGGGAAAGGAGGGAGAGAGGGGGAGAGAGAGAGAAAGAGAAACATCAATGTGCAGTTGCTGGGGGTTATGGCCTGCAACCCAGAATGTACCCTGGCTGGGAATTGAACCTGGGACACTTTGGTTCCCAGCCCGCGCTCAATCCACTGAGCTATGCCAGCCAGGGCTTATACATTGTCTCTTTACCCATCTATCTATGCAGCCTGACCTGATACAGTAACTATCCAGAATGTGAGTGACCTGAGAACAGGCTTCACGTGTAACTGCAGTAGGCACCAGTGTGGTGACCACTTTCAGTCGCATTGATAGCAGTAGGTGCACTACTGTCCTCCCCCGCCCCGCACAGTGCCACCCTCCTCCCCGCGCACTGCCGCCCCCCCCCCACACACGGTGCCACCCTCCTCCCCGCGCACTGCCGTCCCCCCCCACACACGGTGCCACCCTCCTCCCCCCGCACTGCCGTCCTCCTACCTCCGCACCGGGGACAGTTTGCCTTTTCCCTCTGGGAGCTTCGAAGAACAACTGCTCTTTAGCACCAGTGTTGACTTGTAAAAGCTTTCCTTAAAAAGAAAAGTGAAAATATATACACACATACAATCTTACATTAATAATTTTATGCTTTAATACTTTATAATCTTAAAATAGAAAACATTACAAGCATAACATGAAAACTTGAAATTCTAAAGAAAGCAATTTATTCACTTTTACTGTATAAAAATAGGAACCTTACAGGTTAAAAGAAAAACTGCAAGTAGCTAATAAAAATTACAAAAGTCTATGATAACAACTAATTTAGAAATGCAAACTGAAAGGGAGATGCACTTATTCGCCTAATCACTGACAAAAATTAAAAAAGATTTAAGAGACCCCATTGCTGCCGTGGTGTGTGAACCCTGATGCTAGGCACGTAACCTGAAACAATTGTTCTAGAAGGAGGTTTGGCATTTGAATAAGGCTTTCAAATGTGAAAAAATTAGATATACATATGTAAAATAGAAATACACGTCCATATAGTATTATGTTTAACTTTTACGGAAAAACTAAGTTTAAACATAAAAAGCATTGTTTTCTGCAGTCAGCATATATTAAGAGCATTTGATTTTGTTAATTCTGATATAATTAATTAAATTAATAAGTGGTTTAATTTTTGTATATGTATATACATAAAAACTGTTTCTGTTGTTATGCATGTAAAAAACCCTAGAAACTAATTTTAGGACTTTTAAAATTTCATTCAACTGTACTTGGAGAAACTTTAATTTACAACACTAGCTATATAGAGATGAATATGTGAAACAAAAATCCTTAAAACGCATTCATCCAAACTTACTAAATACTGTCACATGCCATGCGTGCTGCTAAAACTCGGATATTCGTTAAATACTGTATGTGAGGCAAATGTGACTGTAGTTTCAGGGAATGTATTTGTCGAACAATGGGGAAACCACTTTAAAATTCTCACTAATGTACCTACTTTACAACTTTTCAGTTACTCTTTATGTCAAACTTTTCTGACAACAACCCGAAAAAATGATTAAAATGTTTTGTATAATATTTAAATTACCCTGGCTGGCGTAGCTCAGTGGATTGAGCGCGGGCTGCGAACCAAAGAGTCGCAGGTTTGATTCCCCGTCAGGGTACATGCCTGGGTTGCAGGCCATGACCCCCAGCAACCACACATTGATGTTCTCCCTCTCTCTCTCTCTCTCTCTCTCCCCCACTCCCCCTCCCTTCCCTCTCTAAAAATAAATAAAATCTTAAAAAAATATTTAAAAAATATTTAAATTAAATTACTTTACAAATTAAAGAATTTACACTAAATGTACTAAATGTACTACAATTTGAATTATACCAGGAGAAACACTGGAAAGCCTAAACTCATGACACTCATCCTCAACATGTGGGAGCAAGCAGGGAAACACAGTTTGGAGAACAGTGTCTTCTTTCCGCCACCCTTTCGGACGGCTCCGTGGACCCGCTTCCTGCCTAAGTCGGCAACACTGAGCCGAGCGACACTGCGGTGGAACAGCGAGCTGCTCCGGGGCCCACCTCTGGCGTCCCAGTCGATGTGGGTGATGTGGCTCGCGGCCCCCCGGCACACGCCCACGCGCTTGCTGCTCGCCACGTGGTAGATGTCCGCGAAGCCGTCCTGGGACGCGACCGCGAGGTACTTTCCAGAACCTGGGGCGGGGACACGTTTGCCTGAAACTTTCCACATTTAAAAATACTGTTCACACTGTGCAGCTGGAGTGGGTTTCGGTAGTATTTTTGGGAAGGAACTCAGTTGTTCTGTGAGTTTCAACAAGATGTGTGTGTCAAACCCACGGACAGGGACAAAGTGTGGGGATCGACCGTGGGAGTGGGGGAGGGCGGGGGGGAGGGGGACAAAGGGGAAAATTGGGCCAATGTAACAGCATAAACAATAAAGTATTCTTTAAAAAGGAAATCTGACGAGGCGAGGACAATCAAGTTACCTGTACACAATAAAAATGACTTGTGTAAAGACAGAGATGTTTGTTGCATGGTACAATGTGACATTTTAAAAGTATACTCTAACAACAAAATAAGCTGTTTTAGTAAAGTACAGTGGAAAGCAAATGTCAAAAATTATATACAATGTGATTTTGAAACACTTTGCATTTAACCAAAAAAACTAAAAGCTCTCTAAATATAGGAAAAATAGAAGTAAACCAACACAGGTAAATTGTGGCTTAACCTAAGTTAATTCCTACATCACAGCAGGCTCTGTTACTGATCATCAATACTTAGAAACTGATGAGACAAAATGTAATTTCAAAAGCACTAAAATGAAAATGAAGACAATCCATCTAATCCCTGTACGTTACAAATGAAGACACTGAAAACTGGCACTAGAGGTCCTTTGCCACTGAGTTCACGCAGGGCTTCTACCTCTCGCCACACTGCCTCTTCCAGCCAAAAAAGCGAAATGCTGGGATAAAATAACAGATAATAAAAATTACCCAGTGACATGTTTACTCACTGCCAGACCCAAGTTAACCACCACGTGTGATTCCAGTGGGACCTGTACCTGGGGAGAACCGAATGTCTGAGATGATGTCTCTCCTGTGGTGAAAAGACACGAGGTCCTCCAGAGTATCCGCATTCGCCATTAGGAAGCTGCCGTCACTGAGACCCACAGCTAAAGCCTTCCCGTCGGGAGAGAAACAGCAGCACCGTCCACCTGAGAGAGAAGGAGGGAGCGTGTCAGGTGAACTCCTTTTATGAAACACAAGGTATGTGTTTAACAAGCCTTTAATTTCAAAGAGGATCCCTATATTTATTACTCCCTCAAATCAATACTAAAAAGGAGTCAGAGATCCAAATAATAAAGTTTTCCACTGAAATCAGTGGTATGGAATTCTAAGTAATAATTAATACAAACCTTTCCTCTTCTGAAAGTAACAAAAGTACTGATATTCACCCTCAAAAAATTAAATTGTTGAAAAAGTGAGTTTTTTAACATAAAAAGCCAATGACATACATCACAATTTTTTGAGGGGTCAGGTAGCTACCTTTATAGTTTCTAGCCAACCAATCAGAAATTTAAGATATAAAGTCATCTTTAGAAAAACGCTTTCAAATTTTTAAAAATCTGAAAATAGGCAATTACTAGTTTAAGCTAGGAAGAGCTATCTATACATGTTTCCAACCCACACACGAAGTAATAATAATGTCACATTATTAACTTTAAAAACAAGGGCAATGCTGCATTGGCAAACACACACAGAAACAGGCTTATCCTGACAGCAGGGATGCAGCAGGCAGGTTCAAAAACTCTGAAACTCTTGGCATCCTAAGATGCAGCATATAATTTGCAGGATAAGAGGGATGCAGTGTAATATCTGGAAAGGGAGGGATGGGGCACAGCTGTTACACAATGAGAAGTCACAGGATGAATGAAGAACAAGTGGTCCTTTAACTATCACACATGTAACGGAGAGGTCCGGGATATGATTTCTGAGACTTCCGAGCCAAGAGATGACGACCTGGAGCAGAGTGGCAGCAACAGAGGTGATGAGAAATGGCAGGATCTGGATATATTTTTAAGATAGAGCTGGCGAGACTTTGATGAACTGGGAGTGGACTAAGAAAAAGATAAAAGTCAGGGCTGTGTGTTTGTTTGAATGGCGATGCCCTCTAGTGAGATGAGAAAAAATTGGAAGAGATACAAATGTCTGACTCTGTATCCACTAAGTTAAGGGTGCCCACGAAAAACCCCAATGACGACACGGCAGAGCCAGTTTGCACGTGAACACTGCTCGGGAGCTCCAGGGAGCAGCACGGGCCAGGGGTGCACACACGGGATGCAGTAGCACACAGAGCAGTTACAGCCAGGAAACTTCGTGAGAAAGAGCTTATTAATCTATTGCCTCTCAGCTCCACATCTACCCCTCTTTTTCCTGCTATGTGACACTGCAGCTGAACGCTGTAGACTTTTCTCCTTTGCCAGCTGACTTGGTTTTGGCCACAGAAGTTGCTGAGGGGCCTCTGTAAGGCAAAAGCAGAAGGAAGGGTCTTTTCTGGGGCACTGAAGGGGCGTGTCTCTGCCGCCACAGCAGGTCAGCCCCCTGCCACGCTTCTTTTCCCGTAGCAGGCTGTACCGTTCCTGTGATGCCCACGCCCTCTCCAAAGAGACCGGAATCTCAGCCTGGGGGAAGAAGGGGAGGGTCCGTCCTCTAAGTTCATTCCTTGTCCACTAGTCCCATGGGTGGTAGAGGCTTTCCGAAGCTGCTACTTCTACACCCCTTAAGAATTCTTCTTTTACCCGATAATCACCTTTTATTAGCTAACACTCCACATTAAATTTCTCCTGTTCACATTACTGGGGTGGTTTCTGTCTCCTGACTGATGCAGAATCGGGAGTGATGTGGTCATAGCAGACAGACCATTAAAGACCGGATCTCTGGAATTAGTTTAGTCACAGCTTTGGGCTTGAGCACAGCGCTAAGTCCTGGCCAGGGGGCCATGGGACGCTAGTAATGCGAGGTGCGGACGGGCCTAACAGTCAGTTACCTCCTGCGGTTGTTACGGTAAGTATCCACTGAAATAAGCGCCCTGGAAGCCCCAGAGGCTGCTGTTGCCCTTGACCAGTGCAAAAATAATGACGACTGCCAAGACTGAGTTATGCAGCCCAGGACATTTACAGAAAGAAGTAGTGAGCTCAGGTCTCGAACTCTAGGCACAAGTCACAGTCTGAATGGAGAGCGAGCTCCCACAGCAAATCTAAAAAGCAAAATCTATGACGGGACTGATACTGCTGAAATCAAATATAAAATTTAACTGTGCCAGTTTAAACTTGACAATGTAACACCACAGTCTCACCAACTGTCTTGCGTGAAAGGGCACTGAGTGGGAAGAGAGGGAACGTGGAGGCCTGGCGTGCGAACACCTGGCTGCATTCAGACGTAACTGAGAGCCCTGAACGCACGTGGCGTCCCGAGTGCCCTGGCCACACCGGACCGCTTGCTCTCTCGTTTACGGGAAGACTGGCCTTCTGAGGCAGGCGCCTTGGCGAGGGGGCGCTTAGCCCTCCAAGGAGCCACCACCACTGCTCCTCTGCTGTCAGCAGCCCCGAGCGTGGATCAGATCTCAGCGTGCTGTTGGGCAGAGTTGGGAAACTTCTCTGTGAAGGACCAGACAGCAAGTATTTTCAGCTTTGCGGGCCCTGTGGTCTCTGTCACAACTACTCAGCTCTGCTATGGTCGTGCGAAAGCAGGCCTAGGCGATACACAAATGAATGAGTATGGCTGTGCTTCACTTAAACTTTACTTACAAAATCAGGGGGTGCGCCGGGTCTCACCCGTGGGCTAACACCTGAGACAGAGGAAGGACTCCACAAGCTTAGGGAGGTAAGAACGTTAAAGCAGATTTTTTCACAAGCAACCTACATCCCCTCAAAGAGTCTAGAAGCGAGTCCCATCACAAAGCTCTGAGAAGTACATTCGTTGAGGGCAGCATCTGCACCCCTGAAAAGCTCTGTGACTGCGCTCCTATGCAGGTCAGGAATGGGGGTGTCACCATTAACAGGGGCTCCCTGATTCAACCGGGATAATCCTGGAGAAGCAGAGGCTAAGAAGCATCACTTAACCACTTAAGGAAAGGTGAGGTGGGTGTACTGATAATCAGAACGTTCTGGCCTGTGGGGATCTCTGCTGGTGGCTAATTTATCATGACGTCCCCAGAAACGAAACAGGTGCGTAGGCTACTAGATGAGTGTTAGATCTAGAGAACGGAAACCACTGCATACCAGGTAGCACAAAACCCTGACTCGAATCACTGCAATGGAAAGTCAGATTCTCAACCACGTCTCAGGACCTAAGCCAACTCATACACTCGGAGGCCCTTGGTTAAAGGGAGGGCCAGGTCGCACTGAGGAGGAACCATGCAGTACTGCCACAAGTATATAAAGTTTCTTCTAGGCATCTGTGGCCACTTATTAGAATGACTGTGACTGAGAAAGGAAATACCCAAACTTTCAGGAAGGACCACATACCAGCTCTGAATTGACACTAATTCTGGAAGATGCAAAATGCTGCTGTCGCACACCAGTGGAAGTGCGGCCTCACGGTGACCCTGTGGCAGATGACGGGTGAGCCCAATGCTGAACCACGGTGGACCCAGGTGGTCTGTGGACCCCACCCAACTCCTGAATTTGACAGATATACTTGACAACTGGCTCTGTGATCCATGGATTACAGGTCATTATGACAGGGAAAATGCTAAGTGAAAACTCTGGAAATTTGTCTCTCTACCAAGTCAATAAATCAGAAGCAAAACTGCAAGCCTGGGAACTATGAAAGTCAGAGACAGCAACCTGAAATAGCAGGAGTGAGAATACCTGTCATACCATCCTTAAAACTTGCCTGCTAGGTCTGTGCTGAGATCAGACGGGTTTTAGATTATGACTATGGATAACAAATGTGTTCAGGTGGCGGCTCTGATTAGAGCTGCTCTCCTAGATGCAGTCTTCTAGGTCTCTACTAGAACAAGTTAACACAACCCCTAGCTAGCATTTTGCATGCAGCCATGGCCCTGATTAGTGCTTTTCTCTCCATACCAATTTGTAAGGACCAAGGACCACCAGAAGCAGTTTGCTTTTACCTGGCTTGCATCTTTGACACCTTCAAAGCCTTGCCTCAGGGCTATTTCACCTCTCCTGTTCTTTGCCATACACAGTCCACAGAGATCCTGATCGTCTTGACATTCCACAAAACATCTCAATGGTCCACTACATTGATGACATTATGTCGAATGGATCTGGGGAGCAGGAAGCAACAAGTACTTTAGACGCCTTAGCAAGAGGAAGTAAATCAAGAGAGTGGCAGACAATCCCCACAGAAATTCAGGGACCTGCCACCTCAGTGAAATTTCCGGGGATCCAATCATCTGGAGTATGTCAAGACACTCCCTCCAAGGTGAAAGCCAAGTTGTTGCGCCACCCATCACCTACCACACACAAAAGAAGTCAAGTGCTTGGTAGGCCTTTTTGAAAGCAACACATGACACATCCCAATAAGCTGCTTCTACCCATCTATCAAGTCACTTACAAGGCTCCCGGACTCCAGTGGGGCCAGAACAAGAAAAGGTAAGCTGATTCCTACTTGGGCCTTACGGCCCAGCAGATCCAAAGATACTCAAGGGTGTCTGTGGTGAACAGGGATGCGGTAAGGCAGCCTCTGGAAAGCTACCAAAGGAGAATCACAGTGCAGAGCTCTTGGATCTGAGAGAAAAGCCATGCCCTTCTTTACAGATAACGATTTGCCTTTTGAGAAGCAGCTTCTGGTTTGCCACGAGGTCTTGTTAGAGGGTGAATGCCTAACTACGGGATATCAGGTGACTCTGTGTCCAGAGCCTCCTATTATGCACTGGGAGTTCCACGACCAACCTCTCCCTAGGTGGGATGTGCACAACAGCCATCTGTCGAGTGGAGATGGTAAACAACAAAAGAGCAGGCGCGGGCAGACCTGGAAGTTACAAGTAACTCGCATGTACAGGTGGCTCAGACGCCTTCACCAGTAATCCCCCCCGCAATGCCTCCCTCTCTCTCAAGCTACACCTAGGGCCTCACAGGTACTCCTTCTCATCAATCAGTTGACTGAGGAAGAAAAGAAATCTGAGCCAGATGTACAGATGTTTCTACACAGCATGTCCACACCCATCTAAGAGCACCACAGCCCCACTCGGGGTGACCCTGGACAGGTGGTGAAGGTAAAACTTCCCAGTAGGCAGCACTTCAAGCAGCACATTCGGTTTTGTGTTTTTACAGTAAGAAATGACCAGACACACAGATTTATACTGATTCACTAACAACATTAACTATCTGGCCACGCAGTTAAGGACCGGAAGCAATGGGTGAAGGACTGGAAACAAGGAGATCTGGAAAATAGATGCACAGGGTGAACCTCTTGGAGAGGGCATGAGCTCCGAAGATTTCTGCATCCTACGAATGCTCAAGAAAGGGATCCTCTGCAGAGCAGGCTCTCAGTATTCAGATGGACCAAATGATCTGCTTTCTGGATATCAGGCAGCCTCTTTTCCTAGCTAGCTAGCACTTTCTCAGGGGGCCCAGGGTGGCAAGAATGGATGGAGTCTATCTTGGGTTCAAAAACATGGACTTCTTACCAAGGCTGACCTTGCTACCACTACTTCCAAGCCTCTAATCTGACAACAGTAGAGACCAACTGAGCCTCTGGCAAGGCACCCACCCCAAGGACACCAGCCTGGTGCATGCTGATCACACTGGACCTCGTCCACTGTGAAGGGAGCAAAGATTTATCCTCACTGGGATGAACATGAAATCTGGATTTTCCTTCCCTGCCCATATGCTTTTGCTAGCACCCCCAACCGTGCTTCTGATCAAGGAACTCATTTCACTGCAAAGAATGTGCAGCATTAGGCTCATGCCCAGGGGATTAACTGGTTTCATCACATACCTCCATACCTCAGAGGAAGCCGCTAAGAAAACGATGTAATGGTTTACTGAAAACTAATTTTTGGCACCACTTGGGAACCAATACCCTTAAAGACTGGGGTTTCTACCTTATAGGATGCAATCTATGCTTTGAAGGACAGACCACTTCATGCAGGTGCTGCCCACCTCACGGCCAGCACCCATGGGTCTGGAAACCAAGAGATGGCGGTGGGCGTGGCTCTTCTGTTATCTCTAATAACCAGCCTGCACAGTTTGTTTTTGCATCCTGGCAACTCTGAGCTTTGTTAATTTGGTTTTAGCTCCCAAGAGCAGGGAGAATGCTTTCACCAGGGGACGAAATGTTTCCATTGACTTGGAAGACGAGGCTGCCATCTGGTCGTGTTGGGCAACTTACTGCCGCTGAACCGACATGCAAAGAAACAGGGTGTTACTCTCCCAGCTGGAGGGATCGATCCTGATTACAGAGCGGAAAGTGAGCTACTGCTACACAACGAAGGCACAGGGGACTGTATCTAGAAACCAGGGGATTTGCTGGTTTCCATGATGAAGCCTAATGGAAAACAACAGCAACAAGAAAAAAAAAAACCAAGCAGAGATACCTGGGATTTCACATCATCCAGTAATGAAGGTTTGGGTCACCCTACCAGTTAAGCAACCCTACCCACCCAAGGTTCTGGCTAAGGGCGAAGAAAGCATGGAATGGGTGACTGAGGAAGAAAGTCACAGACCGCGACCACAGCCTATGACCACTTTAGAAATGAGGACTCTACATAAATGCTTATTATATGTATACATAAACCAGTTACTTCTCTCTCCCTTTTCCTCTTAACATTTTATGCAAGTATGTCAGTTGTTAACTTTCCAGTTTAGTCTTAAAGTAACAGAATATTTAGTAAGACTGTACTGAATTTGAGAGTAGTTAACATAGTCAGCACTGGATACGATGACTGTTGGGACTGGGTGTCCTCTCTCTTTGGGGAGAGGGTGAGAACTCCTCACTTGCACCAATGGTGGCCGAATCTCATTTGGTGGAAATTTTTGGTAGAACATAAGCATAAGGTCAGTTCTGTGATTGTACTGAACTTCAAATGTGTGTATAAAGATGTACATGGATGCTGATTAGACAAAGGGGTAATTTGGGCTAGTTACTAACTTATTGCCTCTCTGTTCCAAATCTGCCACTTCCCTGGCCTTGTAGAAGACTTCCCTCTGCTGTCAGATGACTGATACTACGTTCTGCCAATCTGGGGGGCCACAGAGACACTGCACGTCCAAAGCAGGGAAAGCGGCTCTCCTTCTTCCTTCGAGAGCCAGGGCACTGGTATGCAGGCACCTGGCTGCATTCCCCACAGTGCTGGCCCCTGCAGAGGCCTCGAGCAAGTTTCTCCCCAACACTGTAATGGCCCTAATGATTCCGACATGATTAGCTGGCTCCAGCAAGATGCTCTGCCCAGACAACGAACGGCCTTTCACCTGGGTAAGTTTTTCTCAAGTAGGGGTCCTGCCCTCCAGCTCTGGCCTGTGCCCTCCAGCAAGCTCTTCCTTCACCCAGCGACCACTCTCCCTGTTCCGCTGAGGACTGACTGCTCCCTCTGGCAGCTTCCTCGCCACTGACACAGAGTTCCGATGGCTGCCCTGCCCTTTCCCCACCAGGTCCGGATCCCCATAGGTTCTTTGCTCTTGCTCCCTCAGCTAACTAGACCTAGTACCTGCTCCCATAGCTTTTCCAGCAGGTAAGCACCTTTTACTTGTTAACAATCCTCTCTATCACATTTTCCCGGTTCACATGACTAGTATGGCCTCTGTGCTACGACTGGACCGTGACTGATACAATCACCTAAAAAGTGTGAGTGTGCATATAATAAAAGGAAAGCCAGGGACAGCTCCCTGGAGCATTTCTGTATGTGGAGACAGGACGAAGAGGCAGAGCCGTCAGAGGAAACAAGAAGGGAGCCAGAAGATGGGCAAACCCCAGTCTTCACAGTCCCGAGAGCCAGGGGAGGGGCGTGTCCCGGAGAAGAAGGAACAGTCAGTCACGCCAACAGCTACTACGAGTGGTGCAAGCTCGAGTGAGAGCTGACCCAGAGCCTGGCGGCAGGTTCAACGGAAACAAGCTGAAGGTCCACTGATGGACGAATGGATAAAGAGGATGTTCAAGCCAATGGGATATTACTCAAATAGCCATAAAAAATAATGAAATCTTGCCACATGCAACAACACAGATGAGCCCTGTGGGCATCGTGCTAGCTAAAGTGAGACGGAGAAAGCCAAATATCATATCATCTCACTTATATGTGGAATCTCAAACAAACATACACCCGAAGCCCATAGACACAGAGACTGAGACTGGTGGTTGCCGGAGGGGAGGGCTTGAGGGTGGGCAAAATGGGTGAGGGGAGTCAAAAGGCACAAAGTCCCAATTACAGAATAAGCCACAGGGGCATAATGTACAGCATGATGACTACAGCTAATATTATATTCCGTATTTGAAAATTGCTGAAAGAATAGACCTTAAAAGTTCTCAGCACAATAAAAAAATTTTTTGTAGCTCTGTATGGTGATGGATGTTAACTACATTTACTGTGGTAACCTTTTTATTTACATTATATACAAATATCAAAGCATATACTATATACCCAAAACTAATGTCATGTGTCAATTATACTTCACCTAAAAAAAGAAAAGGAAATCTGATGGATATGAAAACCATGTATGTTACAAATGTGACTGGTTGGGACTTCCAATGGCCCCGTGAAGAAAAGAATAATTGGTAACGTGGGTTTCTGTGTACAGAGAGGTGTGACTGTGGCTTTGAAAGCCTTTTTAACCTCTGACATTGACAGTTCAAGGACAGAACCTACTGCAATATGTGGTAAGTCTCTCTAATCTTCACCAACAAACAAACAAAACACCAGAGGATGAAAAGGCTGGACATCGATAACTTTAAAAAAAAGGGAGAGTGGAGGAAGGACAATGGCTGGAGTTTCAGAGATTGCGACTAGCTTCAGATTTTTAGTTAAGTATACATGGTAAAATTTAACAGCAACCCTAGAAGGAGAGACAGACTCTGCAACTTAGCAGAAGGAAGTAAACATAAAGCAATATGACTGAATTACAAACCCATGTTACATAACTTCAACCCGGCCCTCGGGACAGCAGACAAATCCTTCCCTTCATCTGCTGATCCCGTCCCATTTCTGAGTCACAACTGCTTCCCACAGGTTTCCCACCAGGGCTCCTTCTACAACACCCCCGTGCCGTAAGTTAATGGTTGTCACCACCTCACTGAGAGATCGGGAGCTATCTGGGCATCCTCATCAGCCCCGGGAAGACAGCGACAGCCTTGCTCCAACGACTGACCAAACCCGCTGCCTCCCGGCCTACAGGGCTAGTCCCGTCTGCCTCCTGCGAACGCGCCCAGCTCTGCTTCCTCCCAGAACGTCCTCCTCCCTCAGCCCTGCTGCCCTTTTGAAGTGAAGGCCTTCTTTCTCCGTTTTCAATGCTGAACTACACAGCCCCCAGTCATAAAGGGTAGGAAACTTAACTTTGTTTTCTCCCTATACTCTTTCTTCCCACATGAGCCAGTTGAAAAATGGCTCAAAAGAGGCATGGTCAAGGGCAGTCCCACGAAGTGAAGAGTGGGTATCGTTCATTCCATTTATATAGCGTCATGAGCAAGTGACACAGTATTTAGTCTTTTTTTTTTACACACTGACTATTGCTTTCTTACATTTGTGAGGGTCTTAAAATTGTGACAATCTGTGTTCAAGTCTGAGAGCCTCTTACCCTTTTTCAGTTTCCGGACGGCCAACATACAATGACTAGGAGACAGATCCCATATTCTTAAGGTTTTGTCATCACTCACAGTAGCACAGATGGGCAGGTAAGGATGGGTAGCCAAACCCCACACCTCTCCTTCCATGTGTCCCTATAAAGAAAACACAGTTCAGATCAGTTTAACCTAAAGCTATGTGTATTTAGGACAAAAACTGGGAACAAAAAAGGGGCCACGTACTAAACCTGACCGGCTCAGGGGAGGCCTGCACAGCAGCCTACGAACCCAGAGACCGAAAGTAAAACTCCCCGAACTAAACGCAGTTCATGGAGGCCGTCATGTTCTAGGCGCCCTTTCCCCCAGCAAAGGTCAGTCTTTGCCTCAACGGAGCCTGCCTGTTGTCTTTTTCACATCTAGCATGACATGCCTGGTAACAGTCACTTTGGGACATCCAAGTGATTTCCCTTTGTCCAAACTCCTCGAAGCACCACGCCAGAGTAGAGGCTCAAATGCCCTCGCTGTTATTATCATGTTAGTGTTAAATGTTAACACTACGATACCCACCTATGTAAACGGAGCATTCCCTCCCCTGTGTTTTCTCCCGCCTCCCCGATACCCCTTACACCTCCTCCTCCGATTGTCATGTACAAAATAAGGTACAAAACTGCCATTCTCTGGAGCATTTTCTCAATCCGTTGGGATTTTGATTCCTAGCAACTATCATCAGTTTGACTGAAATAAACTCATAAAAATTCTTATAGGTTGGGTGTTTCTCATGTTGACAAAACCAAACACAACTTTTGATAATATATGATAATGACAGAATAATGCATAATGAGTAGGCCTACTGAAACTTTTTATGTTTTGGAATGCACCATAAAACACCTTTGTAACAACTTGCTCTCCATAATTAAAGTATAAGCAAGCTACTACTAGAATTAGCTTACAGCCCTAACACACTCCCTGGGCGGAGAGAAGGGAAACAGAAACTGGCGGCCCCGGAAGGGCACTAAGTGCTGTGTAGGGGGACGTCCTGCAGGACAGAGTGAGGAGCATCCCAGACCCTCACCCATAACTGTGGTGAGAATCATATATACATTAAAAAAGAAACATTTAAAGTCTCTGGAAATGGTTCCAAGGAGAAGCAAGTGAGGAAACATTTAATCGAGAAAATATGAACTCATTGAGAACAGCGAAAGTCTGTAGCGTTTGAGCCGAGACCCACCCCTCTTCCCCCTCTTCCTTACTCATCAGTGTGGAAGCCCCACAATGGCCAAATGATACCTAGAACACTCCCCTCCTACCCACCTGGCTATCAGAGGCTACCTTCCTAGAAGGGGCAGGTGTCAGCATTTCTCATCGGTCCCTGGTACCTGCTACTGATGCTAAATTCTTGGTGGGATCTCCCTTCTTCTGCCCACCCTAGTTCTGAAATGTTTCCTCTGCCTCCGCTGCAGTGCCCCTGACAACACTGGGGCCTCATTGTCAACCCAGTAATGCCTGAAGCTACTGTTCCCTCCCCCACACCAAGCACCCAGTTTCTAAAGGAAGGTACACCCAGAAAGAGCACTCCACTGTCCTCACCCACAACTTGACAGCCTCTGATCAGAGATTTTGCCTGGAGGGAGAAGCAAGCCATAAAACAGTTCCTAATGCTTTCTCAAAGGAACTGACTTCATTTACTGCACACACGTGGGAAAGTTCCAGCCCAAAGGTGCTCTCAAAAACAAAGGAGGTAGTGGTGAAAGGTAACTGGGAGGCAACTGGGAGACCCAAGGGACACACAGGCCAACCCGAAGTCAGCTAGTTTGTCCGAGAGAAGTGGAGAAATCTCAGGGGTAGCTGGGAGAAGACTGCTGAAAAAGTCAAAACAAGTCTCACACACTAACCTGGGAACTGTTCCTTTTAAGGAGCTGAATTTAATTGGCTTAGTCTGTGGAGCAACTTATGCTCCAGGAAAATGGTGAAAATCATAGCGCTTTAATGGCTGGTGGTGATCAAGAGGAGAGAACACTTCCCAAATCATTTCATGAAGTCAGTGTTACTCTGATACCAATACCAGAGAGACATCACAAGAAAACCACAGACCAATACCCTTTATAAATATGGAGGCTAAAATCCTCAACAAAATACTAGCAAACTGATTCCATTTTAGGATTATACACAATTAAATGGAATTCATCCCAGGAATGCAAGGCTGGCTTAAAATCTGAAAACCAGTTAATGTAATACACCATTCTGAGTAAAATAAAAAAACAAAACCACATGATAATCTCAAAAGACAGAGAAAAAGTATCTGACAAATGCTTTTGAGAAAAACATGCAACAAACTAGGAATAAAAGTCTAATTCCTCAACCTGACAAACAGCATCTATGAAAAAAACCATAGTTAACACTTATTCCCAAAATGAGGAATAAAAACAAGGATGTCTGCTCTCACTACTTCTATTCAACATTATATGAAGAGTCTGATCAGGATAACTAGACAAGAAAAAGAAATAACAGGCATCCAGATTAAAAGGGGGAAGCAGACCTATCTCCATTTGCAGATGACATGATCTCGTATACAGGAAATCCTCAAAAAAAAAAAAAAACAAAAAACAAAACCCACTGAAAAAACCCACCAGACCTAATAAGTTGTTATTTTCAATGAAATAATTATGAGACGTGTACACTGAAAATTATAAAACACTGTTGAAAAGAGTTAAAGATCTAAGTAAACGGAACGACCCATGTCCCCGGATCAGAGGACTCAGTACTGCTCACACACACGACTTCCCAACCCGGTCCGGGGAGCTCTGCTGCTGTGAACACCGTCGTACAAGTCTGTGGTGCACAGAGTGACTGCACTCCGGTGTGAACACGCATTCCCACACCTTTAATCACTACAGTCTTATATTATCTTTATTTCTGGCATGAAGTGTCACAAAAATTTGGCTCTTTTAAAATATTTTTCCTTTCTGATTTTAAAAACACTTCCCAGATTTTGTGAACAAATCTCATTAGGATTTGGATTATAATCATATTGAATTTATAATTTATTCAATTCTTTTATGCCTTTAGTAAAATTGTCCACTTTTCTTAACATGGGTCTTGCATATTTATTCCTGGTTATTGTAGAGTTTTCTTTATGAGCACCATTTTTGTGTCATATTTTCTGATTCTTGCTAATGCATAGAAGGACTATTGTGTGATTCTGCATCTATGCACTTTATAGAGCTCCCTCTTAAGGTCTACTAAATTTTCAGTTTATTCTCTTGAATAGTCACGGTATCTGGTTATACTCTCTTAATACTGACAGTGCTGTTTCTAACACATTTTCTGTTTTGTTTGACTAAACTGGCCGATACCTAACACACACAGTTGGACAATAATGGTGAGAAGTGGTATTCTTATCTTCTTCCGGATGTATAAGGGGCAGTAGATTTGAAATCTTAAACTCTATAATAAATATAAAAATATTAGGATGTCACTTATGACTTAAAAATCTTACAACTATGAAATTGTGTGTGTTTTCAATGGTGCCATCTATGGATCCCTTCCTTAAAAGCAGACTTGTCTCATTTTCCAAGAGATCCTGAAGGTGGTGATAAATGCCATGACTCCGTCATCTCTTTACTTCAAAGGAATATTATGTGACTGAAATGAAAGAGTAGGACATGGGAGTCTGGCAGCTAATTTAATGTAAAATGCGTATCTGCCTGTAAGTTCTCCGTGGTCCATCAGGATACTACACGAACACTGAAGTATGGGCAATGTTCTCATCTAAGTGTCCTCTTGGGTATGTCTTAACAGGAGTGCAGTGGGGGCTGGAGAAAAAGTAAGTCTGTATTAGGAAAGAACATAATTCTTTTTCAGGGCAAAAGGCAAACCCAAAATTGGTGCTACTGTGTAGAGTTGCATGAGACGATTTTGCATTAGGGTGGATCAGTGATTTTCAACTGGTGTGCCACGAGAGTTTTTAAAACATGCAGTACCTGACTATTCAGTCAGAGACTGGCTGAATAGATGTAAAAAAATGACAACAGCCAACACAACAATAGCCATCCAGTGTGAACGGATCAAAATTACACCTGTTTTTTTTTTTGTCAGATAGGCAAAATATGTATTTTCGGTATGCCGAATTTTAGCAACTAGTTTGTGTGTGCCGCAAGATAACAGAGACTGAAAATCACTGGGGTCGACCCTGCCTTACTTGGTGTGTTTTACACTCTTGATTTATTTCCCTCCCTACTTTTCAGAAAAACACAATACATACAGGAAATGACATGTGAAAAATTAATACAGTATTCCCCACAGTTTCATTTCACATTTCCACCACACCAATTTTTGTATTTCTGGATTTTTTATTATTAATATACAGGGTGGGGCAAAAGTAGGTTTACAGTTGTAAGTATGTGACAGTTTTTTCTGGTATTATTATTTATTAATTATTGCATTATTTTCCATATGAACAACTGTAAGCCTAGTTTTGCCCCACCCTGTATTTTCTTTGTTTTCAGCAATAAAGTTTTAGCATACATTCACTTTTAAATTTTCAAAGTTAGAAACCTGAGAAAGAATGAAATAAAGTGAAGAGTTTCACAGAGAAACAATGGCCTTAGGTTCAACAAATATACTTCAAAGAAATAAAATTAAATATGAAATAAATGGATTGGGTTAAATTAATTACAAATGGTTTTGCTTTCCATTAGTTTGTTTTGCAATAAGAAATTACTTAAAATATTGGCTATTATCCACATGATATCATGTACATTTGTTTACTGAAGTTACACATTTAGCTATAATAAAATTTAAATTTGGGGGCATACAGTAACATTAACAGATATTTCCCTACTTAATTTAACATCATTTTTCACCCCTATCAACTTTGGCTCTTATGTACTGAATCAACTGTATATATACAACGGGAAAAAATGAATATTAATATTTGAAATTACCTGGACCAGAAGCGTTACTGGACCACTTTTATCCACTTCTAGTATTTCACCATTCTTTGTGCCAACTAAAATATGACCATGTCCTAATGATATGGCACGTATAGATGGGTTATCTTCTAAGAGAAGACCTGAAATGTTAAATGGAGATGTTCTTCTAGGTATGCAGTTATTGCAATACAAGTATATCTATATGTATATTGCCAATGATGCCTTTTGATAACAAAATCACACTGCAAGATTGCTTTCTCCTATAAAGTATTCTAATAAATGCACTGCATTTTCCCCATTCAATTTACTGATCTCAAAAGTGTGTGCCACCTATATACTACAACTGTATGATTCTCTACAATCCCAGATCCCTACCACCATTCCGACAACTGTTTCTTCTCCCCATATTTGTACCTCCTTATCCACCTCCTGACCCTCTAAGAGCATGTACAATATTCTGGCTAGTAATTTTAATTCAGCTCAATTTAAGATGAATTCATTTGTGTCTGCTGTGTCCTGGGCAGGCTTCAGAAACATGCAGAGCCGGCTCCTGCCCTCACAGAGCACATAATGAGAATATCAGACCCTGTCTGGATGAGGAGCATATTGAAAAAGAAGTACACAGTAAGGGAATTTCAGCTTTCCTTAGAAGGAGAATGGGAAAGGAATCATCTGAGAAGAAATAATGTTTGAGATTTGAAAAATAAATATACGGCCAGGTAACCTGGAGGGGTAAGAGAAAAGAATGGGAAAATTCTAGGCAAAAGGACAGTTGCGCCCCCCTCCACAGGGATGTGTTCCACGACCCCCAGTGGATGTCTGCAACTGTGGAGAGTACCAAACCCTCTATATGCAATGGGTACCTCCCACAAAGAGGGGTTTGTAACAGGGTCCAGAACTCGGGGTGTCCAGGAAATATAAAAATATAGAATAACCTCATCCCCAGGAGTCTGGACTGGGGGATGGGACACATGGCAGCAGGGCCATTGAGAGTTCTTTTGCACGTCAACAGCTGGCCAGCTTCACACCTGATATGCAAAAATGGTTATTTTACATATCTATAACTGCTGGCTAGCTTCAGGGATATGTGAAGTAGCTGTGGCCATGCTCAGAGCCAGAGAGATGGAAGTGACTCTGAACCATAACATAACTAGGAGGCAGCTCCCCGGCTATACAGCACCTGTGTGAGAGCCTGGAGATGGTTGGCTCCATGCCACGAGGCCACGCCTTCCTGGACTAATTATGACAGCCAAGAAAGGCTAGGAAAACACAGGTGTGCTGGCAGGTGTAGCTGGTTGTGGGAGGAGTAGGAAATGGGATTCCAGAGAGAGATTCAGGCCAGGATTTAAACCCAGGCATGGCAGCCATGCAGGTTGGAGCCATGAGGTTTGGGGGGCGGCGAGGGGGATCCCTTTACCACATGGCTTAGGAAGCAGGACAGCAAGATGTAGCAGCCATGCAGAGCTCTCTCTCAGCAGTTTGGAAGAATGCAGGAGAGACTGTTCAGGGAAGGAAAGAAATGAAAGGACTCTTGCTGGTGGGCCATGAGCAGGTGCCATGTGGGTTTGGATTAAGACCCGGAGATCCCGGAGACACAGCTGACGGTACTGGGAACCACGGGAGGCCTGCCAACTGAGCACGGATTACTGGGAAGAACCGGGGGCTACCTGAGCCATGGACTTCTATTTTTTTCCTGAGAAACAGTACCCCCGACTGGCCTAACTGGGCAAAGAGCGGGGGAAAAACTGATTGTGTGTTTCTGGGTGTTTTAAGGGACTTTGACTATTTAACAGCGACATTCTCCCATTACTCTAAGTCTGTATAACTTTTTGCATAGATAGTTCCTTCCCTTTTTACCAAACTCGGGCATTCAGAGCCATAATTCCAAGTCCTAAGGGTGGCGGGCAAGGGGAATCTAGTAGTGAGGGTCCCCAGGGGAGGGGGGGTTCCATTTGGTAACAGTATCGTCCCCACACACAGGTCCATTCTGTAACACATGTACTGTATCTTTTCCTACACATAATACTCACAATAAAGTTTAATTCATAAATTAGACACAATAAAAGGTTAACAATAGCTAACAATAAAATAGAACAATTATAACCATACACTGTAATAAAAGTTATGTAAACGTGGTTTCTCTCAAAATACCTGATTGTACTGTACTCATCCTTCTTGTGATGTGAGATGTATAAAATTTTCACCTTTTCACTCAAAGGAAGCACTTTATGGCTTCTTTTTGGCATATCTGAATTGCCAGCATCACCCCTCTTTGGGGCCATTACTAAGTAAGATGAGGTTTACTTGGACACAAAACCTGTGAAACCACAACAGTGGATCTGATCGCTGGGAGGCTAAATGACTAACGGGGAGGGGCGTATCCAGCATGGATACACTGAACAAAGGGGAGATTCGTATTCCAGGCAGGGCAGAGTAGAACAGCACGAGATTTCACCATGCTACTCAGAACAGTACGTGATTTAAAACTTAGGAATTGTTCATTTCTGAAATGTTCCATTTAATATTTTCAGACTGCAGTTCACCACACGTAAATGTGACTGCAAAACTATGGCTTGGCATAGTCTGGAGGAAGGCAACTATTAAGATAGCATATAGAAGGAAATGCCTGGAGGTGAAGGAGCTCATTGACTTAACGGGCTGAGGGAAGGGATAACGGAAGGAAAGGCCTGAAAGGCTACAGAGGCTGGATGAGGAAAACACCAAGGTGAAACGAAACGCCAAGTCTGGAAACAAACTCCTGACTGGTGGTAAACGTGAGGCTCACCTGGCAATTTTCTTTTGAAAACTATAAATGTTAAAAATTAACATTGCACCCTGGCTGGTGTGGCTCAGTGGCTTGAGCACTGACCTGCGAACCAAAGGGTTGCTGGTTCGATTCCCAGTCAGGGCACATTGCCTGGGTTGCAGGTGTGTGAGAGGCAACCACACATTGATGTTTCTCTCCTCTCTCTCTAAAAATAAATAAATGAAATCTTTAAAAAATTAACATTACTAAACTTGTTCTTGGTTAATATTTTACCATGTGTATCACAGAAAATAGATTTTGAAAGGACAGCAGTGATTCTAGCATTCGGTTAAGTAGCTTCTCCCATTTAACTCTGAAGCCTGTCTGGTAAAGAAGAAAAAATTATTCTACTGGTTCCACCTCAGTGACCACATGTGTTAATGAGACAGTAACATTTTCTCCTACAAAGTGAATTAAATATCAAACCACCTTTAGATCCCGGGGCCAAAGCAGCTCTTTTTATAGCATAGGTCTTGAGACATCTTTCAAAGGAGTCATCCCAGAGAGCTACTATACCATCTTTTCCTCCGGTAACAAATCCCTATAAAAGTAAAAGTTTCAAGTTAATAAAGAGCTAAATATTTTTTAAATAATAAGCTTCTCTGTATGGAAAATTCTAGGGGAAAGAACATTTATAGGCAAAAGTTACCGCTTGTAATGAACAGAAATTAGTATAAGAATCCACTGCATATTTGTAAACATCAATATGGAATCTGTAAAAATATTCACAGTGACACTAAACACTCTACTTTTAGGAAAGGACTTAAATAATCCAGTTTGACCCTGGCCGGGTAGCTCATTTAGAGCATCATCCAAATACACCGAGGTTGTGGGTTCGATCCTCAGTCACTGCACATAAAAGAATCAATCAATGAATGCATAAATAAGCGGAACAACAAATCAGTGCTTCTCTCTCTGTATCTGTTCCTCTCTCCCCGCTTTATCTCTCTCTAAAGTCAATAAATTTTTTTTAAACTTTATAATTTGGAACCATAAGGTAGCTCCATACTTTCAGCAAGTTACATATATTCTCCTAGAGGCCTCATAATCCCATCTTTGAGAGAGAAAGGATAATATCCATAGCTACCTCATAGGACTCGGTGATAACATATAAAGCACTTAAACAATTTTGACACATAGGAAGTGATTAACAAATATGAAGCTAAACTCTTTATTTTTTTAAGCAGCAGACACCTCACTCGGGGTTCCGGAGGTGGAAAGAAGAAGAAAACAAGGGCAGGAAGACGAGCTCATCACTGAGCGGCCCAGCTGAACTGAGCGCCAGTGCTCCTGCCCTCCTCCAAGTGCTCCACCCCCAGGATCAAATTCTGTCTCACTGCCATTAGCTTCAGGTGACTCACTTTTTCCAATGCGTGCATACTGAACACGGGCCCATCGTGGGCTTTAACTGTTTTCACGAGGAAGATGTCTCTCCAGATGCACACGTCTCCTGTGGACGTTCCAGAAAAGGCCATCTCTTCGGTCCAGCCGTACACGGCGCACATCATCGTGTCGTTTTTCCCCAGCGTGCCCGTGTGGCCCTTCCTTCCAATCAGTCCTCCCCCTGGTCCATAAAAAACACTATGAAAGATCCACTTTGGTAAGATACGAAGTTACAGGCAGTGCAACTTCTTTTCTACTGCTGTTGTTTAAATAGAAAGACATGTAACAGCAAGAAGAGTTCAAGAGAAAAACACGGTTTCGCATCGAGTGACTCAGGCAGCACCTGGCCTGCTGGCAGCCGGCAGCGAGCTGCTCTCAGGCCACGGTGCTCTGAGTGCACAAAGGCACGTATGCATTAAAGAGTTTTAAGCAGTCCTCAGCACTTTTGATTGGTTTTCAAAATTTTTACTATGACACACTTAAGAATACAAAACTGTATTAAAAACAATACAAAGGCCCTGGCTGGCGTAGCTCAGTGGATTGAGTGCGGGCTGGGAACCAAAGTGTCCTAGGTTCGATTCCCAGTCAGGGTACATTCCTGGGTTGCAGGCCATAACCCCCAGCAACCGCACATTGATGTTTCTCTCTCTCTCTATCTCCCTCCCTTCCCTCTCTAAAAAATAAATAAATAAAATATTTAAAAAAAAACAAAAAATACAAAGTACACTTACATGTCTACTACCGACTCACATAAAATGACTAAAGCTGGTATGTGATGCCACCTCCCATCTTCACCCCTCCCATTCTGAACGTGCTGATGATTCTCATGCACTCTTTGTACATCTCTGACAGCTTATCTACGAACTCCTAGGCAATACGTCGTATTATTTTTCTTGTTTCAGAACTTTCTGTAAATACCATTCTGTATGTATTATCTGCCACTTACTTTTCTTCACTGTTTGTTATGGAGTTTTACACATGTTGATTTGCACCTCTAGAAAACTCATTTTTATAACTACCTAGAATTCCATTTTCCTATTAATAGGCACCTAAGTGGCTTCCAAATTTTTACTATTGAAAACAATGCTGCTTTAAACATCCTTGTAAGGGCCTCTTCTACACAAGGGCAAGGGCGTCTCTAGGAATGCCCGGGAATGGCGTTGGGTATGTGCAACAGAAACAGCATACAGATGAGACGAACTGTTCTCCAAAGGCGATACATCGCCTTACACTCCCATTGACGGTAGAAGGAGTCCCTTTCTCCTGTGTAGGCAGGCACACTTGGCATTCTTAGACTGGGGATGTGAAATACCAGCTGAATTTTATTGTGGTTTTAACTTACACTTCTCTGATTATTACTGAGATTTATCTTTTCCTATTTTTATTGACCATTCATTACCTATTGATATCTTTTGCCCATTTTTCCAATTGAACTCCTTATTCACTAATTCATGAAATATATAATCCAGGCTTTATTCAAAGTACTAGAGGTAGAGCTAGGAACAAAACAGACAATAAAATTCCCTTCTTTCATGGAACTTCCTGGTGAGAGGTAGTCCATAAATATGACAAATAAGTAAAGGGTACAGTATGTCAGATGCTGATGGGTGCCTTATCTCCTTCTGATGACGGGTAAGCATCAGAAGGAGATAAGGCATAGGAGGGGTCCATTTTCAGTAAGGTGGTTAAGAAGGGCCTCTCCGAGAGGTGGTATCCGAAAGAAGACCCGAAGGCAGCGGCAAGAGCACATCATTCAAGAAGAGCGTAAGAGGCAGAGAGATCAGCATGCGCAAAGGCCCCAACACAAGAACGTGACTAGGAACAACCAGGGACGCCAGCGCAGAGTAGCAAAGAAAGGAAGGCAGGCAGCAATGGGAAACGGGATCGGTGGAGTCAAATGCAGCGTCACAGACTGTTGTAGGAGTTTAACTTTTACTCTACACGAGATGAAAAACACTTGCGTGTGGAATGACAGGATACAGCATATCGTTTATTAACAGGTTCACTCTAATTTCTGGATTGAGAGTAAACCGAAGGGCAGCAGGGATGAAAAATGTTAGAAGGCTACTTCAATCACCTGAGCTAAAGATAAAGGTGACATAGGCCACGGTGGCAGCGTGGAGGAGGATGAAAAATGGGGATGTTCCCAATGTGTTTGGAAGATGGTCTTTTCTGAACATGGCAGCCGGAATTGTTAGTGAACCTGGCAGCGCAATTAAGTGGAGTGGGGAAGGAAAACAAAAGTGAGACTGAGTTCTCTCGAGAGAAAGAAGGCGAACATAAACTTCCAAGTGAAGGGGTGAACCCCTGCCCGGAGGTGTGTTAGTACACAGGTAAGCAATTAGTAACTGGAGGGTGGAGTTGAAAGTTGGCTCTTGTTCGGTTGGGTGTATTTGAGATGGAGAAGTAACACCACTCTTGCATGCCGAAGGGAAAGAGTCAGCGGAGGGGAAACTGGTGATGAGGAAAGACAGGGAAGAAGAGTGGGAGTGACGTCCTGGAGTGAGGGAGAGAAGGGATCTAGTGCAAACGCGGAGGGACTGGCCTTCCCTAGAGCACAGGCTGCGTGTGCACCTGGAGCCGGCTGGGCAAGCTATGGGCTGAGGGCCAGACCCTGCCACCGCACGCGGTGGTGGTGGGCACCCGCCGGAGCGGCTCTGCACTGTGAGCGGCACAGGCTACACCTGTTCCCTGCTCTGTTCCCCGAGCCTGCCTCCCTGACCGGTGGCGGCCTCCTAGCAGCTGCCCAGGGCTTCAGGAGGTGGCCATCAACAAATGGCGAACTCCGCTAATGGCAACTGCTGGGCATCTAACAGTGGAAGCACGGTCCAGGGGTTGCCCTGCCTCTGGCCAGCTGCCCAAGGTGAGAAGGCAGGACTCTCCAGGAGAAGCTGAGTGAAGCTGACCACAGTCCCCTCACCCCAGCCTGCCAGTCCCCTTCACCGCAGCAGGCTGATCTCAGAGAGGATGTCTCCAGCTGACAGCACCAGGGTGCAAACCGGTAGGGCAGGGCAGGGGTTCTCTCTCTGTTCTATAAGCACTAGTGTACTATTCCTGATTTGGGGCCTGGAAAATCTAAAATACGAGTATTTACTCTCTAGCCATTTACGGAAAGAGTTTGCCACCCTGGTTTAGACACTCATTAGCTGGGTTTTCTAGTAACACACAGTGCTACAAGGTCATGTCGCTGTTGCACTCGAAAAGCTTTCAGTCGCTCATCCCGCCAGCCATGGAAGAGAGCTCCAGCTCCTTAGAGGAGAGACTGATCACTTGGAACCCTCAAAGCCTCATGTGGAACAGGAGGTGAGCATCCCCCTCCCTCCCTTTTAGCCTCAGGCTTAAATCATCTTTAACTTAGTTTACATAAAGCTATGCATGTAGACGTTTAAATAACACTTAGCCCAATGAAGTGGTTCCTTATTTCCAGTTGGCTCCTAAACTCTGCAGGACCAGAACCCCAGAAGTGAGGAAGGTTGAAATGCACACCCAAGTCTTACCATTTATCCTTTTATGGTTCAGTTTTAGGTCTACTACGTCTGATCAAACTTAAGGAAAAAAGTTAATGAATTGTAAACCTTGTCATTTTAAGGCTATTTACATTCTTTACGTCTCTTATTTCAAAAAATATTATAGTTTTTCCGATACAGAAATAATAAACATTACTTGCTTGGTAATTACAATTCCAAGTGACTTAGATATTCAAATTAAAAGTTTTGCTTAAATGTATAGGAATGAAAACTACAACTGTGAAAACAGTTTTCTTTACTTTGTAAATGGGTATACAATATTATCTGGTGAGTTTGTGATCAAGTATTAAATCCAAGTCTGAAAACTCATTTGTGTCTTATGTGGTTTACAATTTGAAAGTGAACTTGAGAAATGCCTTCAAAAAGACTATTCTTCTCTGATACATGTTTCACTTCTTCCTACATTTATGAATTTTACCTGAAAGGTTTAAGAATACTGAGACTCTGATGTCAAATTGCTGGAATTTATAAGTACACTAATTATGTGGAAAAGAGACCTTTTCCTTTTAATTATTATTTTTAAAGATCTTATTTTTAGAGGGAGAGGAAAGATGGGAGAGGGACAAACATCTATCACAGGGGTGTCAAACTCATTTTCACCGGGGGCCACATCAGCCTCGTGGTTGCCTTCAAAGGGCTGAATGTCATTTCAGGACTGTGTAAATGGAACGACTCCTTAACTAGGGGCAAGGAGTTCAGCGCTGCCGCTGGGTAGAAACAGGGTGTCAGGTGGGAAAAAGAAGGTGGAGGGCTGGATTCAGCCCGCAGGCCTTGTGTTTGCCACCTGTGATCTATCGGTTGCCTCTCACACACCCCTAACTGGGGACTTGGCTTGCAACCCAGGCATGAGCCCTGACCCGGAATTGAACCTGAGACCTTCTAGATCATAGACCAGTGCTCAATCCACTGAGCCACACCAGCCAGGCCTTAATGATATTTTCTTAATTAAAGATTTTTAATTTATTTTTAGAGAGAGGGGATAAGAGGGGAAAGAGAGGGATAGACACCAGTGCACAAGAGAAATATCAATCAGTTGCCTCTCTCAGATCCCCAATGGGACCTGGCCTGCAATCCAGGCAAGTGTTCTGACTGAGAATCGAACTGGTGACCTTTCAGTCCACAGGCCAGCACTCAGTCCACTGAGCCATACCAGCCAGGGCAGACACTTTCATTTTAAAACACGAACTTCTTTCACACTTACTAGTTTATAATTAAAAATAACTAAAGTCATGAAATGTTCCATTTCTATATCATTTTATAGCACATAAAATTTTTTAGAAAATGTTTTTAACAGAAAAAAGGAGTATGGACATCACTTGGTTAATTTCATAAGTTAAATCCTTTTGCAAATATGAATAAGAGACCAATGCAGCCAATAAATGATGATAAAATAAATTTTATATTTGTTTAAAATGTACTAAGGCAACTGTGAATCACTTTTAAAAAACTTTTTATTTTGAACAATTTTAGATTTTCATAAAAGATGCAAAGATACACAGTGATCTCATACAGTACTCCTGACTCAGTTTTTCCTAATATTAGCATCTTACATTTTTATAGACTATCAAAACTAAGAAACAAACATGTAATATTAATATATTACTGTTAACTGAACCCCACACTTTATTCAGATTTCACCCGTTTAGCTAAATCACTTTGAAAAGTAATTTCTTAAATTTCAAAAAAATAAAAAGCACTATCTTACCTGCTCTACGCCAAAATTTCATGTGTTTAATTCCAGCTGTAATTAATTTATCAGGCACGCAGGGGTTCATCTTTACAACAAAAATCTTATCTTTACTTCCTCTGAAATAAATACCAAAATGTTTTAATTCCTTTAAAAATTTTTTTCAGAAAATAAAAAGTACTGAAGACATGTATAAAAAATACAGTATAAAATAAATCTGCTTTCAAATCATGTCCAAAAATACTGTTTTTGCTTTCAAACCTCAGTTTTTTACCACATTTTTTTTACTGTTGTTCAAGTACAGTTGTCTCCATTCCCCCCGCCCCGCCCCACTTCTCTCGCCTACCCCAGCCACACCCACTTTCTATCCTTGATCCCACCCCCCCTTTGGTTTTTGTCCTTGTATCCTTTATACTTGTTCCTGAAAACCCTTCCCTCTTTACTACCCTTATCCCCTCCCACTTCTCCTCTGGTGACTGTCAGTGTGTTCTTAATTTCAATGTCTCCGGTTATATCTTGCTTGCTTGTGTGTTTTGGTGATTAAGTTCCACTTATAGCTGAGATCATATGGTATTTGTCTTTCACCGCCTGGCTTATTTCACTTTGCATAATGCTCTCCAGATCCACCCATGCTGTTGCAAAGGGTAGGAGCTCCTTTCTTTTTGCTGCGTAGTAATTCCACTGTGTAAATGAACTATAGTTCCTTGATCCATTCATTTGCTGATGGGCACCTAGGTTGCTTCCAACACTCAGCTATTGTAACTGTGCTGCTATGAACATTGGGGTGCAAAGGTTCTTTGAATTGGTGTTTCAGGATCCTTAGGGTATAATCACAGCAGTGGAATTGCTGGGTCAAAAGGCAGTTCCATTTATAGTTATCTGAGGAAATCCCATACTGTTTTCCATAGTGGCTGCACCAGTCTGCATTCCCACCAACAGTGCACTAGGGTTCCCCTTTCTCCACAACCTTGCCAGCACTTGTTTGTTGATTTGTTTATGATGGCCATTCTGACTGGTGTGAAGTGACATCTCATTGTGGTTTTAATTTGCATCTCTCTGATGGCTAGTGATGTTGAGCATCTTTTCGTATGTCTCTGGGCCCCTTGTATGTCCTCCTTAGGGAAGTATCTGTTCAAGTCCTTTGCGCACTTTTTAATTGGGTTGTTTGTCTTCTTGGAGTGGAGTTGTGTGAGTTCTTTAAATATTTTGGAGATCAAACCCTTGTCCAAGGTATCATTGGCGAATATATTTTCCCATACAATTGGTTCTCTTTTCATTTTAATGTTCTCTTTAGCCGTGCAGAAGCTTTTTATTTTGATGAGGTTCCATTTGTTTATTCTTTATGTCCCTTGCTCTAGGGGATATACTGGTGAACATATTACTGCACGCAATACCTGAGACTTTCCTATCTTCTCCTCCAGGACTTTTATGGTGTTGTGACTTATTTAAGTCTTTTATCCACTTTGAATTTACTTTTGTGTATGGTGTAAGTTGGTGATTCAATTTCATTTTTTTGCATGCAGCTGTCCAGTTCTCCCAACACCATTTGTTGAAGAGGCTATTTTTACTCCATTTTATGCTTCTGTCCCCTTTACCTAATATTAATTGACCATAGAGACTTGGGTTTATTTCTGGGCTATTCTGTTCCATTGGTCCATGCATCTGTTTTTATGCCAACACCAGGCTGTTTTGATTACAGTGGCCTTGTAATACAGTTTGATATCAGGTATTCTGATCCCTCCTACTTTGTTCTCCTTTCTCAAAATTGCTGCAGCTATTCGGGGTCATTTATGGTTCTATATAAATTTTTGAAATGTTTGCTCTGTATCTGTGAAATATGCCTTTGGTACT
The DNA here is from genome assembly GCF_004126475.2 of Phyllostomus discolor. NCBI lineage: Eukaryota > Metazoa > Chordata > Mammalia > Chiroptera > Phyllostomidae > Phyllostomus > Phyllostomus discolor. Next base: position 207,312,792 of record NC_040903.2, read on the forward strand.
TCAATAGGGATTGTGTTGAATGTATAAATTGCTTTGGGTAGTATGGACAGTTTGATTATGTTAATTCTCCCAATCCATGAACATGGTACATGGTACATGCTCCATTTGTTTGTGTCTTCCTTAATTTCTTTCTTCAGTGTTGTGTAGTTTTGTGAGTATAGGTCTTTCACCTCCTTGGTTAGGTTTATTCCTAGGTACTTTATTTTTCTTGGTGCTATAGTAAATGAAATTTTCCCTAGTTTCTCCTTCTGATAGTTCATTGTTGGTGTACAAAAATGCCCTTGATTTCTGAATATTGACTTTGTATCTTGCTGTTTTGCCAGTTAATCATGTAATCTGACACTTGACTACTTCCTACTTCAAAGAAATTGTTAATATTTTCATTAGAAAAATAACACGCTCGCCCTGCCTGGCATGGCTCAATGGATTGAGTGTGGGTCTGCAAACCCAAGGGTCACCGGTTCGATTTCCAGTCAGGGCACACGCCTGGGTTGCAGGCTGGGACCCAGTACTGGGTGCTTGAGAGACAACCACACATTGATGTTTTTCTCCCTCTCTTTCTCCTCCTCTTCCCTTCTGTCTAAAGATGAATAGATAAAATCTTAAAGTAAATAAATAATAAAAATAATATGGTCACTGTAGAAAATCCAGAAAAAGTATAACAAAAAATTTAAAAATCTATATAGCTTCTTTGTGATATATAAGTATGTATGTATCTTTTTTCACTTAAATATGTAATATCACTTTATCATGCTTTCCTATAGCTTATGGTACAGTCAGAATTCTTCCTGTAAATGGGCAATGGCTATTTCCAATATCATATTGTGGTTACATTAAAAAGTGGTTCTCAAGGATTAAGCTTATAAACGAATCCTGAAATCAATTGTCTTTCTACCATGATTATATGACTTATTTAGTGACAAACATGGCAGCAACAGAAAAAGGTTCCATGTTTGCTTGATTTCAAAGATGTTTTAATTTTTGTAAAATGTAAGTCCAAAGTAATTTCAGCATTTTGAAATGTGATACCAACATTCCCCCGCACCTTGTTGTCGACAGCTTCTCTCCTCTCTTCCAGTCCCACAGCACGATAGTGTGGCTGTCGTCTATCCCAACGGAAGCCAAGCGTTTCCCGTCCGCTGCGAAAATTAGAGACATACTGACCATTACCATTCAGAAGATAAACACCATTCAGTACATATTATAAAACCACAGCACCATATTTAAAATTGTACAGAATGATATTAAATGTTAGGTGTGTAGACAGCTATAGAAAGAACTTTCTATAAGACTTTATAAGGGGAGGAGAATTGTTTCTCAGTGAATCCAAACCCATTCACCGACATTGTCTCTGACTTCATTTACCATATCCATCAGGCTGAGATGGGGGAAAGGAGGACAACCAGAAAAGTGGGAAAAAGAAATTTAAAAAACAAAAAGAAAAAACTAAGAAAGAAAGAAAAAGTTTACTCAATTAATTTCACCATTAAGAAATCTTTTGTGATACTAAAACTCAAAGTGACTATGAAAAGTTAATTAACTGAAAAAGATGCAGGTTACAGCCACATGTTGCCATTAATATGACTATTTTTAGTGAAGGCCAATTATTTTGTTCCCATTATCAAGCAACAAGGAATGAACACGTTAGACGTGCACGTGTCTACTGTAAGTTGTAATGGCTGAAACCACAATAAAATGTTTGTCAATGTGTCTGTCATGCTTTTTGAAAACCCCAATCAGTTCATCATCGCTACCACTGGTATGTCTCTTGGTGACTCCCTTAGTCTGCCATTTATTCTCTTGTTTCTTGAGTTTAGCAGATCCTTGAATGGGTACATACATTTTTTCCAAAAATCTCTACTATGAATAATTCACTACCAATTCAGTCAAAGCAGCAGACAGCACAGATTTACGCTTTCTCAATACAAAAATCTCTATTAACAGTACTTCCTGTTTCCTGACCCACACCCCAGTTTCCACTGCAGATCTGTTTCTGTATTTTGATCTACCTGTAATCGTGAAACTTTCAAATGCACAGTGAAGAGCTAACATGATCTGAAATTACTTAGATAAGCCAGTTTGAAATAGTCACTTCATAGAAATGTTATAAAAGAAATATTTCAGGTCTCACCTCTTTCTTTCCCAGCTTTCATCCTAAACATTTTCAAAGTTCACTCCATGACTCTAAGACACAGTGATCAGAATTTGCCCAAAGTGGGAACTATATACCATTTGTAGTAATTGAGAGGACCTTAGAGGTTATGGAGACTAACATTTTTTATTTTAACAGAAACATATTTATGTTAATGGGTATCAAAAATTACACTGATTGCCCTAGCCAGTGCGGCTCAAGTGGCTGGACCATCATCATCCCAAAAACTGAAAGGTCACGGGTTTGATTCCAGTCATGGTACATGCCTAGGTTGCAGGTTCGGTCCCCTGTTGGGGGTGCATTCAGGAAGCAACCAATTGACATTTCTGCACATCAGTGTTTGTTTGTTTGTTTGTTTGTATCTATCTATCTCTTTCTCTATCTTTTTCTATCTCATGTCCTCTGGAGTCAATGGATATATCCTCAGTGAGGATTAAAAAAAAACAAGAATAAAAATAAAATGTAATTTAAAAATTATACTCATCAAATTACAATTATAAAATAGCCAGAAAACCCACGTCCACACAGTCCTAATTTGTTAGGCTAAGGATACGTACATTTGACAAGTTTAAGCAACACTCACTTAGACTAAAACGCTATACACTGCCTCTGCATTCTGATCATTCCCGCTGAGACAGAAAACAGCCTTACCTGAGAAATCAACAGCACAGACACCATACTGGTGGCAGCCCTTTAATACAGACAAAGGTTTAATGGTCTCTGTATCCCATATGTGAATCGAAGGGTCCCTACCTACCTAAAATAGAAGGATTACAAAAGCAATTTTATACAATTAAATAATTTATTTTTACATCTTTTAAAAGAAAATAAAATGGATTATATAGCCCTTTTTTGTATCTGCTATTGACACTCACCAAATGAAAAATACAAGGCAGACTGCATATGTGACTGACTTTCTTACATTTGTTGAAAAGCTAATGAGGATAGGCTCCATGTGCCTAGAAACGTCCCAGAAATACGTGACTCCTAAATTTTACCTTATATGCCCACAGTAAAGATGATGCTTACCAAGCACCTATTATTGGCAGTCTTCCTATGCTAGAGATAATGAGCATTAAGACATTAAGATAAGTTTTGACCTCATTGGGAGCTAATATTTTTAGTTAAATAAGAATATCTGGAGGAACTGGTTTGAGTCATTCTCCTTGAGGTGACAGGAGAATAAAATAATTATACATTAAGAAACTAGTCAAGTGCTTACAAACAGTAACCATCTATAAACCTCGCCCCTTTCCATCCTTCTCTAAGACTCTCCACAGAGAGAGGTATCACTTAAGATGTTCTCAGTGTTTTCTATTTCAGTATCGTTGCTTTGTACTTTGGTAAACCTGAATAGGTGTCCCACCATGGTTGTAAAACAAAAACACAGTCACCCTTTTGGTCACAGAACATTTGTTAGATAAGTTATTTTAGATCACTTGAAACCGTATTTCTAGTCCTTATGTTTTCTGTAATTTTTATTCACAAATTTTAAGTAGTTAATATTATCCTCACAGAAAGAAGTCAGAGCTCTTTAGTTACAAAGTCAAATAAAAAAAAAAGAAGAAGAAGAAGAAGAAGAAACTTTTAAAGAAACTGTAGGAACGAGTTGTGGTAAATTTTGTTTTTAATATGAAAACTAAATCCCACTCTAAATTCTTTACTCCTTATTTCCTAGAATACAAAACATATGCATAGATTTTTTAAAAAAGTGGACTCATCTAACTTTAAGGCCAAACAAAGGCCTAACCTCTCTGGCCTGTTACAGGTGTTTGAAGGACCCACCTGGCCGGTCGCCACAAAGTCTTTCACAGGATGAATAGCCAGGCAGAGGATGTCGTCATCATGACCCAGGTAAAAGCGCTGTGTGTTCTGCTGTCGATTATAAATGACACCCACTGCTGCCACGTGGTACACAATTTCACCGATTTGAGTATAAAACAGATTACTTCGACAGTCATAACCTCTGTAACTAAATATAGAAAACACACATAATATGAACTTTGGTCTTTTATCTGATAAATATGGACTACATAGAGGAGAAGCAGGTACCGTTGGGGTCGTTTAATGTCTAGTTTTACAAGATACTAAGCCATTAAAACAAAATACAAAATCTCAAATCACATAAGCTTTTATGAATTGCTCTCATTATGAAGAGCTAAATCCAAGCTATACTACTGACTGAAAAAAATCAAGGTGCATGCAAATGTACACAGTGCACTACTATTCACATACAAGCACAGTACTAAATCTGTATACTATAAAACAAAAATAGGTGCTGTTTATAAGTGAAAGGGCATAGAAAACAATAAATATTTGCATTTGTCTGTATATGCCTAAGAATTTCTGGAAGGAACAGTGATTATTCCTGGTGCAGGGGAAACGATGGCTGGAGAGCAGAGGGGGGAATGGAGTTTTGAAGGGCGGCCTTTCATACACACTGCTGAATTTTGAGAGTGTAAGATATAGTCCAAAAAATAAGTTTAAACAATAATTTAAAAATATTATACTCATTCAGGAAAAAGCAGCCACATCTTCTAAACATGATGACTACAATTCCATTTATAGCAACCTTTCTTTGTACTTCAAATAAAACCAATTCATATAACATAACTGCATGGAAATACAGTCTATTAACACAGGAGAAAAAAAACACTTTTGCTAAATAGATCCTTTCTGAAATTCTTGAAAGCATCAGTCAGTCAGGTAAGAAAAGGATTACTGGGTGAAGAGAAAAAATTGTCAGACTGGAGAATCTGTTGTTCCAGGGTGATGCGGGAGACCTGTAAGGCAATCCAGAAACTGTCTTTTACCGAAATCAAAATATGAAGGTAAAATGAATACACAATACCACTCCAAATTAGACATACTTGTGTTTAGGGGAGATGACAGTCCCTTACATGTTATGTATTCATTTGTTTAAAGATAAGAGATCCAATTCTACAAATGTAAAACTTCCATAAGACAAACTAATTTTTAATTTAGTCAACACCTATATGGTGTTTATTTTAGTATGTACCAGACAGTATTCTAAGCCACCACAACTACCTCCTCATTTACTCCTCATCAGAACGCTGTCAGGCACGTGCTGTTATTCCCACTCACAGGTGGGAAACAGAGGCACTGACAGGTTACGCGACTTGCTCGGAATCACACAGCTGGTAAATGGAGGCAGGACACAAGCGTGTAAATGAAAAACAGCTGTTCTGTACCCGTGCACAAAGTGTAACCGAATACTGTTTTCGGGAGCCCGCTCTCTTCTTTTAGAAGTGTCACTCTTTCGCTTCTCTTTGTACTGTTCTTTAAGCTGAGGTAGATCTTCTTTGTAAACCTTTAAACGATATAGAAATATGTTTAGAATACATAGTAACAAGGGTTTTCAAAGATTCCTAATGTAACTTTCAGACATTGTGTTTACTACGGATCACTGAAGTTTTAACAACTGTCTTAATAGGAAAATACTTCATGAAGTTTATCTCCTTGGACGGAACAAACTAATGTACATTTACATTTTCTTTTTTTTTTTAAAGATTTTACTTATTTATTTATTTTTAGAGAGGGAAGGGAGGGAGAGAGAGAGAGAGAACCATCAATGTGCAGCTGCTGGGGGTCATGGCCTGCAACCCAGGCATGTGCCCTGACTGGGAATCGAACCTGCGACACTTTGGTTCGCAGCCCACGCTCAATCCACTGAGCTACGCCAGCCAGCACTATATTTACATTTTCTATGCATCACACTGACAAATATGTATTTTGTGTTCCATGATATTTTTGGGCTTCTTAAGAAAATATTTTAAATGGAATAAATAAGAGTGTACTGTGACAAAAAGCTATGGACAAATAGAATCCAAGCACACTTAATATATCAAGCACTTATGATCAAAGAACATTTCACAAAAGTGTACTTTAACTCAAAGTGGGAAACAAAGGGCCACATATTTCTTAAAAAATTAAAAACCATGAAAGATAATAGATGAGTAAACAGCAGGGAGAAAGATGGAGAAGAAACTAGGTTTTTTTTTTCCCCAGGAAAAAATCCCGTGATAATAAAAATTACCTGCCGGCGGTAAGTGAGCTGCGTCTCTTGCTCAATTTCAGAATCCAGTTCTGGGACATCGGACAGGTCTGAATCTGATTCATCACTGTTCGAGTCAACCAGGCTTTCTGTAATTTTAAAATATGAAGCATTATTTGTGTAAAGATCCATTTTCACAGCAGCACTATAAAATTAATTATTAAGAGCTGCCTGTGCCAGCTGACGTGGAGACAAGCCACGGAAGAACCCAGTGGGACTGCCTGTCCCAGCGACACAGCTGTCACTAAGCTGCACTGCCGGTTACCTTCCTCTCCTCTCACTGCAAACCCAGCAGCTCCTTCAGTCCCTCCACTGGCTCCCCAACAACCGCTACATCCAGTCAAATGTCTGCATAAATACAGGTGAGTAAAACCTATAATTAACATGAAAAATAGCTAGAAAATACTAGGATTAATAGATGAACTGACATAATTTTCTTTGTCAAAAAAAAACCCCACAAAACACCCATATACAAAACCTAGATACCCATCTTCCCTTGAATACAGTAAATGTGTGCTCTGCTAACATAACTGTTTCTTCATTCATCATTCGATAAATTAAAACGCAACCCAAAGTGCTTTGTATTCCATGCTCAGTGGCATCTGACTTTAAACATATAGACCTTATATTTTAATGTAAAATTTCCATTATTACACTGTACAGTGAACTTATGAGGCTAGATTACATTTCAACAGTGAAATTTTATTTGGGGGTGACTGAAGAGTCATCTGACAGAGGAATTACTTAGGGGGACACATCCTGCGACTCACCTTGGGGTGCTATGTGAAGGGCATCTTTCAGTTTTCTTTCAGGAATGAATTTCCACTGGAAGACCGAGTGGTCTGCTCCACCGATAGAAATAACCCACTGGTAATCATGTGACCATCTGACATTAGTTACGTGAGCCGAGTGGCCAATATATTTTTTAAATTTGGCCCCTACAACAAAAAATATTCCTTTAAGTTCATAAACAAACACCAGCACACAAAAATACCACCTCGACACACAATTCCTATACGTGAACCAAGGCATCCTCCTTCCACTATCTCAATTATGATCAAGGGAAAAACTGTTAATTCAAAAACTTGTTGGCTGAACAAATGAATGAGTCTACATCAAGGGATGTAAATTTTTGTTCCGCTGACTCACAATGTAATTTAATGGGAACCACAAGGCCGTGAGGGAGGCCACGATCTGACTGCTTTGAAAAAAGCCTGCAGCCACAAGGGGATCGACTGATTTCTTATTAAGATATTTGAATGCTTTGGTTTGAGGCCTTTGGTCTTAAGTGACATTCAACCAGTCTACTCTACCCCCCACAGGAGCCACAGGATCCTTTTACAACTTTAGTCATCAACAAAATACTAGCGAACTTAATACAACCACATGTAAAAAGGACTACGCAACATGACCAAATGGGATTTATGCCAGGAAAGCAAGGGTTGATTCAACAGACAAAAGTCAATGCAATATGCCACATTGATCAAAATAAAATATATCCAGCGGTTGTCTCAACAACTGTCCTTCACAGTCGTTTTAAAATCTCACCAGTTTGTATAATGCCTTCAACATGAGTTTGCCTGATGTTTCTTCTTGATTAGATTCAGACGGTGTGTTTTTGGCACAGGTGATGAGTTCTTTTGAATACACCGTTTTAAGGAGCACCATTCTATCACTAACCATGTTAGGCTGGGTCATCTGGTTAAGGTGGTACACACGAGACTTTGTCAGTTGCAAAGGAATTGTTTTAACTTTATGGTTGGTTTTGTGTTTGTTTTTTTTTGTAAATCGGCATGATAGTAAGCATTTCCATGGTTCCAAGTTCAGAATACATTCTCCATGTTCTGCTTAGATAAACCTAGTATTTGGCAACATATACACATCCCTGTTAAAGTACGCTGGATATACAATATTTGGCCTCATGTGATAACATTTTTCAAGTTTTATATTAAGTTATAGAAGGCCTGCATGTCAGGATGACAAAGCTCCCTCTGTTAAAATCTGGAGAAAAACTCACCTTGGCCATGAATTTAGGGAAAGCCATCTTAATCTAAGCATAAGGATTTGATCAAAACTCATCTTAAATTACAATTTACTGAGGCTTAATAGTAATGCTATTATTTTAGACATCAATTTTTTTTGTAGCTTAATAGAAGTCTGTAACTTTCTAGATGGGTAACTTGCCACAGTTCACCAAGCAAAGTCCAGTAAGGTAAGATTTAGTCCCACCCCTCATATGTAAGAATGAGTTAGCTGCCTGACAAGAAAGCTCTGGCTACTGCTTCCTTTGATGGGCCCTTTAAGAACTCTTAAGCATTGAGAGAGTCTTTAAGAGGTAAAGTCAAAAAGTCCAGCAAGTTAAACTCTTAAGTTTTTAAGATGTACTAATTTCACTACATTTAGGGCCAACGAAGAAGCGTGATCTGAGCATCGACCCTAGTTGACTACACTGGGTGACGGCCCCAAGCCAGGAGTAAAGTGTCCTGAAGTCCCTTCTAAATTGTTTTCTCTGTGACTTCGCCAAGACCAGTCCCTCTGGAAGAACGGAAGCAGCTCCGCAAGGGAGTTGTGGAATAAGACTAGGGGAAGCCAGTTACTCCTGATCGAAGAGACTGTATTAGTAACGATGCAATAAGCAGCACGGCTCATCTAACTATGACAGGTGGGAATCTTGAAAGTGAACGTAGATATCGTATCTTTCGTAAGAGTGACCCTGCCTCACCGGGACCAAACGTACCTTCCTACATGCTTCCAGGACTCCCTGTAATTACCCGCCTTGCGATTACACTTACCATCCTGAAGTGTAATAGCCTATTTACTTGTTAACGCCTCTAATAAACTGTAAGATCCTTGAGGACAGGGGCGTTAACCTTGTTTGCTATATATCCCTATGCCTGGTCCACTGCAAACATCGATTAGGTATTTGACGAGGGAAAGACAGGAAAGGAAAGGAGAGAGACCACATGCCTCCCTCACTCTGCCTGCACACTTGACCTGAGGTGCTAGACTGCAGAGGACTGAAGAAGGGTGATGGAGGACACGGCCAGCATGAGCATGACTCCAGCCCTTGTAAGTAACAGAGGGAGACAAAAGTAGGACGTGAAGAATACTGGAGTTGGAATGAGAAGACCAGAGCTTGAGTGTCAACCTGACTGTCAGCAGAGGAGCCGGGGCACATCCCTTAACTCTCCAGGGCTCCACTCCACTTCAACACAACTGCATAATAAGCTCTCAAACTCCCTTCACCATGAAAACTCTGACCTATGACAGAAAATGATAAAATATGTAAGGCCTAAACAGTACGTTATCAACTGAGACTAATATCTCAGAGAAAACATTTACTAATGCCAGCTGAAAGGATCAGAAGCCTTCCTAATTTAAATAAGAGAATAATAATTCTTGTAGGGTAAAGTAGTATACTAAAATATTAATGTTTTGATGATCTCATTTATTTTACTTGTTTTAGGGTATATTTTAATACAAAGTTAATAAGAGATAAAACTCTTCAATAAATTGTAGCAATATAAAAGAACACTTTTCCCATTTACTATGTTTTAATGTCCTTAAAACTTCTAGACATAATTCTTCCTCCCCAGGTATCTTTCTGACCCTACTAAAAGAAAGTATTTCAGTAACACAACTTAATGTATTAAATAATATACATCTTCATAACTAACCCAAAAGACAGTTTTCTAGTAACACTATTAAATTTATGCAAGTATGTAAAGTTAGGACACACACAATCTTAAAATACTTCTATTAATCCTTTAAATATGCAGTAGCTACAGCCTCGCTTCTGCTCTAATTATCTACCCACAGTCTCAAGGTGATTCACAAGTGCCTAGAAATAAAAACCCTTACCATAACATAAATTTCTAACACAAAGGAATAAAAGAGAAACAGTTTATACTTATACCATTGAAGCAGTGACTGAACAAGACAGATCTTCCTGGACTCTGATAAAATATTCCCACAGCAACTCAGAAGACTACTACACATTTTATAAATGATATAAGCCCTGGCTAGTGTGGCTCACTGGATTGAGCACCAGCCTGCAAACCAAAGGGTTGTTGGTTCGATTCCCAGTCAGAGCATGTGCCTGGGCTGTGGGCTAGGTCCTCAGTTCGGGGCACATGAGAGGCAACCACACACTGATATTTCTCTCCCTCTTGCCCCCTCCACCTCTGTCTAAAAAAAATAAATAAAACCTTTAAAAAAGAAATAAAATAACCATGCAATAAAAAGTCTTCCCTGTTGCAAACGACAAAAATTGTCAATAAAACGCATTCACTAAGAAAACTCAGAAAATGGAAGTACTTTTGGTTTTGCATAGAGGTCAGTATGTGAAACAGTGACAAGCAGTGTCCCAGATTAAAAGCATCGTGATTAATCTTATTGAATCTCACACTTTCTAACGGGGCAAGTAGCAACTTGAGTCACAATACAATCTGTTGTTCCTGGTGACTCTCACGTGCTGTCTACATATGTGGTGGGATCTGGAAGCAGGGTACTGGAATCACTGCAGGCTGAGCGAGCCCTGTTTAACTCACTTAGCATTACTCAAGGATGCACTTTCACACACACCTAGGAAGCTGACAACACCTCACAGGCAGCGACCAGCAACACGGCAGGACCTGGAACTCACCCACAGGCACAACAGAAATAACCAGCTCCTGGGAAAACTGGGTCCTTAAGTCTGACATCATCAATGGACTGCTTATTTGAATAAAACGACTTCAGCTGTTCCCATAATCACCTTTTACTAAACTGCATTTAACATTTGCCCAGAGCGTTTATCAACAACCAGATGAAAATTATCATCGCACCTGCTACAGATGCTGATGCTCTGTGAATACGCGCACCGTACTACAGGAGAGGGCTCTTAGAAAATCAAATCTCTGCAAGTATGACTTCCCTGAGTAGCAAGTACGCTTTTTAAAAAATTAGCTGAAATTAAAATTATTTTGTGCCCTGCTTTATTTTATTTTTGGTTTCCAGGAAGCTCAGATTTGACTGTGATGTTTGATTACTGTTGTTTCCTTTTTCTAGTTTTAATACTACGGTATTCCCCTGGTACTAATTCTCTATTCATGCAATTATTTTAGAACTTATGGACCTGTTATAAGCTGACTCAAATACTTCATGGAACAAAGCATGAAATAAATGACTAACACAGCATTTTATTTATTCCCCAGAACTATGAACAGAATGATTAATGTCATCATTTTAGAATAGATCCAAACAAAAGAGGTTGATACATAAAATGTATAGAAAAATAACCCATTAAATTTAAAGAGCAAAGTAAATGAACAAACAGAACAGAAACAGACTCACAGATATTGAGATCAGACCGACAATTGCCAGAGGGGCAGGGGGTTCAGGGGCTGGTTGAAAGTGGTGAAGGGATTAAGAAGTGCAAACTGGTAGTCACAGAATATTCAGGGGAATGTCGAGGACAGTACAGGAAATACGGTCAGTAGTACTGTAATAACTACGTATGGGACCAGGTGGATGCTGGAAATATGAGGGGGACCACTTCCTAAAGTATATAATTGTCTAACCACTCTGTTGTACACCTGAAATTAATATAAAATAATATTAAGTGTAAACTGTAATTGAAATTTTTTTAAATGACTCAATAAATAATGCCTTCAAAAGTTAAAAAAAAAAAAACAGAAAATGACCCCTTATATTTTCTTAACCCCATGGATATAGAAAATAAATAAATATTAAACATACATTCAGGACTTACGCAAAAACACAATTCTCACATGTGAAAACAACCAACAAACAAACAGATTCCAAATTATGACCTGAACTTCTACAGCTCACTTCTTCACCAGAATTACTGAAAAGAGACACTAGACAAATATCTAAAAGGTGTATGTTTAACAAGTTAAATACTTGAAGATAATAAACCATAAGAAAAGTATTACTACCACTGTACAGTCTGACTAGATGAAGTGGGGAGAAAAATGATTCTTTAAAAAGAAAGAGGTAAAGTATTAGTCCATAATAATTTATGAATTCAGAAACAATTTTCAAATAATAAAAAGTTCATGTCAAAAAATGTAAATGTAACATGTGACAATAATTTTTTACTTAGTAAAATAAAAGTAGCTACTTCTGTTCATTTTCATGAAACTCTTCACCAAATCATCAATACACATATTTTAAAAAATATAAAACCTTTTATTTATCTCAAGAATAATTTTTGCAAGAACTTAGCTCCTTTATAAATAGTACTTTGAAAGAAAAAGTACCTTTTCTTAAACAAGGATATCGAAATAATTTTACAATTCCATAGTCATCAGCTGTAACTAAAACTTGGCCCATATAGTTTCCATCTACTGAATTTATATCATTGGTATCTGAATACTTGGGCAAAATTCCATTTACTTCAAGGCCTGAAACACATGTCCATGAAGCCCAGTGAACACCTTTTATTTCTTCTTTATTTGTCACTTCTCTTCCTCCTAAAAATAAATCAGTCTTAATTTAATAAGTTACTTCATCTGATTTTTACTGAAGCATAAATTGTACTACTAACATGGTAAACCCCCGTATTTATATAGCTTCCTACTCCAGTTAAAATAGAATACATGAATAGGTAGGTAAAGACGGTAAGGAGGGAGGAAAATGGAATGCTAGAAATTTTTAAAGAGCAGAGTTATACTGATTCAGAGACACACACAGGTCTGATTATGATGTAGCTTCGCAGGTTCACCCTGTGGAGAATAAAGCTAGACCCTATTACAATCATGCTACGCATCAGTCACAACAGGGGAAGCTAGAAGAAAAAGTCAAAGCTGGAAGGAAGTGGCAAATTAAGTATTAAAAAAGAAACCTAAGAAGATACTATGATCGAGAAAAAGAACTTTTGAAAAGGACTGAGAAGGAAAGACGAGTGAGAAGCTACACACTTACATTAGGTAACAGGACTTTAGTGTTGACTGAATCTTCATTACATACAGATCATTAATAAAAATACTTTTAAGGAAATGCATTAATTTATGTATCTACTTTTGTCAAATACATTATTAGAAAACAGCAACTAAATTCACTAAGCATCATACTTAATAAAGTACTAAGAATATTTTGTTCTGGTTTTATTCTTTTTAAATCTGTGATGAAAACTTTCTCAAATTTAATTTTAGCTATACTTTTACTATTTGCAAAGTTAGCCCTAGCTAGTGTAGTTCAGTGGATTGAGTGCGGGCTGCAAACCAAAGGATCATAGGTTCGATTCCCAGTCAGGGCACATGCCTGGGTTGCAGGTTGGGTTGCTAGTGGGGGCCATGTGAGAGGAAACCACACATTGATGTTTCTATCCCTCTCTCTCATTCTCTTCCTCTCTCTCTAAAATAAATAAAATTAAAAAAATATTTGCAAAGTTTGAGGTAACCACAAAAACCCAAACAACTGTGGTTAGATATTTGTAGCAATTATATTTAATTAGTTCCATCCATAAAAATGGCATTTTTGACTTTGTAACACATACAAGGACTTTACCATACACTACTCACATGATATGGAATTCAACATAAACAAGGTTTTAGATCCTCTAAGCAAAGAAGTTTATTAAGAGCTAAAAGGACTTCAATATAACAGGGCAGCCTTACAGAAAAGATCACAATGCCCTAAGTATTAGCTTGGATCTTCACTGATTTGCTATTATCAAATTTAACTTACTCAGCTTCTAGTGAAATCCTAAAACATTTTATAGGCACTAACAATCTATAAATTATAAGTAATGTATTAGACACCTTTACCTGGCATCCTATAAAAAAGTCTTCTGCCATCTCCATCATTTGTCTGTAGATACCTGCTGTCTGAGGACCAGTCCAGGTGAGTGATGAAACTAAGTGACCCCACGCATTCCCCGATTTTTTTATAACGCTGAGCAACTCCATAAATATCCACTGAGCCGTCATTGCACCCAACAGCAAGGTAAGTTCCATCTGGTGAGTATTTTAACTCATGAATTGCTTCCTTCCTATCTTTAATATGTACGACTTCTGTCATATCTCTGTAAAGAAAAAGAAACAGACCATATGAAAAAGTCACTACAAAATTAGTTAAATATCCAAATGTGTCTAAAATGACTGTGAGGCTGTATCAAGTACTTATAAACCATAAAACAAATATAAATGATACAAGTAGTATTAATTAAGAAATCATTATTTTTGCTGAACAGATATATATGAATATAATATGTGCTGGAAAGAGGGGAAAATGCTAAATTTCAGTTCCTACATTACTTCAAGTAGTTTAGAGATTCAGACTAAAATTTATGGAGCCATACAATATAGGAAATAAGTCACAAATACTGAGTTTATGAAAAATGCTTCATTACTAACACCATAATTTTCAAACAAGTACTTATAATGAGCCAAAGTATGCAAAATCACATTGAGGGGGAAGAAAAAGGAAGAACTGATTTGTATTACTTAGGTAACACATTTGAATACATATCTTTATATAATTATAATTAGTGATTTTTATTTCAACCTCTTTGACCTTTTTTAACAGAATGCCAATTCTTCCCAATTAGGCACATATTGACAAATGAATTTAAATATTTGTTCAATGATGCCTTGTAACTGAGTTTCCAAAATGATACAAGTATTGTAAATAGCCACAAAAATGGACACACTTAGTTTAACACCAGTGAGTTTCCAAAGTTGTGGAGTTGGTGGACAGGGGAGAAGACAGAGGTGGCCAGGGAAAAAGGGCAGGATAAAGAGGAATTCCTACTTTCAATGAATGCCAGGGTCTTTTTTTTCCCCCATATAAATTTTGCGTTATCAATGTGAAATGCTCCAAGTAGATGATTTCAAAACAGAAGACTGAATGGACATTTTTACAATTTTTAACAGTTTCTCAATGGACAACTGAAAGCAATCCACCTCAAATGTTGACTCAGTGTTTCATCCAGTAACACTACTTACTTTGTTTTACACACATAAAACATAAACTCATCTTCTGTGAGCGATGGATGCAAAGTAATGATAGTTTATAACTGATAAGATGTGGTGAGTGCTCAAACGATGTGTGTGAAGTTCTCTAGGAAGTACTGAAAAAAGGGTTAAAGACTCGATTAAAGCAGGCAGGGACGAGGAAGAGCAGTACATATGTTAGGTGTAAGAGCGGAGGAGTTGCCTGGGTGTGAGAGAGGAGGGAAGGTTTTCCAGGAAGACACGGCACGAGCAAAGCATGGGAGCCTCTGGCACAGAGCGGGCAATAGAATGTGGACACAAGAACAAATGGGAAAGTTAGAGACTGTTGGGGTTAGAGAGAGATCTAATAAACTGCCAAAGAGTCTGGGCTTTACCATGGTGTTAGTCATGTAAAGACAGAGGTGAAAACCAGCCCTTTAGCCAGAGGAAGGTGAGCTTACCTAGGGACAAAATACAAAGTGGGAGAAAGAGAAAAGCAGAAAGCCCAGGTCTGAGCTTTGAGGCATTCCAGTATTTACTGGGTAGGCAGAAGAGAATGAGCCTACAGAGAAAACGGAGCCAGAAAAGTAGGCTGGAAAAAACAAAGAGAACTAATACCCAAAGGCAGGGAAGAGAAAGTTTTGAGAAGGAGCAAGTAGCTAAGGGGGTCAGATACTGCTGAGAATTTTACAAGAAAACTGAAAAATGTCTCCTGTCTTAGGTAACAGGGTACTTGTTAGGGAGGGCTCTTCAATGAAAGATGGAGGCAAAAGCTGCATTGGAATGGGGACAGAAAGCTGATAACTACAAGAAAAGAGAGTCAATTAGGCAGTTTTTTCAAAATTTTACTGTGAAAGAGGGAAAATGTGATATAACTGGAGAAGGACTTAAATTTTAGGTAGGAATTTTAAGATAAAACTTATTTGAACATTTTTTGGGGGGGAAGAAGAGACAAAAAAATTTGATGTGAAAAAATAGACATATACACAGAGTTACCTTTGTAAAATCAGGAAACAACTTTTGAAATGTATTATTCCTAAGACAATAGGGGTAAAATATAAATAGGTTAAAAAATTTTAAATGTGTATAATTAGTTAGGGAAAACTATCCCAATCCTTTTAAATTAGATATAACACGGTAGTGAAATTGTCAGGGGGAGACGAGTGGCTAGCCGCTGGTGGAATCTAAAATGGCAACGCTCATGTTTTTACGACTAGCCTACCCCAAGCCCTGCAGGAAACCTCACTCCGTCTCCAGCACTTTCTTAACTGCTGGGTCTCCATCTCTGCCACGGAAGTCTCCCTAGCTATTCACGGAATGAATGAATGTCTCTGAGGAGCTCGATGTTGATAGTGCAGCTAGCTCACCACAGATCAGTTTCGTGTGTCTGTCTTCTAATTAGAAAAATAATTCTGATCTTTCACTTGACTCCATGATATTAGTGTTTTTTTTAAAATATAAAATTGTTAACATTTTTTACCACAAGGGAAAGAGATGGTCTAGGAAGTTACGTGACTGTGCCCTGACATGTTACCTTGTACCCAAATTTAACCACCAGTGTGTTAAATTCTCATCTACTTTGTGTCCCTCCAACCGCAACATAACCTCTCCTGTGAGGTTATGCTTACTTAACTGCTATACTGACGAACTTGCTTTATGTTAAGCAAACTAAGGAGAAATAATGACCAGGTAGATTTAGAAGGATTGAGACTATTTGGTGAGCTAGAATCTTGTGGTTGAACTACAAATACATTTAATAGTTATTATAACTATTCCAATAATCCTGTCAGCAATTTTGGACTGAGTCGCTAAAATATGGACTTATTAGATATAACAGGTTAGCCAAGTTCTTGCAAACAATAATTAAAAAGGTAAGTCTTAAAAAAAAAATAATGACTTTTTAATGCAACAAGCTATATGATAGGAACTCCAAAGTATTTCGTATGCATATTAAATTCTTGGTTGCAAAACAACACAAATATACTGGATACCAGTAAATTTTACACTTTTTAAAATGGTTGAAATGGTAAATTTTACATTTTATCACAATAAAATTTAAGGAAAAATCCCAGCATATCTCACTCTAAAAACTTGGCCCAGAAAGGAGTCAGCTTCTATAGAAACTAAGAAGTACAAGAGAACATGTTGCATCTGAAAAAGCAAAAGATATGAAAGAAAGAGCTTGAGGTAGAAGTAAATAGGCTGGAGAGATGGGCACTACAGGCTACGTGAATTAAGAATTATGAACTTTATCCTAAGGACAGTATACGGCTTTTACCATACTTTAGAAAGAGGAGGGATGAAAATGAATGTGTTTTAAAAGGCATCGCTACAGCTGCAGAGTGAAGAAGGTTTTCAGGAAAGTGAAACGGGAGGTAAGGAAACCAGCTGCGATGCTATCCCATCAGTCCAGTTAGGAGATGGCGGAAGCCTACACAAGAACACGACTGTGAGCACAGAAGGAAGTAAATTAACTTTCGAGCAATTTAGGAAGTAGATACTTCAGACCTCTGTGACTAATTAGACAAAGAAGGCAACAGAAAGAAATGAATTATAGTTTCTGGATTGGGCAATTAGGTGGACGGTCCTACCACTCACTGAGCTAGAGAAGAAAGACTTCATAAGTACTTACCCTTGGAACACATCTGGATGTATACCAGTTCTTTAAAAATGTTTAAATTGATTTGAAAAAGGGAGAGAGAGAGGAGGGGGAGAGAAGGAGGGAGGGGGGAAGAGAGAGAGAGAAAGAGAACCTCCCCTAGTTGATGCACTCATCCAGGCATTCGTTGGTGGACTCCTACATGTGCCTCGCGCCCAGGGGATGGAACATGAAACCCCGGTGCAGCGGGATGACGCCCCAACCAGCTGAGCCACCTGGCCAGGGCTATAGCACATGTTTTAATGGCTGTATAAAACTCAATGGAATGTACCATACTATAATTCAACACTAGATGTTAATCGCTTTAACAAATTTTTCAAACTTTTGCAATGACCCAACAAAGGAAGAAAAGTAGGAATTTTTTTCCTACATAAAATATGTTTTTTCAAAACATAAAGCTGCACACAACAAAGTAACTCATTTTTAAAGCCTCAATGTCCCTCCACCCTGTCCCCTTCAATGGCAGAGGATCATTACTGAAAATCAATACTACCAAGGAAAGTGAGGACCCAACAAATGTGTAGTTCAAGTTTTAGCTATAATCTACTAAGCATTCTTAACCTCTAAACTAAGGTTTCTAAGTTAGCATAATTTTCTGTCAAAGCCATTTTTATAAATATATTTCCATATTTAATAAAACTAATATACAAATTAATAAAAAAGAAAATGGGTAGAAACAATGATTATACAGTCTACCTCACTTAGAAAGGCTGTTTCTGCTTCCACCCTAATACCATACCTTACTCTAAGTACCGTGAACGAGCCATCCTTCATTCCAAGGGCAAGATGGATTCCATCCACATTCACCGCTGCACAGCGAATCGGTTCTTCCATATTACACCTTGCTATTAATGCATGATCTACTAGGCTCCATAACCTGTAACATTTCATTAAAGTAAAAGAACAGTTAACTAGTGTATGCTTAAAAAGTGATAGACTCTTTGAAAAGATTTTGGTTAAAATAACAATCTCATTCTAAGATAAGTCTAGATTTTTAAATGTATGCTTCGTGGCAAGGAATTCTTTAAAATTTTTATTTGATTTTGCAGAGAGAGAGGAGGGGGAAGAGAGAAGGAGAGAGAAGCATCACTGTTGTTCCACTTATTTATATACTCGTTGGTTGTTTCTGGTTATGTGCCTAACCAGGGATCAAACCTGCAACCTTGGCACATCTGCACGATGCTCCAACCAACTGAGCTACCTGGCCAGGGCCAAGGAATTCTCATCTATGAAAACAGAAATACTGTTCATACTTGGTATGATGATGGTTGACAGAACAATTTAATGACATGAATTTTTAATTTTTCCCATCATTCATTTTAGGTAGATGGTTTCCACCCTGATCAAAGGAAGATCTAGATGTAGTACCGTGGGACATGGTATATACCATGTGTATGGTCCTTCGAATGAAGACAGCAAATTCAGAGTCTGTTTCAGACTCTAATGTTAAACATCTATGACCAAAAGGTAAACATACCCATTGTTTGAAAATTAATATTATACTTCCAAATAACCTAAAACTAATGAAAATTAGTTAATATTTTGAAGTAAGCTATAACAAAACTGTTTTACATCAAATCTTCTGGGATATAGCTGAAGTAGTACTTAGGGAGAACTCTGCAGGCATTATAAAATCAACGTGGCAACTTAATGAACTGGCAAAGATCAGTAAAACTACATAGATTCTTAACTATTTTTATGACACTATCTTTTTGTTTTGGGTTTGTTTTCCTTTTCTTTTTAAAAGCCTCTAAGTTCTAAGGCGTCCAGGAACCACTGGAGAAACAGAAGCGCGGTGTCTGTACACTCTGTAAAGCAACACCTAGAGGCACACCACCAGTGCCCCAGCAGCTCCACCAGCCCTGCCGGGACTGCCTGGCCTCAGCTGCACCTGCGGGCTGCAACGGGCTGTGAGGTGTTGGTCTCCTGCGGCTCAGCGGCATGGGCACTGAGCACAGACACAAGAAGTCTCTACAATGGGTAAAGTCACGTGGCCGCCCCAGCTCCAGGAGAAGGTGTGGCAGGAGCCTGGCAGCAGAGCCCCACAGCACCACTTCGAGAAAACGGCCTTTCGGTAGAGGGAGGCAAGCCACACTTTACGACACCACTGGGGAGGGTGGGCTGGACCACGTGGGTGGCCGAGGCCTGCAGGTCACACTACTCACTTTAGCAGACACAGCAAAGCGGGGAGGGGAACACGGGGCAGGTGGCCACACAGCAGTATCTTTCAACAAAACTATGTATATGTTGCCATCTTACAGGAAAAATGATTTTGTATATTGTTTTTATATCTAAGAAAATATGCTAAATTCTTTTTAATTCTTTTTTAAAAGATTTTACTTATTTATTTTTAGAGAGGGGAAAGGAGAAAGAGAGGGAGAGGATCATCAATGTGTGGTTGCTCCTCACACACCCCTACTGGGGACCTGGCCCTGGGAATGTGCCCTGACTGGGAATCCAATCAGCGACCGTTTGGTTCTCAGGCCGACACTCAGTCCACTGAGTCACACCAGTCAAGGCAAGATGTTTTAATCCTAATAATTTCTCTGTGTCTTCCTTTCAATGTTTTACATATACAACCATAAAACCTGCAAATGACAGTTGTTTCTTCTCTTCCAATCCAAGTATCTATATCTCTCTTTACATGTAAATATATGCATATCACATATAAATAGTATTTGGCCTTCCTGTGCTGACAAAACTTCCAGTCTACAGCTGAATATAACAGGGAAAAACAAAATGGTGAAAGCGGAAATCATAGTCTTCTTCCTGATTTCTAAGGAAAATTTTTCATGTTTTAATGTTTATTGAAGACTTTCTATGCTCTGTCACAGGGGTCAGCACACCACAGCCTGTGGGCCAAAGTGAGCCCGCTGCCTGTTTTTGTACCATCTGCAAGCTACAAACAATTTTTATATTTTTAAATGGTTGGAAAAAATTAAAAGAATAACATTTTGACACATAAGAGAATTCATGGAATTCAAATACCTAACTCAAGCTTTTGTTTGCACACACGTGTGTGCATATTGTCTACAGCTGCTCTTACACTACGGAGGCACAGCCGAGTCTCTCAGTGGAGAGCAGACGGCAGACAGTGCGTGACACTGACGTCACTCTGCACTGCTCCTTCAGCACCCTAGACTTCAGTGACACAGCTATGACTTTATAGAATTGAGTGCCACCTGTATTATATGGGGACATTTTATTAGTTTCTAGTGCATGCCTATCATGTCAAAACAAGAAAAAAAAACAAGTAAACTTTGAGTGTTGCATTTTTTAAGGCACAGCGGAGATGAATTATACAGTTACTGAATAAGATGGCAAAGCACTGTGTTTAGTATGCAATGACACGTTTATCCATCCTAAAAGAAGAAAAATACGCATTATTACCAGACTAGGCACTCATCACCATATTTTCAACTCACAGGAAAGCAATGGTCAGAAAAAATACGAAATCTAACACAAAATATCTCATTGCAGCAGAATTTCTTTAAAATTTAAAAATTACAATGAAGTTTCAACAAAAGTAAGTTTCTGGGTGGCTCATTTGTTAGCCAAGCAAACAAAGGTGTTTATTAGTAAAGGATTAACTAAATTATTTTCAATTGCAGCAACTGAGGAAATACATCCAAACAAAATAAAATTGAAGACTATTAGCTTTTCGGTGAGAACAGTTGTTCAAAGAGCTCAGAGTACTGGGAACAACACCAACAGTTGATTAAAAAACAAGGCAAATAATTTTGAGTGGTTGGTTTTTCTTGAATCTTGATGGGTTAACAGATGTTACAGATACTACTCAGTTGTTTATTTCAGGTGTCAATGCCAAATTTGCAGTGAAGAGCAAATGGCTTCTATGACTAGTCTGTGTGGAAAAACTCCAGGCTAGAACATTCTCAAAGACATCCATGAGAAAGCACTAATCTAACACCATGTAAAGTGGAATCAAATTATGGTGGAAAATATGTATGGGGAAAATGCCTCCGGCTAGTTTATAAAACCTGTGAAAATAAAAGGTGTGGGCACTACTTACACAGCCAGCCAGATGTTTCTCCAGGAAAATGGGTTTTTGGGGGAAGAAGAATTGCAACTGGGGATGTGTGGTCTAATGGCAAACCGCACACAAGTCCAGACAAACAAAGGGAAGGAAACTGTTTTACAGAGAAGTTGGGGGAGTTATTAAAAACAAAGAGTTCTTCCTATTGGCCTCTGTGACCACAGGGCATGAGGGCTCCCCCTTCTGGCCTCCTGACTTCATTTTCAATGAGGTTTCTGTTGACAAATTTTTACAAAGCCTGTGAATTCACTGCATTATTCTTATGTAAGTATTCTGCTAAAAAAAATTAAATCATGTTTTTGAATCAACAGCGTTAACCATGAGCTTCAATAGCTTTTGTGGATTTAATCTGTCAGCTCTGAATTTTTGTCAGTAATACAAGTTAAAAATTCTAACTTGCCATACTAAAAAGCAATTTAATGGCTTAGCAGTAGTAAAGTTTTATTATAATATTTTGATCTCACAGCTAAGAATAAAATTTTTCTGAACCATAGCTGCTCTCAACTACTATTATTAAACAGTGAATAGCTTTGGAAATTAGCTTTTGCTACAGACGTGATACTGTTTCCTAATGAATTCAATCTAGAATTATAAGGCAAAAGCAGCACTTACATGTGCAACTAGTACTGCGATGCAGTTACCTGGACAACAACCAATGCTGTTTGAATAACAACATCAAGCTGCTTTATACACTCCCTGTGCTATCAAAACTTGAAGCAAGAAACAAGATCTCCATTCCCACGCACATTTGCAGGGGATGTATTTTCAGAGCCCGATCTGTAGTTCTAGCTGGGTGCACTGGACTGCCTTCCATGGGAGGGCCCCAAGTCTTAGCCCCTCTGGCCCTCGGGCCCTGGAGAGAGTCATAAACAAAGCCCCAGTTTGTTCAGTGGAAGAAAAAATGCCTTCAGGGCAAAAGTGACTGGCCCACTAGTGGTCCTAAATTCCCATTTTCCTCCATAATTTGGCTGACAGTTCCTTACTATCTTGACTCTTTTTTGAACATTTTTAAGGTGATTTACATTTTAACCAGCATTGTTAGTTGTTTTCAATGGAAGCGTTCTTTCCAGATAACTTGCTCATCAATAATAGAAACAGTAGTTTGAGCAATTACTTTTTAAAAGACTAATTCCCCTTTTTCGAACAGCAATGTAGGAGCTGGTAACAGCAGTTTGTCCAACATGAAAGGAACCACAGAATAGTTCAGAGCAAAGCATACGGGTAGGGGTAACCCGCAGCAACTTCCCACTGGACGGACAAAGAGCTGTGGCATCTCCCACCCCTACAGCTGAAGTAGCACCATGGCAGTGAACAGCACGACTGGTGAACATACCATTCACAAAATATGCAGTTATGCGGAAGGAGTCAAGCTGTATCCCCACTTACTTCTTCCAGTGAAGTAAACCTTACAGAGATCAGAAATTAAACACAAAAAATAAAACTACTAATGTACTAGGAAGGATATATTGAAAAACTTTTTAACTGTGGGGAAGATTATGATAGAAAACTCAAACATCATAAAAGAAAATATTGATAAATTCAGTTACACAGAACAAAATAACAAAAAAACCTTTTTGCATGGTAAAAAAAACAACTAAGCAAAGTAAAAAAGCAAGTAACAAATGGGTGAAAATTGTTTGCAACTTACATCAAAAACAAAAGGTAAATAAATATTCATAATGTATAAAGATCTGTTAAAAATAAAGGAGAAAAGATCTACAGCCCTACAGAAGAAAATGGCAAGAAATGTGAACAGATCATGGAAAGAATTCTAGGGAACCAAACAATCATTTTTTAAACTATTACATGGAAAAAAATTAAGCACTTTTCTGCTCTTCCTGTAAAAATTGTACTCAAGATAACCAAACAGTTGATGAGCAGAAATTCTTTCTTTTTTAGATTTTATTTATTTATTTTTAGAGAGGGAAGGGAGGGAGAAAGAGAGAGAGAGAGAAGCATCAATGTGCGGTTGCTGGGCGCCATGGCCTGCAACCCAGACATGTGCCCTAACTGGGAATCAAACCTGCGACACTTTGGTTTGCAGCCTGCGCTCAATCCACTGAGCTACACCAGCCAGGGCAGTAGAAATTCTCTTTAAGAAATATGCTAGCTAACGAATGAATAAGGAATAATAGACAATAAAGTTACAAGTAACAGATCTACGTCATGTATTCTCAACAGGGGCAATACCACCTCAAAAAGGTTAAAAATTAGTTTTTAGGGATGAAAACCTTAAATATTACAGTGGTTTGTGATTCTCTAAAGGGCCACAGTACAAAAATGAGCATACAGTTCTTTGCAGTGTTAAAATTTCATGGGAGATGTGATTAGGGAAAAAAGTGTCTAAAAAGTATAAGAAAACAATAATTTTTAAAAGGAGGTTTAAAAACACTGATCTAGGTAATAACCATCAGTGGCTGCTAAAACAAAGAAGAACTAAATACAGGGTGGGGGCAAAAGCAGGTTTACAGTTGTAAGTAGGCAAAATACAGTATATTCTTGCATTATTATTTATTATTTATTGTATTACTTTCCATATGAACAACTATAAACCTACTTTTGCCCGACCCTGTATTACACACCATCAAACAGGGACACACGTTACCACCTATAAATAATCTTAGTGAAAATTCAAAACTGCATCTTATCAAACCTCTAGATCTAACTATTTGTTACAAAATACAGGAAAGAGAGGTATTAAAATACACTATGAGTATGCAATTAACCAAATTCAGCACGTGGGGAACTCTAGAAGGCAACTATTTTTTCAAGAAATAAACTGTAAGAAAGGAAAAAAAGGAAAGGAAGCTATACAATAATAGAGATGTAAGGAATAGATCAACAGTTGGAATCTCTGGACCTTACATGGAGCCTAACCCTAAAAAGCTAAAGGAATGCTGTGTGGTATTGTGAAGACGTTTAGAATCACCTTTTAGAGATACAATCAGAAGTACTTACAGATGACATGGGGAATGAAGACAATGACAAAGTGGAAAAAACACCTCAACTCATGCCCCTGACCAGCAGCTCTCCAGCTGCAGTGCACACGTCACAGCTACCTGTCTACAGGGCCTGCTACACCACACAGGGGTGGATGCCTGATACTCGGCCCTGGATACCCGTGAGAATTTGCATTTCTTACAAGTTCCCTGGTAATGCTGATGGTGCTGGTGCAGGAAGCACGCTTTGAGAACCTGTGTCAGAGACAATGGGCTGATTTTTTAACACGCAGAAAGATTCTGTTAGACCCTGTTTTAGAATAATTAGAAAAAGACCAATTAACTAATAGAAAATAGGCAAAGAGCTTGAAGAGGTCACAGTAAAGGAAACATAAATGTCCTCTAAACATATGAAAACATACTCGACACCCTTCAATATGAGAAAAAATTCACATTTTCAAATGATAGCAAGATATTTTTCACCTTCCGGAGCAATAATGCTGGCAAGGGTGTGGGAGAATGCAGTGTCATCCATTGCGACAGGTATGTAAATTGCTCCTGTCTCTATGCAAGGCTATCAGAATTTAAAATGCACATGTTCTTTCAACACTGCTAAGAAATTATCAGAGATAACCATATATACACGGGCACACAATGGCACAGGTATAAGGATATTCATTGGAACTATTGTCTTTCATAGCACGAAACTGGAAGAAACTACACTCACATCAATAATGAATTAGTTGAAATCATTACAGTATATCTATGTAGTGGAATATGATAGGAATTTGAAAAGGTGGAGGTAGCTCATACATTTTGATACGGAACAAATTCCAACTTATGTTTTTAATAGGAAAAAACAACTCTTATAAATAGTGAATTCTATTACTTTCAAGTGCCTATTGACTATGTTTATTTGGTATACACCACAAGTTGATAAAATTTAAATCCATGTATTTTTTAAGGTTTTTCTTTTGTTCATCTGAGGACAAATTCCAGCCTGTACAATGATTTTATAATTTGCTTACCTGACTGAACGATCATCACTTCCAGTCACTGCCAGGGGTTTAGTAGGGTGGACGGCAAGTGCCCAAAGTTCGCCTTCACAGTGCCCTTGCATGATCAGGAAAGGTTTGTTTCTTTCATGCACCACAATTTCAAAAATTTCACTGTCCTGTGTTCCCACTAGAATGTGGTCACCGCGCCAGCACACACTCCTCACAGACAAACCTAGTCGGAAGTGAATTGGATTTAAGAGCAAGGCTGTAACAACAGAATTTCAATGGCTAAATCAATAAAAAGAATCTACAAGTCTGTCGTCCGTGTAACTTTTTTCAACTCCCTGTATTGTCTTCTACAAGGAATGACCCGATCTCCCCACCCTTGTCAACACACACTCTGCCTCCTCATTAGACAGCCCCGGTCACCGTCAGGCGGCTCCTGTCTGCCAAAATCTTCCAGCACAGCTGGCATCATCCAAAAAGTAAGGATTCGGGAACTACCTTTCTAGAACAGTATTTATTTATCACTTGCAATAATCTGGCTTTTCATGTGTCTATACTTCATTTCTTCAATCTGCCCATAAAATCTTGAAGGAAAAAAGACTTCTACTTCTTCTATCTAACTCCACAATTCCTTTTGGGAAAGCTAGTCTCTCGCGGGTTTCTTATCTATGCAATCCGACCAACACAGAGGTGCTGTGTACAAAGGTTCCTCCAACACACACACACTTTTTTTTAGCAGTTTATTTGCTCCAGTTGCATCTCACACTCTAATAGTAAAATATTTCCAAGACCCACGGTTATCAAGGAAGTGCCCACCACCTCACTCTGCAGGTCCACTGTAACAGTCATTAGACATGTGAAAGATTCCTTGTCGTAACAGTAAACCCAGACCGTCACTACACAAAATTTCTCCAGTTGAAGAATTTCAATTAAATGTATACAGTTTAAAAGGGTAATCTAAGTCTCATTTATATTTACAAAACATACATTTATGTTCACTGAAAGAGACAGATAATCCTTGCTATATTTAGAATTTGCCTAGTAATAAGATACTTGTTTTGTTATTACCTTTGTATCCCTGGTCTGTTTCCCTGAGATCAATCACAGTAATTGGTTTAAAAGTTAAATCCCAAAGACGAATACAGCCATCTCTGCCACCAGTAGCAAAGCCTTCTTCAGAAGCATTCATGCTAAAAATCCCTGCCTAGAAGAGGAAATAATTTATATTTTAAGAAAATCTACTGTATGAAGGTAGAAACCCACTTTAAAAGATTTTGATGTGACAAAGAAATAAACAAATGCATCACAGAACACCAATGAAAATCTAGAAATAAGTCTATGTATATATATGAGGAACTCAATATATGACTAAGGAGGTATTTAATGCTATGGGAATAACATAAAAGACAATAAAGTTAAACTTTATACCATATAAAAATAAACTATACATAAGCATAAAATTCTAAACGGAAAACGGAAAATAAATGTTAGAAAAGAATCAGAACACAAGTAACTTTGGGCTGTGAAAACCCTTTGAAGGCATGGCAGATTATCCACAAGCTACAAAGGAAAGTTTTTAAATTTTCTCGTAAGTTATCACAAGCAAAGATAAACAGGCAGGGGAAATCCCTGCGGTGTGTATGACTGTCAAGAGGTTAATATCCCTAATGTACAAATAAATAAAAGAAAGAAAATTCAACAAAAACAACAAGCAAAGGATATGAAAAGCCAGTTAATAGGAAAGGAAATTAAGTAGCTGATAAACACAGGAAATTTCACAAATAGACAGGAAGCAAATTAAAACAAGAGGTCACTATATTTTACCCAGCAGACAAGCAAAACTTTACAGAAGCAGTCACAGCCTGTGCCGATGACAATGAGAGGAAGAACTACTATTTTTACGTACTGATGGTAAAAATGTGAACTGCTACCACCTTTGTGGAGAAGAACCTGGTATTTCTGGTCTTTAGGCATTTTGCTTAAAGCAAGTTCTGCGTAAATGCTTCTTTAATATATTTAATACATAATGTATATTTAATAGTGGTTCGTGTTAATATTGAGTTGGCCAAAAAGTTCATTTAGTTTTTTCCATAAAATAAAAGACACATTTTTCATTTTCACCAGTAACATGACTGATTTGGATATTTTGAGTATGTCAGCTGCCTGCTGCATGGTAGACACTGACTGTTTTCTGTGTCTCAATGTGACTGCTACCGGGTTCAACTGGTCTGCCTGACCGTGGAGCATCTCAGCACAAAACTTCGCAAACCACTTTTGACATGTTTGATATGTCACGGCACCTTCTCCACACCCTGCACAAATCTTTTGTTTTCGTTTCAGGTGTGTTTCTTCTCCTTTCCTGAAATAATAAATCATAATATGCCAAAAATGTTGCATGTTTTCTTCCATCTTCAACATTAAAATGGCTACACAAAAATTCACCAATTTGGCAAGTTTTCAAAAAATGCACACTGATAGGACAGCTGTCACAATACAATCTAACAAAATTGTTTTGAATGAACTTAAAGACCACTATGTGCTACTAGAGCCATCTTGCAAAAAAGCCAAACTTTTTGGCCAACTCAACATATTCACTAACTTTCCTACTTGAGGTCTCACCGCCAACAGTGCGGTGGCCTGTGGGCTCCAGCCCCCTTCACACTGTGTGAGGGACCTAACTACTAACAAGCCCAAATCAGAACCACCGAAGGGTTTTAACAACAGAGTTTTCCCTGATTTGATGATTTGTTTATATGACAATCTGATGAAGTACAAAAATTCTTTTGCCACTCACTTAATGAATTAATGATATTAAAATTTAAAAGTTGTATTTTTTTTCTATCCTAGCCAGTGTGGCTCAGATGGTTAGAGCATCATCCTATAACAGAGAAGATGGGGGTTCAATTCCCAGTCAGGGCACATATATAGGTTGCAGGTTCAATGCCCAGGACAGGTGCATACTGGAGGCAATCGATGCTTCCCTCTCACATCAGTGTTTCTCTAAAGGCAATGAAAAAATATCCTCAGGTGAGGATAAAAAAAAATTGTTTTTTTCTAGAAGTATCCCAAATTTCCCACTAGTAAATTAGCCACAAGAGCACTAGCTTTATTCTAATGTGATTAATTGAGAATACTTTTAGGTTGATTTTAAACAAGCTTTTTTCCAACTCTACTCTGAGAAAGACACTATACTAAGGAAATGGTTTGAACAAGATACTAATTATACTAATTTAATAAATACCCATGTGTCTAATTGCATAAAGTTTCTTCATTGAAATCCTGAAAACAAATTAGTTCAGTTACATTTTCCAAGTAACTGACTAGAAAGTTTGCTATATTATGTAATCTTTTGTTTTTGTTCTAAGACAAGAAGATAAGCAATTAACATCTGAAAGTGTTTGAAATACTTAAATATACTTACAGTATGGGCTCCCTGGATTGTTCGTATAAGACTGATTCCTTTCCAAACATATATATCCCCACTGAGTGCACCAGAATATGTCAATTCATCCCTTGCACAGGCCAGGCACAATATTGTCTGAAGGTCACCAGTCTTACCAAAGACCCCTCGTTTTGGGGTCAGAGCATTTCCACATAAACTCCAGAACTAAAAGGCACACAGTACAATCAAATCACCAAAAAATACTTATAAAATAAAACGTTCCTAATTCTTTAAGGCTGTATTAGAGCAGCAGACTAGAAAGCACCTAAAAAATTCCCTTTTGAGACAATAGTGCTCCAGGTTCGCATCCTCACCCTAGTGCTGTCAACAGCTACGTTATAGCAGGTGAGTCAGTCACTGGTTTCAATCCCTAAAGTCCTTCAAGGGGGGGATGAACTACACTACATTTAAAATATGCTGTGTCGCCCTGGCTGGTGTAGCTCAGTGGATTGAGCATGGGCTTTGAACCAAGGAGTCGCCAGTTCGATTTCCAGTCAGGGCACATGCCTGGGTTGCGGGCCAGGTCCCCAGTAGGGGGCTCACAAGAGGCAACCACACATTGATAATCCTCTCCCTCTCATTCTTCTTCTCTTCACCTCTCTCTAAAAATGAATAAATAAAATCTTAAAAAAAAACTTTAAAAAATGCTATACTTCCATTAGGTTTCTGAAAAAAAAAATCTACATGAAACTTAGGTTGAAAAGTTCAGAAGGAGTTAGTAATGAATATGAGGATAAGACACCATATACTAACAGGAAAAGGAACCAAAACTAGTGTTCAGTCTCTGATAAAGACAGCAAAGACAGGGAAAAATGAAAGGTTGCTCTCACTGGTATTTTCAAGGCCAAGCAATTCCTTTACTTTAAAGCTTAAAAATAAGAAAGATACACATTTGGAATGATTGGTTCATTCTTAGGTAAACACAGGGAAGTCAAACATAAATCTTTGTGACCAGGGTTTTTGTTCTTTTATGTGGATTCAGGTAAATTGTAAAAGTTTGCAAAGGGAAATAGAAAACCAAAAATGGGGCAAGGTGAGAATATAAATATTTAATATACATATTAAATAGCTGTGCATAAAGAAATTAGGGCCTGAGAATAAATTCAACTTTATATTAAGTAAATTACTATTTAATATAATTTGTTGATATTATATACTTAAAATCTTACCTGATCTTCGAGATCTTATTTTAAGACCAAAAGATCTTAATTTAAAACATGAAGTCTCAAAGAACTAAAAATTATGATGCTGACCCACTCAAATAACTAATGAATGTTTTAATCAAAGAAATTTCATGATTTTTAAATTTAAAAGTTCCATAATTTTGTGTGCAAGGATAGCTAGTTCTCTTTCAGCAAGTTCCAATTTCAAGCTATTATTTTCTTTGAGATTAGTGATTCTCAATTCTGGTTGCCCATTAGAATATCCTGGGAGGAATTATAAAACATAGTATACCTGGTCCTCCACTAAGGTAAACTGAGACAGAACCTCTGGAGAGTGAAGAGGCCCAGGTATCCAAATAATTCTAATGTTCAGCAAGAGTTACGAACCACTGTTCTAGACTCCAGATTGGTGCTGCCCAATACAGCTTTCTATGATGATGAAAGTGTGTGTGTGTGTGTGTGTGTGTGGTAACCATGTCATACAGGTGGCTCTTGAAAGTACTGAAAGTGTGACTGAAGAAATAAACACTACATTTTATTTAATTTTAATTGAATTTAAATAGTGGCATGTGGCTAGTTGCTACTGTACTGGCTAGAGCTGTTCTAGATCATCTTTTGCCTGAAAAGATAGCTACCATGCTATTCTTTGCCTCTACCAAATGTAAAGAAAGATATTCATAGTAAAAAAATACAGTTTGTTTAGTTTAATTGAGAGGGTAAGTTTTCTAAAAACTTGAAAGTGGAAATTTCAGCTTTATTTACAATATAAAAGAGCAATAAGTTCTCTTTACTTATCAACTTGCCAACAATTTGTTAAAAATTTAATATAAATCAGCCCTGGCTGGTGTGGCTTAGTCCACTGAGCGCTGGCCTGCAAACCGAAAGGTCACCGGTTCGATTCCCAGTCAGGGCACAGGGCATGGGTTGCAGACCAGGTCCCCAGTTGGGGGTGTGCTAGAGGCAACTGATCAATGTATCTCTTGCTCATCGATGTTTCTCTCCCTCTTTCTCCCTCCCTTCCCTTCTCTCTAAAATAAATGTTAAAAATCTTTACAAAAAAAAATTTAATATATATCAAGTACTGTGTCAAACAACAACTTGTTCATCAAAGATGAACAAGACAAAAATTCCTACCTTCACAGGGCTTATACTACATACTTTAAGCCTAGCACAGAGCCTTTTGCTATTAAATATTTACTGAAAAAATAAAAATTTAATAATATCCATTATCGAATCAGTACCAGAATATGAAAACCAGGATTGCAGCTGCAGCTAAACATACTCTGGAGAAAATGTGGATGGAAGTGGGAGTATCAAAAGAATGTGTATGCAAAACCTTATTTACTAGGAATTCAGTTATAGGAACTGTTACATCAGATACTGGGAAACAAGCAAGCATTTCCAATTTGCATCAGGGATTCAAAAGTAATGATACACACAGAGTGACTGCCGCCACTGACCTTACAGGCTTTTGTATGCAAAGTGCACAATGCCTATCAAAGGCTGAGCTCAAGTAAGAGAGCAAAGGCGCAGAGAGGAAAAGTAACACTTTCAGAGAGCTGACCACGTGCCAGGCACTATGACATACCTACTGCCTTACTTAATCATCAGCTCTATGAGGTGGCACCAGCAGTCACAGTTTTAAGATGTGAAAGAAAGACCAAAGAGGTTAAATGACTCATCCCAGTCATCTGGCGTTGCCATCTACTATCTGTTTTACTGGCTGCTTATTAATTTTGTGTTCATACCTATCTCCCTCACATAGGTTCCTCACACACACAGTAACTACACAATAAATGTTTATTACATTGAACATTAAAAACTGTAAATGTTGACATTGAAAAATAAGTACTGTCAAAGTCCTAAACTTACCCTAAATTGCAAATCGTGTGATACGTACTCAGTGGCAGAGAATAAATACAGATAACTGTTATAAAATAAGAACTGTCTAGTACCTTAATATGTTTTACACCACAGCTGACAAGCCTATTTGGCTGGTACAAATCCCAAGAAATATCAAATATCTGTGAACAAACCAGATTCATGGTTAAAATACTTATTTTTGAATCATTTAAGAATGCTGTCTGATAGACCAAATAAACCCCCAAACCCTACCTATCATAAAGTAATATTCTTCAACAAATAATAATCACAATCCTATACTTCAAAATCTTATGAAAATACATAAATGAAAAGAAACAAAGACTATTTCTTAGATTCTATGAATTTCTGAAGCTACCAGTAAAATGATAATAAACAACTCTATTTTTAGTTGTTTTTAAAAGGCCATAAATAACAAGACTGGTTCAACACAACCAGGGTATGAGGCAGGAACCTGCATAATCTCTACAACAGAGAAATCTGAATGGACCATACACTTACCACATACAGCTACAAATAGAGAACATTGTTGTTATAGCTATCATGCAAAACTACTTACATAAAGAATCCAAACATTCATTTCACAGTAAAAATTCTGTATTTTTAGCTCTCTTTATTCTTTACAGTTTACAGGTCAAACAAAATTAACTTATACTTAAATTCTGGAGATCTCCAAGCTTTGTTCTTTGCTGCTAAGATTCCATAGATTCTGTATACACACAAACCACTTTTGTTACAAAAGCGAAGAAAAAAAAAGAGGTGAAATAACATATTCATCAGGCTCATGTACTTTAATAATAACTAGAAGAAAAATATCTGAAAAATGATTTCATAGCAGAAAAGAATTCTGCTACCCGGTGGTCTTCGCCACGTTTCTCTGACACCCGCCAGCACAGTCATGTAGAAGGCTCACTTCCTCTAGATACGTGCACAGTGACGCTCTGCACTGGTGAAGAAGTTTCCTCTCACAGTGTTTGACAACTCGCCACAACACGGATTACATGAAAAACACATTCATACGACTTTGAAGTACTAACTACAAAAATACTTCTAAAAGTTCCAATGGAAAGGCAGCATTTTTCATAATAATCATCCCATTTACTAAATCCAAAGGCCTAATGTATAAAATGCTTTGTTCTCAGTCAAAACACACAACTGTTTAATAAAATATACTTAACCCTTTAATTATCTAAATCATATGTGTAAGAGGTCTCTTTGAGAATCCGTTAGAAATCAAAACACAAATTCACACAAATGTGTGTTTTTTTTTAAATTCACACAAATGTTTCTATGCAACTTCTACAGATTCGTTCCCCGCAGACAGAATCAATGACTGCACCTCCTGTGCTCGTTTGGGAGTTTACTACCCACAAAAAAACTCAGACGTTTTTAAGAGTTTATCACAAAATTCTGATGTATGTTTATAAAGTGGTATAATATTTCATTAAAAAGCTGACTACAACATTTTCTTTATATTAATTTTAAACAAGATGGAATGTATTTAAAAGTTTCAAAAGTAAAAATGTTAGGTTCCTAAAAATATTAATCCTAACAGATA
Organism: Phyllostomus discolor; assembly: GCF_004126475.2. Taxonomy (NCBI): domain Eukaryota; kingdom Metazoa; phylum Chordata; class Mammalia; order Chiroptera; family Phyllostomidae; genus Phyllostomus; species Phyllostomus discolor. Next base: position 207,346,658 of record NC_040903.2, read on the forward strand.
ATTTTAAATTCATACACAAAATATCTTTTTCAAACCGAACAGACCCAAGGCATGAACCATAAATTTTTAAATTGAGGTTTCAATTACTAAAATTCATCGTTTTTGCTGAAGTAGTTACGTTTTATGCTAACAACACTGTATCTACTGAATCTACAATACATATATGCATTCCAATTACAATTGTACTTTACACATTTCATTACATACGAACTATGTGTCAATAACAGAACACAGGAACAGAAACCCTCCCCACCCCCGCTGGCCCTCTCCCATCCTGTGCCTAGTAGAAGCCCCAAAGGGGAATACTTACTCTATCCGTGTGACCAGGAGCCATGGACAACATTTTTCCCCTTTTCCAATCCCAAATACAAACTGCATTTTTTGAATCAAGTCCAACGGAAACCAAGCGCTGATTTATGTCCAAGAAGTCCGGAAGGGAATAAACAGGCAGACAAATAAACAAGGAACCAAATTACAAATGGCAAACAAATTCTCCTCGTGGGCATTACAAACATCAGAACTTGCACAGTCATATTTTATAGACCTCATAGAGAAAGGCTGAATACATTTCATCTTGCTAATATTTGCACATATGTGTAGTTAATCACATTAAGAAACAGAAGAATGGCTTCCATGTCTAATGGTAAGACTGACAAATACCCTAAACATCTCTCCTGTCAAAAACTAAAAATATTAGATAAAACATAACATCTTTTAAACCCACTGCTACGCTGTCAAAAAGGAAGAAATCTGAACAAAAACAAAGTGGTTTCCTATGGGAATTTTGAACAGAAAGAGAGCTTCTATATCCACTTTACTCCAAAGGCATCAGCTAAACCCTGGTAAGCCTGATTTTGTTCTGCAGGCTGAACAGCAGGAGATAAAGTTTAGAACATGCCCGAGGTAGAGGTATGAGCTGCACACCTCTAACTAAAGCAGCGAACTCCTCAGAGAAGGGAAAACAAGAGACGACCCTTTCTAAAAGAGGGGTGGCAATGCATGAAGGGGAGAAAATCAACCCCGAAAATCTGTAGCCACAAGCAGCTTTCTTGCGGCTGTAAGGCCTAAATTCATACTAATTATGACTCCCTCAAGCGGAAACACTTTCATCCACAGTGGACCCAAGGACTGCAGAATCTTCAAGCATCCTCGACAATGGTGCACAGGCAAATACAAATCTTATGCAGAGAACTAAAATTTCCATCCTTAAAGAATTCCTAAAGGTAGCAGTCAACAAAAATAAAAGAAAAAAATACACAAACAACGCCCGCTCAGTAACCACAGGAAACAAGGGACCTGAGTGAGAATCAAGAAGTCATGACAGACAGCAAAATCAGTCCTGCAAAACATCAGACACTGGAATCATTGCATTCTATGAAATAAGTGCGGGACTTCAAAATACCTTCATAGGAGCAAAGAGGAGACTGTAAGAAGTCAAGCGAATTTGAAGAAGCAAAGGCAATTTCCAGACATGAAAAAAAAAAAGAAATGAAACTAAAAACTCAGTGGGAGAGTTACACAGGCGGTTGGAGGAGGGTAAAGAAAGAGGGGGAAAGAGGAGACAGTGAGATGGACTGCAAGAGAGAGGCTCGGAAACAGGAGAAAGGAAGTCCTGGCTGTGAATGAGGATCAGGGTCTGAACTACTGCCCCCCACCCCCCCCCCCGCCCCCGGGGCATACACAACTGGAAAACTGTATAAAATATACAATGCAAATGTTTTCAGACATTCCTAACAGGAAGTGAATTTACTCATGAATGAAGAGAATCCAAGTGGTAAAGAGTTTGTTTTTTTTTTTAAATAGTTTGCTTTTAAAACTAACTCTTCTAGAAGAAAATAACACATGGGATTTACAAAATATGTACAAGTAAAATGACAACAACAGTACAAAAAACAAAAGGAGAGAAAGGAAACAGAAGAATATGTATTGTTCCATACCTTTCCAAGTGCACAATTCTTCATGAAGATCACAAAATTGTGAATTATAAAATAAGCCTAAACAGATTTTTAAAAGTGAAAATAAAAAGCACATTTTCTTTATTTTCAAAAACAGAAATCAGAATGACATGAAGTTATTACCTTATGAGGTACTTTTATTATCTCCACTTAACATTAGTTTCTGATGAAAACAGAAATCAGACTAATATGACATTGTGCAGAAAATCCTCCAAATACTTGGCAATTAAAAATACAAACACAAGTAACTGAAAGGTTAAAGAAGAAATTGCAAGGACCAACCCACAACAAATACTTTAAAAAGCACTGGTTTCGAAGCAGGGGTGGCAAACTCTAAATCGCAGGCCAAACTAGAACATGCCACACACTCTTTTCCAAGCTGTCTAGGAGGGCTTTCACACTCCAGTACAGAGCTGAGTAGCTGTCACTGAGACCACATGGCCCACAAAGCTTAAACTATTTACCATCTGACCTGTTACAGAAAGTGTACCAACCTCTGGTTTAGAGCATAGATTCTGGTGCCTGACTGCCTAGATCTGAACACCAGCTCCACCTCTCAATAATGGGATAACTTTGCCAATTATTTAGCCTCTCTGTACCTTCATTTCCTTACCTATTAAGTTGGGATACTATGAGTACCTCATACAGTTAATATGAAAATTAACAAACAGGATGGGACAAAAGTAGGTTTATAGTTATGAGCACACAAAACAAAGTTTATTTTTGTACTATTATTTATTAATCATCGTATATTTTCCACACAAACAACTGTGAACCTACTTTTGCCCCACGCTGTATATAAAGAAGTTAAAAGAGTGCCTGGAATACAGCTGGTCACGTAAGTGTTTGCTATCATCACCACCACCAGTTTACCATGATCATAATTTCCCTGTCCTAATGAGAAATGTCATCTGATACCCAGTTAGAAACAGTTTCTGCAAAGTGCAGTTACTACTTAAACCCCCAACTGGGTAGAATGAATGGCTCACATAAAAAGAACAGTTTATTATGGTTCTCCAGCAAATCACACTAGTGCAAAGCTCAAGGGATCACAAGGAGATAATCTGCTTCTCCTGAGGTCTTTAATATTTGGGAACTAGAGGCTATCAGCAAATATCTAACGAAAACAAAGACACCTACCTCTTGCTACAGCAAACTGTGCAGGGATCAAAACCTCACGAGACAACTATCGAGTGAGCACTAGAGGGGCTCTGTCCTTTCCGCCAGTGCCTCTTCCCTCTGGCTCAGCTCATCATTCACACACGGCAAACCACAACCGGCCAACAGGTTTAGAACTCCGTGTGTCTCAACAGAGCCTCCAAGCATCTAGGTCTGCACAGGTAATGACTAAACAGAGGGGGGAGCACTTCCTCTGTAGCCATGATAAACAAACATGGTCATGGCCCAAATCAACCTCCCTAAGCATAAGTTATACAACAGCAGAAAGGAAAAGTGAGAAACTACCAAGCAAATACTACCTCCTCTTCCAGCTTTTTACCATTTCCTTTATCATTTGTTCCCACATTTAACCCAGTCTATGTGGGTGAGGAAGAGAATGAAGAAAGTTCTCCAGTAAAGGTAGTGCTTGAACCATATCCTGGAAGACAAAGTAAGAGATAGTTGGGTAGAAAAGTAAGAGAAAGCACACTCCAGGCCAAAAGACACCAAGATTAGTGGGAAGAGCCACAAACTCAATGTGGCTGATGGAAGGGGTGCCACCTGGGAAGTGGCAGGAGACAAGGCTGGGAAGGGAGGCCAGGAGCCAGAGGAAAGAGGTTATTTTTTAAAATAGAGTTGGAATAGAGAGAGAATTCTGTTTTAAAGGCGCAAGGTATGGTATCTCTACATGACATTCAAGGAGGATCTGTGCAGCTGAGGGAGGAGCTGGGGCCACTGTAATTGATTGGGAGTTAAAGTCATGCATCTAGATAACCACCTAGAGAGAACGAGTGCAGTGAAAAGAAAAGACAGCTTGCAGGCTCCTAAAGAACGCTGGCACTTAAGACTCGGGCAGAAGGAGAGGCTCCTTTAAAGATAACTAAGAAGTACAGTGAGAGAGGAAAACAGAAAACTGAATTAAAAAAAAAAGTCTCGATCCAGCTCCCCAAATTCCTCCCTGATCCTATTCCCCAACAAAACCCTGGTTGTGTCTATTAACGGAATTGGAAATATTTAGTAAAAGGTTCTAGCATACTAAACAATCAAATAAGGAAAATATTCCAATGGCCACAACTAGACACACTCCATGTGTTCCTGCAACTGTGAAACATTTTCAAATAATGGACAATTAAACTTCAAAAAGATTCTAGTTTGAGGACCCTTGTGATCTTAGTGTTCATTATAAGAACTAATTGTTAGCCCTGACTGGTGCAGCTCACTGAATTGAGTGCCGGCCTGCAAACCAAGGGGTCTCAGGTCTGATTCCCAGGGAGGGCACATTGCCTGGGTTGTGGGACACGGTACCAGTAGGGGGCACATGAGAGGCAACCACACACTGATGTTTCTCTCCTTCTCTTTCTCCCTCCCTTCCCCACTTTCTAAAAATAAATAAATAAATAAAATATTTTTAAAAGATTTTATTTATTTATTTTTAGAGAAGGAAGGGAGGGAGAAAGAGAGAGAGAGAGAGAAACATCAATGTGCGGTTGCTGGGGGCCATGGCCTGCAACCCAGGCATGTGCCCTGACTGGGAATCGAACCTGTGATGCTTTGGTTCACAGCTCGCACTCAATCCACTGAGCTACACCAGCCAGGGCATAAATATTTTTTTTAAAAAAGAACAAATTGTTATAATGCTACAAAGTAAAAATCACTAATTTTGCAAAAGATGCAGAACTTAATGGAGTAAATATTGGTCAAATCATACAGAAAACCATTAGAAGTTAAGATCTGGAAGAGCAATAGAAAAAAACCTCAAAAATAATGCTACAGGCAATTGAGACATGTCTAGATATCAAGAGACTACAGAAGGGCCCTTGGAAAAATCGGTGAACTCCGCTAATATTTTTGGAAAAATGACCCTCTTCATAATCCTGTGCCAAAAGTAAATGGTCAACTAAAGCACTTTATTTTGTACCAGCATACACAGTTGACAAATTACATTAAAAATGTTAATACTTTATTCTTGGTTCATTCTACAAATTATCAGAGTTGTAACTATAACTTAGGTTTTGTTAAATATGGGAGATATCCTTTTATCATTTTAAATTATGGTTATATTTTCAAGATAAAGTACCAGTCTGATTCCCCTTCCTCATATTCTTCCCCCATTTACTATAAACTTTTAGTCCCTGCTTTATGTGGATTTACATAAAAAGCCTTTTTAGGCCCTAATTATTCTCAATGAGGCAGACCTCCTTCCAGTTTTAACACGGATATTCAACCCATTCAGAAGAACCTCCATAGGAGAAGAACATTCAGCATTGCTACCAACAGGGAAACTCATTCATTGGATGAATCTTAACTGATCATTTATAGTTTCAATTATAATAGAAAATGCAAAAATTATACAGTACTTCCTAGTTGGTATCTCACAGTGTATAGATATCAGTGGACAGATATGTTCTAAAAAATATTTTAAACTAAAGCATTGTTTCATTAACATAATTTCAAAAGTGCTCTTCTTAACTGAATCTTCAATTGGTAGTGTTCCTTACAAGCTTTCACTGTGTGTAAGACGGATGAATTCCTTTAGGAATATGAATAACGACCTCCTAAATTCCATGTTTGGGGGGCAGTCGAGCACTGCGGTTAAAACCATGAGCTTCGGAGTGTGGCTGACCCGCGCTCCCGCACTGGTTCCATTTACTAGCTGTGTAGCCCGGGGCACCTTATTCAACCTCTCTCAGTCTCAGTCTCCTTACCTGTAAAACAGAGGTAATAGCAGTATCTAGTTCACAGGCTTGTGAGGATTAAATGAGATCATGGAGGCAATGCCTTTATCCTTAGTATGTGCTCAACAACTTTCAGCTATTATGTTTTCTATAAGTTTACATTTTTAAGTAACATGATCTCATGGAGATCTGTGACAATAAAATATATGTACCCAAGACTTTTCTAATAAGTTGTTTAAAATAAGTGAAATTAGAGGCTTTCAACTAAGAAAAGGTATGGGCATAATTTCTCCATGTACATGTAAGAGAACTTCCTCAGCAATGCAGTATATTACATGTAGAAAAAGCAATTTTAAAATTAAGAAGCATCTATATTTAAAATATAACAGTTAAAACATCTTGGACTTCCTAACACCTTTCCTAAATGATTTTTAAAAACAACTTAGTATAGTCCTGTTTCATAAAATAAAATCTCCTGTAAAGTAGGCAGAATACAATTCTCTTCTTTTTAAAAAAGAAAATAAAATTCTGATATGAGGACATTAAGGGACTTGAAAAATAACAGCAAAAATGCATGCCAATCGAGGTTTTGTAATTGCTAATCACTGCTACCTGCAATATTAAACCAAGAAGCACATTTTTCCCCAAATGAGAAGTTCCACTTAAGTCTTTACAGATCCTTTACCAGACTCTTATCAGAAAGTCCTAAGTATCTTTGCTACTCAAAGGAGCTATTCCTCAGAGTTATGAATAAAACATCTATGGCTATCACTTTCACGGGAAGAGAACACAATGTAATCTGTTCCTGTTAAATCTAAGTCTGTGAAATTAAATTTTATGAATTGAAATGCAGAAAACTAAAATTTTTCCTAAAAGTGAAAATAATTTTTAAAATCTAATTTTAATATCAAACCTTTAAAGACTATACATTAACCACATCTGCAAAATCAAACTTCTTAAATATGTTTTAGGTATAACAAAGTCCATTAAAGCACCAGAAAAAAGCCCTTGCCTTGTCTAATTTTTAAGAAATCACTGACTAAAATTAAATAATAATTTGGGAGCTAATTAGTAGTAAAGTTAGTAGAACGATAATTATATTCTTTGTTTTGAACTTTGATTTTGTATAAAAATAGTTCATTATGAACTGCCTCATTCTTTTCAGTAAAAATTACAATAGAAAGTTACTAGAAAAACTGTAATAGAGTTAATAGAAAAAAGTTAATATAAAACTTTTAACTAAAAATTAAAATGTATGCAACTCTACTTAGAGAAACTTAGTTTCCCTAAGATGTCTTCCATTTGTCTTATCAATATACACAACCTGGAAAATTTTCTAAAACAACCAAGTAATAGTCCACTGAATCAGAATCTCTTTGGCTTTCATGGTAGTAATTTATTCAATTGAAAAGTTCTTAATAAAATTTAAAAAGCCCCTACTGCTCTTATTTTTCTCAAATACAACAATCACTCATCCTGTCTACCCACCTCCCTACTTAAACAAGTATGTTTCAATAACTGTTTTCTAATTTAAAATTTATAGATTTATAATAATTTCTCACAGTACACATATTTAAAACATAGTTTAAAAAATGACCACATGCCCTGGCTGGCGTAGCTCAATGGACTGAGCGCAGGCTGCGAACCCAAGTGTCACAGGTTCGATTCCCAGTCAGGGCACATGCCTGGGTTGCAGGACATGGCCCCCAGCAACCACACATCGATGTTTCTCTCTCTCTCTTTCTCCCTCCCTTTCCTCTCTAAAAATAAATAAATCAAACCTTAAAAAAAAGAGATACATTGATTTGTTAAAAAAAAAATGATCGCATACCTGTCCATCTAAGTCGAACGCCAGGCAAGCTACCCCATGCGTGTGAACGTCCTTCAGAACTGATATGGTCTGCACAGTGTACGAATCCCAGACACAGATATAGGGCTCTTTCCCAACTTGCCCTGTTGCTACCAGCACTCGTTCAGGATGCAGTGCGAGGCTACAAAACAAATACTTAAAATTACTCACAGAGCTTTTGGAGTATTTTGTATATATAACATATACCAATGTGTAAATGGGACTTTATCCATTTAAAATAATTTGGATTTAAAATAACTTTTATAAAAATCCATGCTAACAGCTACTACTTCAATAGTCTATGTGCCAGTCAATGACGGACTTCTTAATCCCTGTAATATGATATAGTGTGTGTTAAACTTCTCCAGCAAAGGGGTTCGCACAAGGATCAGCTAAACCACAGCAACAAATCGCAGCAACCCCACCACATTCCATTTTCTCATTTGGTGTTTGTTTTCAAGCCCTCTTTCCCATTTTACTCTTTTAGTGGATCAAGTTAGACCAAATCTTAGTGTCCAAAAATAGTATTTAGTAGCACTCCCACATTAGTATCAGCCTTAAAGTACAAATCACAATTTAACAAACAGAAAATTCACTCATAATTCACAAAAAATAATCTATGAGTCTTTAAAAACAAGACAAAGATTTAATAGTAAGAATTCATGGACATCAGCAGAAGGCAGGGAATGAATATAAATTTCTCCTTGATAAATTTTTCTACAAGTAGATTTCTACAAGGGAAAGAGCGAAACACTGATGTGAGAGAGAAATATCAACTGGTTGCTTCCCTCACACTCAGACCACTGCCGGGACCGGGGACTGAACCTACAACCTTGGTATGTGCCATGATGGAATTGAACCCACAACACTTTCTGTTACAGGACAATGCTCCAACCAAGCCACACCAGCCACAATGCCCAAAGTTTTTAAAGGGGTTTCAACACTTAGCAAAGTATACATATTGTTATACTGGGTTGACCAGAAAATTTGTTTAGTTTTTTTCTGTACCCTGGTTCTAGTAGTGCTTAGTCTTAACTTCATTCAAAACACACTGTGTTAGATTCTATTGCAACAGCTGTTGTAACAGCTGTCGTGTCAGCATGCATTTTTAAAAAACTTAGCAAAATTGGTGAATTTTAATGCAGCCATTTTAATACTGAAGATGGAAGAAGACATGCAACATTTTCAGTGTATTATGTTTTATTATTTCAAGAAAGGTTAAAATGCAACTGAAACAAAAAGATTCACGTAGTATATGGAGATGTTGTGACTGCTCAAATGTGTCAAAAGCGGTTTGAAAAGTTTCTTGGTACTACTGATATCCTGACCAAATAATTCTTTGCTGTGGGGCTGCCTTATGCATTGGAAGATGTTTAGCAGCACCCTGGCCTCTGTCCCCTGGAAGCCAATAGTAGGAGACAGCCCCCTCCCACTATTGGCTCCTGCTATTTGAGACATACTCAAAATATCCGAATCAATAAAGTTATTGGTGAAAATGAAAAATGTGTCTTTTATTTTATGGAAAAAACTAAGTGGACTTTTTGGCCAACCCAGTATTTATGCATAATAGTAAATGAATAAATTTGTCTACGCCCTGAGTTTTTTAAGGTTGATTTCCTAGCCCACTAGCTAAACACTGATTACTACTGTATCTAGAGTAGTGTTTTTCAACCCTGGCTGCATATCAGAGTCATCCGGAAATCTTAAAAATTAAAAACAGAAGGAAACAACAACAAAGAAACGATACTTGAGACCCACCTTAAACAAATCAAGTTTGTAGGGATGAGACTCAGCCATTGGTGGTTTCATTATGTTTGCTTTGCTTTTAACTCTCCAAGTAACTCTAATATGCAGCCAGGGTTGAGAATCAGAAATCTAGGCAGTTTTCAAACTTTAGAATACATCATTATCACCTGGAGGTGATTAAAATTGATTATTGGGCCCCATACCCAGAGTTTCCGATTAGATCTGGGGTGAACTGAAAATTTGCATTTCTAACAAGTTTCCAGGTGTTGCTGGTTAAAGGATCATACTTTGAAAACCGGTGATCTAGATAGAGTGTGCTTTTCAAACTTGAATATGTTTACAAATCACCTGAGAATGTTAAAATTCAGAGTCTAATTTAGCAGGTCTGGGTGGGGCTGGAGAGCTGCATTTCTAAGGAGCTGCCAGGTGAAGGCCAAAGCTGCCAAAGCTGCTCATCGGAGGACCACACATTCATGTACCAAGGCTCTAGAGCCACCAGCCATGTGTAATTTTTCAAATAACCAAGCAAGCTAGAGGCTGCTGGGACAAATCTTAAACTAGGTCAGTTTTGTATACTAATAATAACATGACTCATTTTGAAGACATATTTCTGCTCCCCCTGTTCGCCTGGTCACCTGAGCATACATACAGTCCTGGAGTGTCTTGTGGGACAGTACATATAATTATCGCAACACAGCTAACATCTCCACTAAGATGACACACTCCTCACTTTACTTAGTACAGCTGATCACTTCCTTCTCCCTGAAATACTCTTTTCACTAACTTCCGAGACCCCACACTCTTGTTTTGCTCCTCCTGCTCCTCTGGCCACTCCTGTCCGCTCTTTTTCGTCTCCTCCACATTCAAATGCTAGCGCGCCACCGCAACTCATTTATCTACACTGCCTCAGTAAGATTCACGGCTTTAAAAACTATTTATAAGCTGATAACACCCGAATTTATTCCAGCTCAGGACTGCCTCCCTGAATTACAGACACCCACTGCTTGATGTACAGCCCCACTTGGCTGTCCACTAGCGTTTCAAAGGGAGCACTTCTGACACAGAGCTCAGGATCTCACCTCTCCCCCACACAGGAAACGTGCTCTTCCTACCGTCTTTCCCGATTTAGTCACGGGCAACTCCATTCTTTCAGCTGTTTTGGCCCAAACCGTGACGATCACTGACCTTTCTTTTCTGTCACAATTCATATCTGATCCACCAGTAAATAATGCCACGTCTGTCTTTAAAATCTATCTGAGCCTTTCTGACTACTCCCACTGTTACCACGCTGGTCCAAGCCGCCAGTATGTCTTGACTGGGTCACTGCAACAGGCTCCTAACTGGTCTCTGCTTCCACCCTGCCCCTCTCCCTCAGCTTGTTCTCAGCAGAGGAGCCAGAGTGACCTTGTGAAATAAAACATTAAGTCAAATGACATCGCTAATTTGATGAAACTGTTCCAATAACTTCCAACCTCACGTAGATAGGAAGGCAAAAGTCCTCTCAAGAGCCTATAAGGTCTGACACTTTGCCCCCGCACCGTCAGGACCTCCTGTCTTACTACTTTTACCCAAGCTCACTCCACTCCAACCGCACGAACTTTCAACTGCTCCTCAAACACAACTCGGCGTTCCACTTTAGGGCTTTTGCACTGCACAGCCCCGTTGTCTGAAATACCCTTCCCTCAGATATCCACACAGCACACTCCCTCGCCTCCAAGTCTCTACTGAAGTGTTACCTTTATACTTCACAGTGAGGCCTTCCCGGCCCCTCCGCCCCCCAATCCAAACAGCTGTCTAAGCTTTTCCCAACAGTCTCTTTCTCTGCCTTTTTTCCTGGCCCTTAGTTATATACGGTGCAAGAGCTCTTTCCTTCCATTGTGGCAGGCAAGTGGTGTTCTTAAGAAAGAAAATTGATCAGGCATCATCACCATAATCTGGTAAAGAGCGGTTTTTAACAGCTCTGTATTTATGGTGTGCAAACATCATTTATTCAACACAAGTCAAAATTTTAGCTGGAAAAGCAATTCAGAATGTAAGTTTCCATGGTGGGTCAATATTATTTTGTGTCCATATGGGTTCAGGGTAGCAACTTCTTCGGGTCAGGCAGGGATTAATGTAAACCTACTTATCTCCTTAACACTTCCAGATATATGGTCAATATTTCCCAAACCTGGCTGATAATCAGAATCATGTAAGGAGCTTTCTGCCAATTCTAGGCAGTTTCCTCAGCTTCACTAAGTCAGAAACTTCTATGCCTAGAGCTCAGAAATCTGTATTGTAAAAAATGCCCCAGATGACTCTATTTGGGAAGCACACTGCCAATACACATTCTCAGGTGTGCATTCCCAGAATTCTTAACATAAACCATTTGAGAAATGTATGTAAACCCTCTCCTCTACCCTAATACCAGAATTTTCTTAAGCATTGTTTAGTATCTAGAAGCAGTACTTCAAAAGGTAAGAGAATATGTTCAGAGTTAGTAAAATGTCCCTGTGTTTAGGTAACTAGAATTAGGTGAGCTTAACTTTCACAGACTATATAATTCTCTTCTGCGAGATTTCATTTTGCATCTGCATATTTATCATTATTTGTTTTTGGAATACTGCATAGTTTAAGGGTAAAATTAACAGATGGTTTCAGGGAAAGGCAGGAATTACCTAGAACTGTTCACACTGTCATAAATGTACATTAAATGTATATTTATTATTTAATTATGGAAAAGACAAATATTTAGATTTGTATTATAACTATTTTCCTTTATTATTTATGTTTCATGTTGAATAGACATTAAAATAATAGTTGGCACAGTAAGAATAATATGATATAATAAATTCTTAGAAGCTATTAGGAACTTACTGTTCTTTCAAGGCCTTTTCACTCATGGCAGAAATACTTACTGAGCACCTGCTTTGTGCAAGGACCCCTGCCTTAAAGTATGCAGAGTTTAAAGACACAACTGGTCAAGTAAAGAATCAGTTAGAATACTGTGTGCACTAGGGACAGCACTAGTGTACCTGTGATATATCATATCACATGTACAACATGGAGACATAACAGTTCGCAATGATGTCTCCTACTGAATATACTACTTCATCTGGGTCTTTAAGAAAAACAGAGATAAACAGTTACCAGAATAAATGAGTGAAGCTATAGCATCCCGGGAAGAGGTGGCATCATATGCAGTGGCCTCTTGTTGAGAGAGAATACTTGAAAGGGTTATCTGTACTATCTCTAGCTTTTCTTTCCCCAGTCTTGGCTCTACTCTAGTTCACCACAGCAGCTCTTGCCAAGTTCACCGATGACCTCTACGTCTGCCATATCCAGTAGTCAATTCTCTGTTCTCATCTCTTTTGAGTTTGTATTAGCTTTTGCCATAGGTGGTCACTCCACCTTTTTAATATGCTTTTTTAAGTCGTGTCTGGGACACATGTTAGTGTAGAAATAGGCATTTCTTGGTTTACTAATCCTTTCATCAAATATTTATTGATCACCTATTATTTGCCAGGGACTATCCTTAGCACTAGAGACGCATCCATGAACCAAACATGAAATTCCCAACCGTCATGGAACTTGTATCCACTGTGGGGAGATAAACAATGTAAACCTTATATTTATATACAAATTATGTACATAGTATGTATACATGCATTATATATACAAGGAGGAACCAAGAAAACTGAATTTATTTATAAAAAATTGTGTATTCTTACATGTTTAAATTTCAGTCACCTTCAAAGTACTCTCCATTTGATGCAATACACCTATCAAGATGTTTTTTCCACTGCTCAAAGCAGTTTTTGAACTCATCCATTTTGATGCCTTCTAGTGCTTTCTGCTGTTTCTGTTTCCCTCTTGCACATTAGCAAAAACGCTTCCCTTTGAGGACTTTTTTCATCCAAGGAGGGGACATCACTCAGGGAGAGACAGGTGAATAGGGAGGGTGGAGCACAAGGCTCATGTCCTTTTGGGTCAAAAACTGCTGAACACTCAGTGCAGTGTGGACAGGTGTGCTTGTAAATCACCCATCATAAAATGAGCAAACATGCTGAAAGTCTTCAAAAAAAAATTTCACCGAGGATGAACACAGCCTCTCACAATGCCAGCAGGTCCACCGATACAGACGGGTTCCTAGAGCGCTCACCTGGCTGGGGAGACTTGTACTACAAGGGGTCCGTCCTCCAGAAGATAATTCTGGGGTCTTTTTGGGTCCCTGATCATATAGTCTATGTAAACATATACTACATAGACACATCAGTTTTCTTTTTTTTTTTAATTGCTGTGATAGCAAGCCTGATAAACGTGAATGAACTAAGACATTTTTTAAAGATTTTATTTATTTATTTTTAGAGAGGGAAGGGAAGGAGAAAGAGAGAGAGAGAGAAACATCAATGTGTGGTTGTTGGGGGGCTGTGGCCTGCAACCCAGGCATGTGCCCTGACTGGGAATCGAACCTGTGATGCTTTGGTTCGCAGCCCTAGCTCAATCCACTGAGCTACACCAGGAGTTTTCTTTCTTAAGAATATCATCTACCACAACTGAAGAAAAGAGCTACACCTTTAATTTTTCTAAAATAAAAAAGTAATATCTACTGTGTTGGCCAAAAATCTGTATGTTTTTTTCCATAAAAGACATTTTTAATTTTCACCAATAACTTTATTGATTTGGATATTTTGAGTATGTCAGCAGTCTCCTGAATGGTACAACATTGACTGTTCTCAATTAATGTCTCTATTTGATTGCTATCAACTTCAACTGGTTTACTCAACGGTGGAGCATTGTCCAATGAGAACTCTCCAGCATGAAGCTTTGCAAACCACTTTTGACATGTTCGATGAGTCACAGTACCTTCTCCATGCCTTACACAAGTTTTTTGTGTTTCAGTTGCATTTTTACCTTTCTTGAAATAATAAAGCATAACAGGCCAAAAATGTTGCATATTTCCTTCCACCTTCAGTATTAAAATGGCTACACAAAAATTCACCAATTTGGTAAGCCTTTTTAATGCACACTGATATGACAGTTGTTACAATACAATCTAACAAAATTGTTTTGAATGAAGTTAAAGACAACTAAGTGCTACTAGAGCCAGCTTATTGAAAAAACCAAACTTTTTGGACAACCTAATAGAAGCAATGAATATTATTCTAACCTGCAACCATATAACATAGTTTACAAAGTATTTCAGATGCATTATGTCATTTAAGCTCATCACCACTTGTGAGACACTTTCATCACATTTAGAAAAAAACAACTTCAAATTCCATACTTACATAATACATAAACAACGGGCTCAGGCAGTTCAATGTGGAGGGTCACTCACCTAAGAAAACCAACTATATTCTACCAATGGTCTTCACTGGTGATAAATATTTCAAAACTGTCAATAATAACCACTACTTCAAGAAGAAACTTTCCTGCGTTGGCTGGCGTGGCCCAGTGGACTGAGCATCAGTCTGCGAACTGAAAAGTCACTGGTTCAATTCACCGTCAGGGCACACGACCCAGCTGCAGGCCAAGTCCTCAGCTGGGGGTGTAAAGGGGCAACCAGTGGGTGTTTCTTTCTCTCCTGGACGTCTTCGTCACAGAGGTTTTTATCCCTTTCTCCCTCCCTTGCCCTCTCTCTGAAAATAAACAAACAAAATCTAAAAAAAGAACTTGTCAAAAATGTGTTGATGGGCAGTATCTAAAAAAATAACTAAGTAAATATCAAAAGCTGTCACATCCTTTGGGAAAACTGGCAAAAGTTTCAAAATACCAACCAAGCTATAAATGTGCATCTTATACTAAAATCAATAGTCTAGCATAGTTTATAACCTAGTCTTAAACCTGTAATAAATGCTGAAAAATTAGAGAATTTCATCATTACAACTTGCAATAGAATACAGGGTGGCACAAGAGTAGGTTTACAGTTGTGGATACATGAAACAGATTTAATTCTTGTACTATTTTCCATATGAACAACTGTAAACCTACTCCCCCCCCCCCACCCGGTAAAAACAAGAAAAAGTGTCAATAAAAGTCCTGTATTATTTCTGACAGTGAAACTAATTTCTACATAAATCAGTACTGACATAAATACAGCTAAAGGCTAAATTACTAGAAGAACAGAGATACACAGTAAACAGAACAAGCAACGTGGAGGAAATGAAGTCACGTGGCACCATTTATAGCAATACTAGATGTATTAAATTTGTACCGCCAATTTCAAGAGGCCATCTGACTCAGATTTTACTATTCCACTGCAAATTTTCAGGAAACTTTTTTATTGTCATAAATTGTTTTAAGGATAAATCCTTTGTATAAAATCACAACATGGATGCAATTATGGCAAAAATCAGAGTAATTTGCCATTTTGTAATATTTTAGGACAATGTGTGGGTTGTGCAACTATGCATATCAAAGGAAGGCAAAAGCATTACCTTCCTTAGAGTTTACTGACACAATTATAAAAATTCAAGCAGTGTGACAAGTGACATAGCTTCTAATTACTGCTGGAAGAACAAAAGCATAGTTTACACCATCAAATAAATCATATCCACATTTAAAAGGCCCTCACACTATACTGCTCTCAAACACCAAGGAGTACAAACAATGGAAATACACGCTGAGAAGACCTCAAAATCCTTTACGCCTCCCCCACCTACAGAATTCAACCTAATAGACGGAGCAGAGGAGGGCTGCTTTAACCGGGTACAGCTACCACCCCCTGCACTGTGGGCAACCTCACATAACACATGGGCAATAAAGAAACTGGGAAGGATTAGTGGAAAAGGCAAGGGAATTGGGGTCAAGTATACTCCTGGGGTGAATAACAAACAAATGACCCCCAAACACCCTGACTCCCCACTCTACAATCTCAGTTCTCACTCAGCTTATCTTTACTCCATCTCACCCCACCTCCCAGTGTGTCCTAGGCCTCCTTCTCCCCCTTACAGACCCAGGATGTACAGACACACAACACTAAAAAAGGAAACAACTTTGCTACTTAGGGAAGTTAGGCTTCCTGCCTACAAGACACCAAACCCTAATGCTGGATTGGAAATGCCCAGTTTAAATCCTGTGAAACATAAATAAGGAAATAAAATGGAGTAACCAAATCCAACCACAGAATTTCTGTTACAATTCCAGAGGCAGCACACAAACACATTCTCAAAGTATTTTAAATATATGCTGCTTCCGTCAAGGACAAGTGCGCTGTGCAGGAGGCAGTCATCAATGACATAGAACAGCGATTTTCAACCTTTTCCATCCCATGGCACACCAAACAATACATTTTCTGCCAATCTGACAAAAAAAAGGTATAATTTTGACTCACTCACACGGGAAGGCTATTGTTGTGTTGGCTGTTGTTATTTCTGTATTTGACAATCTAAAGGAAAAGAGGTCAGTGTCCTTGACTACATAGGCAGGTACTGCATGTTTCAAAAATTCTTGCAGCACACCAGTTGAAAATCGCTGGCCTAGAATAATTTCTGCAGCTTTTAACTTTATTCACCACAAAAGTTCTGCTGAAACACTGACTGAACATTGCACTTCAAAGACACCATTCACTAAAGACGTGTCAACGAGCACTAGGACCAACTTGAGGATACCGCCCAAAGGAGAACTATATAAAATGGGGAAAAAATGTGATGTAAGCAAAAAATGCAAAAGTAAACTTATTTAGGATGATTTGAAAGAGGAAACAAGGGGATTGGAAAACGGTAGAATTGCTTTTAGCCGCTTCTTTCAGGTGAAACCTACCCCCAAACTGCCTTGGGGTGTGCAAATGTTAATGTCCAATGAATTGCCTGAAGGTTGCCGGGGTTTCTTTTCTCTCTGTTGGAAACAGCAGGCGGTGAAACGTGAACTAATTATTATGGTCAAGAGGTGAGTGCCCCCCACGATGCCACCTGGGCGCGCTCCCCAGGACCAGCCTACAGCAGGGCGGTACTTGGTTTTGATCAGTTCATTAGGTAAAGGATCCCCCCGGCGCTCTACGAATTCGTTTAATGAGAAATCTCTGGCGGGACTTAGAGTGCATTGCTACCCGAATAACCTTTCGCAGTATCATACATTTGTTGGAGAGGGAGGATACAAAGACAGAAAACCGAACGCCAGTCGCGGGCTCGCGGTCACCGCTCCGCCCCTAGGGAGACTCGAGAACCCAAAGATGGGGAAAGGCGTCTGTAGCGGGTGAACAGGGTGAATTCCGGACAAAACACTTGCGGGGCGCTCTCCGGGGCGATGCTTCCAGCAGGACGCGGTCACCGCACCCAGAAGGTCAGGCCAGTGCAAACTCCGGGAACTGTGCGCCGCGGTGACCGCTGCCGCCCCCGCCCCCCAGTACCTGATGATGTCGTCGCTGTGGCCCCGGTAGAACTTTTGCCGGTGTTCCCGCGGGCTGTACACCACGCCGACGCCCGCCACGAAGTACACGATCTCCTTGGCCGCTGTGTAGTAGAGGTTGTTGCGGCACTGGTGGCCCCGGTAGCCGTACACCCACTCGAGCCGCAGGTGGCAGCTCGGGGCGCTCCGGGCCGCCATGACGGGGCGCCCACCCCGCCGCTCGGGCTCGCGGCGGCGGCGGCAAGCGGCGGCGGGCGGGCGAAGAAAGCCCTCCGGCTGGCGGCCGGGACTTGCCGCCTGGCCGCGTCCTCTAAACCGCGCCTGGCAGGTGCATGTCGCCTCTTCGGGCCGCCGCCGCCTCAGCCCACGGGCGGGAGGAAAACCTTCGCCTCGCGAAACATGCTGAGAGCCGCGGGCGCCGCCAGCCGTCAAGTGGGTGCCGCGCGCCCTTCGCGCGCCCCAGGCTCGCTCCGTCCCAGCCCGCAGCGCCGAGGCGGCGAGCGGGGTGAGCGAGGGCCCGCCTCCCGCCTCCACTCCCCAGCGGCCGCCCGCGCACCCGGCTCCCGGCCCGAGCCACCTGCGGCGTCCGCTCTGCGCCGCGACCGCGTCCCACTGCCCCGCGAGCCCGCGCCGCGCGCCCGGGGGCCGAGAAAAGCGGCCTCGCGCAGCCCCGCCCACTCGCCGGCGCGGCGCGCGCTGGCCCCGCCCCTCCGCCCCCTGCGCGGGGCCGTGAGAACGCGGCGTGATCCCGGGGCCCTGGCTGGGTCGCCGCTCCTGCGCCGTCGCGCTCCTCCAGCGTCTAGCCCCGCCACCTGCGGCGTTGACCGGCTACCGTGGCGCCCTGACCCCGACCCTCCCGCGTGCGGGGAGCTGAGCCCTCAGAAAGACGCCCAGGTCTCGGGGGACCCTCGGCGACCCACGGCCCCTGTTGCTGGGAGTCCTCGCCGGGGAAGCGCCTGCTGGTCTCGCAAGGTCTCAGTACCGGGCCAGGACTACATTCATGCCTGGAAGGGTCAACATCTGGATGCTAACCTCATTTTTTCCCCTCTGATACTGTGCGTGTGTTTCTTGCTGTTTCATAGTGCGTGTATTTCTTGCTGTTTCAGCTCGCTATAACAGACATTGAGTGGAGATGACACCTGATTTCCTAACTGTACATTTTCTCATTTATGTAGGTGACCTTCAAAGCTGAAGGAATTTGGACTGTAAAATGACATGCCAAATCTGATTTACTAATAAATAGACATGGTACCTGAATTTTAAAAAAGTATTATTTTGAACGCCAATAAATTCTTGATACTTCTTGCATTTTAGTAACGGCTTGAATATTTTGATCCTGCAAAATACAATAGATTCCTGGCTGTGTCAATTCCTCTGCTATTCTGTTTCCTAGGTGCCCCCTTCTCATAGGAATATGGCCAGGGTTAACCAGTACCTGCAAAAAATAATTTGAAGTCCACATTTTAAGAGGTTGTAAGTGCAGGATGATAGCCACAAGGTTTACAACAAGAAATTCTAACTACTAACATGAATCCTGTGTCTAAAAATCACTGTTTCCGTTTCCCTGAAAAATACTAAAACTTGGAAAAGGCTGGAATAAACTAGCATCCCTTTAAGAAAAGATGACTGCTCAAAAGTGATGATTCCTATATGGTACCCGTACCTTGGAATGGTGGTTGCACAGTCTCTACTCCATGCAAATGACCAATCTCAGGCAAGAGGATACCTTTCCAGTTTTGGTTGATTTCCAGTACACATGGAGGGGAGAAGTGCCATATCAGAGGAAGGAATTTGCATAAATGTCAAGAAAAACTCAAAAGAAGTGAGGTTTGGTGAACTCTGTTAGGAAGGCTGAAAATAGAAAGTCCAGGTTGCTGGAGTTCACTGTGGACTTTCACAGGGTAGCGAGGAACTAGGATGCAGAAAAATAACTCCCAAGCTTTCAGATGTCCTCAAGTTTCTTATTTTTGCAATTCCCAGCATGATTAGTCATACAATTCTTGTAATGAATGGGTCCTTATCCTAATTTGCAGAAGCAGCCAAGAATTAGAAGGGGGTAGGTAGTGAGCAGGAGTGGGGGAAATATGCCCACCTCTACAGCTTACCTTCCGCTAGGGATAACAAGAGTCTTAGCAGAACTGAAGAGAGGAATGTAGATTGGGTTTCTGGTGGGAAGAAAATAAACTTAGGCCTGAGAAGTGGCTCTGCAGCCAGAAGGCCACGGTGCCATGGCGTTTGTCACCTGTATTTGTTTTTTAATAAGGATATGTTTGCTAACTCACTAGTGAGTTCCTTAAAAATCCCTGGTGAGAAAAAGAATAATTTGAATTTAAGCAGTGACCTTAGAAAAGATGGGTATTTTGTTGCTATACATTTGCGGTGCATTAATTGCTGGTTGATTGCTGGTACGTGTAATTCTCTTGAGATACAGGATAGTGAATACTTTTTTCTGTGTCTTAGATTTTTCAACACAATGTGTTCTGAATCCCTTGATACACATTTAAGTAGTCATATTAATGACAGATTTAAATATTTTTCCACTATCATATTTTCCATTATGATTTTTAATGACCCAAGGGTGGAGTGTGAAGCAAAAACATTCTTAATTAAACCATCCGCATCTGACAGCCCAAGACCAAAGAGACAGCTAAGGCACAAAAGTGGCTGAAAAATGAAACATTCTTGAATATTAGAGGAAAAAAACCTGATTAGTTCTTACTCCCACAACTTTATATAATCTATTACTAATGTCACATCAGAAGGCCTAATCAAGTTTTTATTGCTAAATGAGACTCCACCATCTGTACCCTTTGAAAGCAATGGAAATGAAGATGCAGGAGGAAGACCCCCAAATTCTACACATCAGTGAGAGGACATGTTACACATTTTACATGTAAGCTACAATACCCTTCAGTAATTTATATCATGGAACTGAAGTTCTTAGTATGGAGTTTCCTATTCCAGACATTTGAAATGTTTCTGAAATTAAAGCAAATAAATTATTTGCTCGCTACTGATTTTAGCTACCCTTATATCTAGAAAAGAGAAATAAGGCAAAGTACATAAAACCTAAAAGCCAAAATTCACACTGTTCTAGCTAGCTGATTTGCCAATTTAGGATTTGCCAATTTTGTAATGATACTTGAATAAGCTCTCCATAAAACTATTTTGTAACCACAGCTTTAATTAACCGGTTTTGTGTATAAAGCCTAACACAGTGCCTGGCAGTGCAGTAGCTCTTCATACACCTTTGTCAGCCATTAAATATAAGAGAGAATACTATCGTTATGTATAGGATTCCTCTCAGTTTTACCCTGAATAGCTGAAACTTTCGAAAAGTAAACTTTTTCTGGTCTCCAATACTCTATCAGCCAGGACATCTTTGGCTGTACGTGACAGAGCCTCACTCAAATGCCTTAAGATAAAAAAGAAATTTTAATACCTCATGGAACTGAAAGTCCTAGAATTGTCATCAATGCATGTGGATCCTAGGGCTTAAGAGATGCCACCAGAACAAGGTCATTAGGATTAATTCACTTCTGCTTTCCTTTGGGTTGACTCTTTTTGGCCAGACCAGCAAATCAGCTGCCAACAGCTCCAGGTCTACATCCTATCCTCTTCTCGATTCCTGTAGAAAGAGCATTTTTCAGCAGTTTCCCTGGGAACTCCTAGTATCCAGCCCCATTGGCTTTGATTGGCTGACTTGAATTAGGAGCCCTAGGACCACAAAAAAATGGGGGAGGGGGAACCTCCTAAGGAAAATCCAAGCAGGAATAGAAGAATAAGAAGGAATGGATGCCAGCAGTGCCTGCCTAGGGCTGACTCTGATAATTTATCATTCTCCGACCTCGATTTATATAACCAAATATGCATAAAATCTAAATTTAAAAACCAGGTGTCTGCTAAATAAATGCAGCTTTAAGACAAGACTTCTAACCACATTGCCATCTGAAGACCCTTTTCTAAAAAAAAATTCTAAAGTGAGCCCAGATGCAGGTAAGCCAAAGAAATCACAAATCAAATGATCTATACATTTTACTATCTTCTGTTTCTATACTAACTAATTTCCCCCAATTAGGCAGGTAGGAAAGCTAAGCAATTGTCTTTGGTTCCTTACTGTTTCTCAACTCCCAATATCCAGTTACTAACTCCTTTTGACTATTTTAGAAATATTCCTAAACTCTACCTACATCTCTACACTCACACTCTACACTGATTGCTGTAGTTCAAGTTCTAGTCATCTTTTCCATAGATTTTGCAGTCTGAGTTATCTGTAAAAATCGTGTGTCCAATCATACTGTCCCCTTTACAAGATACTTTCCTAGGAACAATTTAGCACTAGACGTCTTGAGCCTTGAAATATCATCCTCTGACTCACTAATTTCTCATCTAATTACCTGTTATAATGTAATAATTAAAAGTGCAGATCAAGACTTTTTTAAAGTTTTATTTATTTATTTTTAGAGAGGGGAAGGGAGGGAGAAATAGAGAGAAACATCAATGTGTGGTTGCCTCTTTCATGCCCCCAGCTGGGGACCTGGCCTGCAACCCAAGCATGTGCCCTAGACTGGGAATTGAACCGGTGACCCCCCGGTTCGCAGGGCAGCACTCACTCCACTGAGATATACCAGCTAGGGCCAGATCAAGATGTGTGTACCAAAATATTTATTATGGCATAACTGAAGACAATAAAAATAAAAAGGAAACCAAATTGTCCAACTATAGGGAAAACTTTAAACATCAGCCCACATGAAAAATATTATAAAGCCATTGAAAATTAGGTTTTTGAATAAATTTTGGCTCATTTACATTCTATAATGAAATTCTATTTAATTTCATTAAAATTCCAATGAATTTTCCCAAAATACAATATAAAAAGTTTTTTTAAATTAGTATAAAAATCTATGTACACAATGAGCCAGTTGTGAAACATATAAAGACTGGGACAAAAACTGCCAATGTTAACAGTTTTGTAATATGGATAACTTTATACTTTTATTGATATGTTTCTAAGTTCTTTAAAAAATAATTGTATCATGAGATAAGAAAATTTTACTTATCAGAATTCCTCATGGGAAGGCAATTACATTTGTTTGAGAGGAGAAATGTCCAAACAGGTGCTTGGCACAGAAAATAAGATCCCAGAGGAGCCAAGTGTAGACAGAACTGTTCTTCACGAAGACTGAGAAAGAATTTGCTGCTCTAGAAAGATGAAGAAGGAATTAAGTCAGAAAGATGGCAAAGCTGCAATTTTGGCATGCAACTCTCTTCAAAGCCTCTCAAATCTTAAAGTTTCCAAACTCATTGAAATGTTAGGTGGTCTTTTTTTTTTTAAACGGGATCTAGAGGAGTGGGGCTTCTCATCTAGATAGGCATAGTAGGAAGCAATACTCCAAGAAGAGATTTCCCCATACGGGCTGCAAGGACAACTTCCGGCTCAGAGGAGTCCATGGAAAGAGTGAGGAAGATGGCAGGGCAGTCTGTTGATGCAGTACTCCTCCCTCACTCCCCACCACCCCGCCTCCTCGTTCCCATTGGCTCATACTGGGAGTTGGTATGAATGTCCACATTTCCAGGTTGCATCATCTACAGTAGCTTCTTCTGTGATCTCTGGGCCACTGGCTCCCTGAGCCCCAATTCCCACAAGGTAATGCAAAGAGGGCCAGATGGTAACTACACACAAAGAGCTCCATTACAGGAGAGGAGCCTCAATCACAGTCAGGGAACCCACATCTTTTATAATGGGCAGGATGCAGGACTTGAGAGTCCTAAAGGGAGACAACCTCTTTATTATACCGGACAATCAACAAACCTCCCTTTATCTTCCAAGGTTGTTCACTACACAAACATCCTAGAAAAGATGGAGGAAAAGGCAGTCCAGTCCTCTGCAAACAAGACGTGCAGAGACAGGGAAGACCTGTGACTGTCTCCTAACACAGATGCAACATTAAGCAGTCAGTGCACTTTTTCCTCAGTAGAAATGCTACCAACTTGTGATCAACAATGTAAAACTTATTTCTGCAGCAACTAAGAATATTGAGTTAAGCAGGTAATGCAACATGCTGTTGTCCAAGGCTAAGCTGGACTTTAGTTATAAAAATGAGGACAAATTTCATTCAGTAATACTATACAGCCATAGGGAGGAGGGCCCAGAGGTAGCTAAACTCAACTTCCCTGAAACAAAGGGTGGGAGACCTTTGATACGCTTGGTGTGCTAAGAGAAAGGCACGGCGGGTGTTCAGGGGCATTAGTTAGTCCCTGTGACCAGGACACCTGGATTTATTCACTGGAGCTTATCCAGGGGAGAAATAAGCCTCTCCTCTCTTCATCACGGGAAGCAGTGGGGCAAGCTGAAGCAAGGCAGCAACTGAAGTTCATTGCTAGTCCTCCACTTGGCCATTATCAGATTGAATTTTAGGACATTATTTATGCAGACACGGGGACAGAGAGGGAGAGAGTATCTCCCTGAACGTTTGCATTTCAAAGAGACAGCTCTCCAGTCCTGGTGGAAACAGTTTTGGATGGTAGATTTACATCTCAAAGGGCAGAAGTAGGATTCATGATCAATTGCAAGCTTTCTAAAGCATCTCCTTTATGAGAGAGTTCAGGGGCCTATAGGTCTTAACACCAGGTTTTGGCTTAAACAAATAGTAAATTCTCCTGACAGTGTTCAGCTGATTTTCAGGCAGGCATTTTAAGGTGAGCTAAGGTCATTCCAGGGACTTGGCCTTGAGCTGCTAGAGCTGTGATAATCTGGACTCAGAGCCAAGGTTTGGATGGACTTGTTAGATGCCAAGAGTTCTGTCATTCTCGGTATAGCAGTGGTACAACTAGCTACCAATAGAAAGCGAAAAGCCTATCTTGATATCAATCTATCAAAAGAAAACATGAGAAATTTTTGCTCAATGAACTTTTTTTTTAAGAGTTGACTTGTTTCATGTTTTCCAGATGGGTCCAAGCAATGTCAATGACTAGAAGTAACAGAGTGGCAGGGCTTGGCTAACAGCTAGCGCTTCAGTCGTTGAACAGTCTATCTCGGGAAGGAGTGAGGCTTGCGTTTGCTAGGCTTACCGTCTGCCAGGGCTGTTATCAAAGGGATTCTCTGAGGCTGGGCGATAGAGCCTCTGTCTTGGTCCCACATGCCCTTTCATCGCTAAGAATTTTCAGGTCTCTGGTTTTAGGCAGATCCTGAGCTGGTATCCACATGCATATGGCGAGTCTTCTCATCCATGCTGGGATCAGCTGGGAGCTGGACATGGGTATGCCTTTCTGGTTCCTGTTGGTCAGGAATTTGCCAAGTCAAACGTCTGCAGGGCCCAGATGAGGTAAATGAGTGAAGCATTCTGGTTTTTCCAGTGCTGTCATATTTAGTTTTCAATAGAGGGGACTCTTGGTCTCAATATATGTTTTTCAATAAACTTTTAACAGGAACACCTTCAGGACAAGAAACAATTGTACTCAAACAGGAAGGGAATGATGTGGCTACTGAGAGACATTGTTACTAGCTGGAATAGTGATTATTTTGTAATGATTGTTGACGTGTTTCAAGTTCTCAGGTTTCTAATGTTCTCAAGTCTATCACCAATAATTCTATCCAAAAGCATGCCACAGGAGGAAAAATCGTTAAGAACCACTGCTGTAATCATCTTACACATATTCAGCACCCACATGTGAATCACAGGGCTTGGTACCGTGGAGGAGTCACCAAGGAAAATGAACTCAGTCTGTGCTTTGAAGAATTTATGTATGAAAAAGGAAATTAAGAAAAAAAACATAAGTACCTTTAAAAATAAGTGAAAAGGGTCCTGGCTGGTGTGGCTCCGTGGATTGAGTGCCAACTTGCCAAGCATAAGGGTCACTGGTTGGATTCCCAGTCAGGGCACGTGCCTAGGTTGCTGGCTGGGTCCCCAAGCTGGGGGTGTGTGAGAGGCAATCACACATTGATTTTTCTCTCCCTCTCTTTCTCCCTCCCTTCTCCTCTCTATAAAAATAAACAAATAAAATCTTTAAAAAAATAAGTGAAAAGGTAAACAAGTGAATAATATATAAATACATACACATATTTTTAATCCAACTAAATACCATACCTAAAAAGTTATAAAAGGGTTAATAGGGTAAACATGACCTTATCAAAAGAGACTCTATTGAATTCTACTCATCATTAACACCTATTACATTTAAAGAGTGGATGTAGGAAAGATAAGAAACAAAAACAGATTTATCATAGTTGTTAAAAAAAAGAAACGTAGGTGCAAAGTATTTATGAAAAGATTAGTCTTAAGCTGATTTTGATGTAGGAGGACATTTCCTGGGGAGGCCAATATAGTCTGGCTGTAGATGATACAGTTCTACTAGAAAGAGAAGATATGAGAATTGGAGATAAAAGAAGATAAAGCCCAGACATAAAAGACAGGACAGTAGTGAATTGCCATGCATGTTTTAAAGTCACAGATTTTATTATATTGGGAAAGTATTTTTGTCAACAAATGAAACACTGTCTCTAAGCACTATCTTTACATTTGTAATGTGAAAGTAGTATTCTTTCAAATATAAAAACAAAAGTATTCTTTCAAATACAGAAAAAAGTATACTTTCCAGCACAAGCTAAAATATCAATTTGTTTTAGGCTGGGTCTCATCTTGGATATCATGGCTATTTTATTTTGATATAAAGTCTTTGTTTTCCCCCATTTTAAAAAAGATTTCATTTATTTATTTTTAGAGAGGGAAGGAAGGGAGAAAGAGAGAGAGAGAGAAACATCAATGTGCGGTTGCTGGGGGCCATGGCCTGCAACCTAGGCATGTGCCCTGACTGGGAATCGAACCTGCGATGCCTGGTTTGTAGCCCGCTCTCAATCCACTGAGCTTTGCCAGCCAGGGCTGTTTTCCCCCATTTTTTAAATTTTAACTTTGAAATAATTTCAGACTGACAGAAATGATAAAAACAATTCTTGTATATTTTAATTTTTATCCATATTCCTGATTCTTTGAATACTGACATTTATTTTTTCAATATTTTTCTATTTTTTAATACTTTAAAAAAAGATTTTATTCATTTACCTTTAGAGAGAGAGGGAGAGAGCAAGAAAGAAAGGAAGAGAAACATCAGTGTGTGAGAGATATACCAATCTGTTGCTTCTCACATGCTCCCAGCTGGGTACCTGGTCTGCAACTCAGGCACGTGCCCTGACTGGGAATTGATCTGGTGACCCTTTGGTTTGCAGGCCAGCACTGAATCCAGCCAAAGCTGTTTTTTTTCTATTTATTGATTTGGGGGGGGGGAGAAAAAGAGAAACATCGCTTTGTCGTTCCACTTATTCATGCATTCATTGGTTGCCTCCTGTATGTACCTGACCAGAGATCAAACCCATAACTGTGACATATAGGGACAACACTCTAACCAACTGAGCTACCTGGCCAGCCCAGATCATTTATTGTGTAGAATATTCCTCAGTTGGTTTGTCTGATGTTTTCTCACTATTAGATTTAGAGTATACATTTTGGGGCAGTAATACCAAAAGCAGAACATCACATCCAGAGGCAAATGATATCTATTTGTAAGATACTGCCTACCAGATTTCTCTACTATAATGACCCACAATTAGTAGTATACCCACAATTAAGTAGTGGGTCATTAACCATAAATTTCAGTATAAAATGTTGACTCATAAGCATTGGAAAATAAATTGATAGTTAATAATTGCAGTTTGGTACACATAATCTTTTAGGTGTGCTGTTCATTAGGACTATTTGACAGATAATAAAAGATCATAAATTACTGATTTAAAATATTGTTCTTTTCATCTCTGGTGATGAAAAATGCATGTAACAATATCTTTAGTTTGTTCATGATGTTCATTATACTCTGTAGAGAATTTTCTATGAATGGTTAGAATAAAAATCCTCACTCAGGGTAATTCACTTTGCTTAAAGGACAAATAACTAGTCTACTATATACTGAAAATTTTTAAAAAAAGGACAGAATGAGGCATTTTGAATATTTGTGCATTTTAAACACATTCTTTCATGCAAATTAATCTTTGTTGATCTTTTTATCCTTCTCTATTAATGTTTAAAAATTGGATAATACATAGGCCTGGAAATAAAAATTTGATTATAGAAAGCAAACGTTATGAATATCTCATAATTTATTTTTTAAATATTTAATTTATTTGTTTCTAGAGAGAGGGAGAAAGAGAGTAAAAGAAACATCAATATGCGAGAGATACACCAATTGGTTGCCTCTAGCATACCCCCAGCTGGGTACCTGGCCCACCACCCAGGCATGTGCCCCTATTTCACAGACTAGCACTCGATCCACTGAGACACACCAGCCAGGGCTGAATATCTCATAATTTATGTTGACCAATATTCCAACATTATTCACACAGTACATTATTAGATCCACAGGGTTCTGGAAGACTACAAGAAAAATAGTCTCATTTAATTCATTCTTCAATGAGTTATTTGAGTTATTCTGTCTTCTTTCCTAAGAAAGACTGTAAAAAAAAAATTAAAATTTGAACAATGATTTAAAGCATTAGCCTAGAAGAAATGGGCAGAGGTTAAAGTGTCCAACTTTATTAATGTGCACAACTTTATTAAAGTGACACAGGTTAATAATGTTGAAAACAGATTATAAAATTTATTTGTAAGAAAAGCAATATTAACATACATGATATATGAAGAAAGTAAGTGTTAAATTAAGAAGGCACATAAACAATATGGTCGTTTCAGAAAAGAGTTGTGGAATATCCTTAAAGGGAGCAACGATTTGGCTAATTAATAATTCTTATCAAGACAAATTAAACAAATAATTAAATTGAAATAATTCAATGGCATTGATTGCCCTCAGTTTGATCGGCATTAGATGACCTTCAGTTGAGTTTCAATGAACTAATGAACTGGCAAATTTAAAAGGAGAGCAGCATCACAAAAGGTATTGCATAATACTTATCACTGTGTTATTTATTGTCCTTATCAGAGGCGAAGAGTACAGATTTGTTTCGAGCCATGCCACACACAGGGACTGGTAATATGCCTAGATGGAAATCTGTGCCATGGAAGAAAGCCTGGATTAGTAACATATAATGATGGGTTGTACCAGTCTGGAATAGAGATAAACAAATAAAAAATGTGATGGGCTAAGTTTAGATATCAGAAAAAGTGTCAGAAATCACTTTTTAGAAAATATTCTACTGTAGTTGGAAGAAAATATGAGATGGCCTTTAGCTATATAATCATAAATTGAAGGGTTTGTAGCCTTTGATCACAGTGTGCCTTTCGGAATAGCTCATGAAGTATACTGCTGAATATTGACATCATCTGACACAGTTTTAAATAATCGTTAATTTTTCCTAATACTTATTGCTCCACACCTTGTGAAATACTGTTTAGATGAATTACAAAAGATATGGAAACATTATTATAGGAGTGCCTTAATGCATGTAACAGGAACATAAAACAACATTAATGCTAGGAAAGTTAGTTGTTTTTGTGTGTGTGTCAGTGGCTTAATGTAGAGTGGCAGCAAAATACGTATTGGCTTTGAACCATTGCTTCCTAGAAAGCAAGCCATTTACTGGCTGAACGCTTACTTCCATTTTTAAAGGCATGAACTCATACGTCTCATCTTATTTTTGCATTCCAAATATGGACTCTTGTGCTTTCCTTTCAAAACCTAAAACATGTTATGACGGAATATTCTGTCACTCAACAAATATGTATTGAGTGTTGGCTATGTCTTGGGGACATGATAGTGAAGAAAGAATCAAAAATCCCTTACTTCATGGAGCTTACATTGTAGTGGGAGACTCAAATAAGAAACATGTAGATATTTATCTCTGTAAAGAAAAATAAAAGAAAATAAGGAGATAATGAATATGCAGGTGAAGTTGCCTTTTTTATGCTGACATTCTCTGCCAGGACGGCTTCACGGGTGTGTGATATGCACCCATGATTGGCTTAATGCTGTGTCAGCTGACATCTTGAAATTATTAATAACTAAAGGCTCTGTATTTTCATTTTGCTCTGAGCCCAGTAAATGATGTAGCTAGTCCTGGTGGTCAGGGATGACCACTCTAATGAGGTAACACCAGCTGTGAGACACGAAGGAAGAGAGGAAGCGATCCTCATGGATGTCTGGGGAACAAGCATTCCTGATGGAGGACAGAGGCGGTGCAAACGCCCTGAGATGGACTACGTTTGACCATGTCAAGGACTGACGCAGAAGCCTGAGTGACCTGGGTACAATGAGCCAATGTAATGTGGCGTTAAAGAAGGTCAGAGGGCTGGCGTGGCTGAGGGGGTAGATCCCGTAGCAGGGATGTCCAGCCATGTGACCCAGGATGGCTATGAATGAGGCCCAAAACGAAATCATAAATTTACCTAAAACCTATTTTTTGCTCATCAGTTTTTGTTAGTGTTTGCGTATTTAATGTGTGGCCCAAGACAACTCTTCTTCCAGGGTGCCTCAGAGACACCAGAAGGTTGGACAGCCCCGATAGAGTCTTCTAAGCTAGTGTAAGAACTTGGCTTTTAGGACCACAGGTATATTCTGCAGGAATAAGTGAACATTTAGAGAGAAGAAGCAGTTTAAGCTGGGCCAAATAACTGGCAGGTAGATAACGTGTACGGGACTAAGGAAGACGTTCCCAGAACATGTAAAGCTACTCAAAAGAATAGGGGCGCATAGGGGGTGGAGGGTGGGAGAATGACACTGAATTTTTAAATTAACATTATAATAGTAATATATAAATGTTCCTTATAGCAATTAAAAAATATTAGAAGTGTGTTTCTTTTCTGAAGAATAAATTTCTAAAAGTGAGATCACGGAATCAAGGGACTTTTGTATTTGGAACTTCAGATTACCTTCCAAAAGGTTGTCAGAAGTCCCAATAAACCTGTAGTGGATGATGAGGTTGCTTTCCCCATGTTCTCGCCAGCACGGGTTTTGTCTTTCTGATTTCTCCTGATCTGCCAAGGGAAAAACAGCTGTTGCTTTTATTTTTATTTCTCCAATTAATAGGAAGACGGATTAACTTCTTATATGTTTACATTTTGTCTACCATGTATTTTACAATTTGAAGGCTATTATTTGTGCATTTTTAAAGATTTTATTTTTATTTATTTATTTTTTTAGAGAGGGAAGGGAGGGGGAGAGAGAGAGACATCAATGTGCGGTTGCTGAGGGTCATGGCCTGCAACCCAGGCATATACCCTG
The DNA here is from genome assembly GCF_004126475.2 of Phyllostomus discolor. NCBI lineage: Eukaryota > Metazoa > Chordata > Mammalia > Chiroptera > Phyllostomidae > Phyllostomus > Phyllostomus discolor. Next base: position 207,377,590 of record NC_040903.2, read on the forward strand.
GCTGGGAATCGAACCTGTGACACTTTGGTTCGCAGCCCGCACTCAATCCACTGAGCTACGCCAGCCAGGGCCTATTTGTGCATTTTTAAAACTTTATTCCTAGTTTCTTTTGCTTTACAGGAGTTTAAAATGTGTTATGTAGTCAAATAAGTCAGTCTTTCCAGTGATGATTTTGAAGTTTTTAATACCTGTCTGGCAAAGACCAGCCCAAGTTTTTATTGTTTATTTTTAAAGAAAGCTTCAGGCTTCTTAATTTTTCTTCTTTTATTTTTGTAATTTATGTTAACCAAGAGGTCTTTATTTTTATATACTGGTGAGGTTGACTCAATTTTTTCTCCAGTGAAAGATAACTATCCCCTTCAATGTTTAAAAGGCTATCTCTCCTCACTGTTTTTAAATACATATGCTAAATGATCACATCTCTGCTGCCATTTCTGGCTTCTCTACTCTATTCTGTTTATTAAGCACATCGTTTTTGAGCCCATATTATGTGTCAAGCACTGTTTTAGGCACTTGGAATATAGCAAAGTCTCTACTCTTGGTGCTTGCATTCTGGAGAAGTGGGGTTATTGGTAGAGATGGAAGATAAGATACAGGGACTGAAGTAACGCCTGCTGGAGTGTGGTTGGGAGGGGACGTGAATATCTCGCATGAGATGGAAAGCAATTTGAACATTTCACCTAAAGTGTCTTATGGTGTGTTTGCATGTGATATTGTTAGGTTACAGAATTACATGCTGATGACTGTAGTAAAATATTAAATATTTTGTAATAAATTGGGGGCGTTATTTGTGCCAGACCCTATATATGTACACACTCATGAAATATATCGAGTTGTAGTAAGTACTAGGAAGAAAAATGTGGTAGGGAAATGAGAAGGGGGCTGGTTTGCAGGAGGTCCTCTGAAATGAAGTGACATTTCTGTAGGGACCTTTATGAAGTGGGAGAAGTCACAGAGGGAAGCAGGTGGATACCTAGGGCACGAGTGTGGCTGCCAGCAAAGACCGAGCACAAAACCAGCAGAGAAGCCAGTGTCTCCTGAGTGAAATAACCATGTCAAAGTGGGTGAGAGATGGTCAGAGAGGTAGCCAGGGGCTAGAACCTGTGAGAGTTTTAGGGCTTGATAGGGAGTTTGGGTGTTGGTGTTAGAACATTCCAGAATGTAATATTTTTTTAAATTAAAGATTTTATTTATTTATTTTTTTAGAGAGGGAAGGGAGGGAGATAGAGATAGAGAGAGAGAGAAAGAGAGAGAGAGAGAGAGAGAGAGATCAATGTGCGGTTGCTGGAGGCTGTGGCTTGCAAACCAGGAATGTGCCCTGACTGGGAATCGAACCTGCGATGCTTTGGTTCGCAGCCCGCGCTCAATCCACTGAGCTATGCCAGCCAGGGCCAGAATGTAACATTTTTAAGAGCAGCACCCTCACCAAATCAAAGATACTTTCTTACTCATTGCCCCCCTCACTCGTATGTGTCCTTGTGGCAGATCAGAATAGAAGGCAGGGATGTATGAATATAGTGTGTATTGCATTATAACAATCAGTACTTTTATTTTGCATTTTAAATATGTATACCAGTATTCCCTATGCCATTTGATGTGTAGATTTCAGTTTGATAGAAATGCCATTATTTTACCTAAATATTTTTACTTAAAAAGAAAAGATTTCCAAAGAACCTGCATACCTCTTACCAGTGGCTGGAACATAAGGCACTCACTCTTTCTACCACTTTCAGCCGCATCCACCAAAGATGCAGCCAGACATGGTGGTCCCAGAAATAAAATTTATACCAACGGAGTTCTAAGCTTGCTTCAGTTGTTGAAAATTAATTCATTTTCAGACTTCAGAATCCGATTTTCAGAGTGCAAGAAGCTTGATGGAAAAAGCAGTTGAATGTAATCAGCCTCTCCTGATGCGCTTGGTTTCAAACAGTTTGGGCTGTCGTGTACAATCTGAATCAGAGGGATGATGAATATTTCCAAGAGCACTCTGGATGGCTCACCTGAGGTGGGCGTGTAATTGCCTATGAAATTCAGATGGAAGCAAGCAAATTTAGAATAAAAGGATGTGTTTAATAGTTGAATTTCTCCTCTCTTGCGACCTTTGCCAGAATACCAGGTGGTAACTTCACTGGAAAAGCCATAAGAGGAAAATGGATCCTGGCAGATGGCCAGTAATTTGAGGTGAATATAATGCGTTGCATGTACAGAAATTGAGAAGCATTTTATTCATTTTCAGGTAAGTCACTGCTTTCATAGGGCTTTTCGCATTGGAGTTTACTATAACTGTAGCAGAGTATTCAGGGATATTTTCAACCAGGGTGGGAAAATTATTGTTCAAGTATTTGAAGCTAGTAATATTGGATTGTGACTAACTTTTTAGCATAAAATAGTTCGTGTGTGTGTGTGTGAGAGAGAGAGAGGGAGGGAGAGAGAATAAGGATTCACATGAGTTTGAAGGCCTGAAAAAAATGTGAATATTTGTACACAAAATTACAGTAATTAAAACTGTGTTAAACATCATAAATATTGACCTTCCCATCCATGGCCCTGAATACACAACCCCAAAACTATATACATTCTATGCTAGAGTTTAGCATATAATGAAAGTGGCATTCCAAATCACTGAATCAGTGTCCAATCAATTACAGAATAAAAAATAAATATTAAAAAAACGAGAGCTTTCTTACATGACAAAATTTCCTAGAAAAACAGTTATCGGGAAGTGGCAAATAATAATAATTTTGGCTCTGCTTTTCCAATAGCCAAACCTCTTATTCTGTTCATAGAGTTGACTATAACTTTCTGAGCACACTCTCTGTGGGTTAATCTTTAAAATTTTTTTTTATTTATTGATTTTTAGAGAGTGAGGAAGGGAGAGGCAGAGAGAGAGAAACATCGATTTGTTGTTCCACTTATTTATGCACTCACTGGTTGTTTCCTGTATGTGTTCTGACAGGGGATCGAATCTACAGCCTTATCAGGATGACACTCTAACCAACTGACCTACCAGCCAGGACTTTGTGAGGTAATCTAGTCCTGTCCATTAAAAAGACGTATAACAATATCACATTTTATCTCCACTCCGACTTCTTTTTATGGCCTCTGACATGTATCTATGGCCAGTTACCAACAGAAGATCTTTTCTTTTTTTAAATAAGAGGTTTTTTTTTAAAAAAAGATTTTACTTATTTTTAGAGAGAAGGGAAGGGAGGGAGAGTGGGAGATAAACATCAATGTGTGGTTGCCTCTCATGTGTCCTTTATGAGGGACCTGGTCTGCAGCCCAGGCATGTGCCCTAGACTGGGAATGGAACTGGCGATGCTTTGCTTTGCAAGCCTGTCCTCAGTCCACTGAGCCACACTAGCCAGGGCCCAACAGAACATCTTTATCTGGCCGTCCCCCAAACACTTAAAATCATTATACTCCAGTTGAATTTAATCTCTTTTTTTGGTAACTCATTCCTTCTCCTTCATTCTGATCTTGGTGACTGGCCCCCTTACCCATACACTCACAACCTGGAAACCTGGGAGCAAGCCTGGCTTTCTCTCTTTTCTTAGCCAAATGCCCTCCACGTATCCAGTCTGTGTCCAAGTCTCATTGATCCTATTTCTTTAATATGTTTGAGCCACTTCCGTGCATCCCCATTCCTCCCAGCATTTTGCACCTTGACCCTTGGAATAGTATCCGAAGTGACCTCCCTGCCTCCACTCATTGTTAGTCGAGTTGTTTTTATCCTGGTAAAACTTCTCTGGGGGCTTTCCACTGAATATGCGAACCCTGCTGCATGGTGTTCCCCTCACCTGAGGATTCACCCTCAGCCCACCTTGGCCTCTTTTTCCTTCTTCATCCTCTTTCCTGGCCACATGGTTTCATGCTGTTGTGAACTTCTCCTGAGCTGCTGACTGCAGAGCTCTTTACCAGCCGCCCCGTGCAAAGGTAGTATCGCCCCGTCCTGTGCCTTCACTGCGCTCATTTACCCTGCTAGGATCTGTTGAACTAATTTGTCTACATGCATTGTTTACTCTGTATCTCTTGCATCTCATAGTAGCATGTAAAAGCATTTTTGCATAAATATCAGTATCCTGCAGATATTTATCAAACACCTCTGCAAAAAACTGAAAAAATATAAAAACCACCTCTAATCTCCTTGATACTACCTGAAAGTGCTCAGTCCTCTAGCACGAAATCAATGTCTGACAGGAAAGTGAGGAGCTCCCTGGTCGCATACATGGCTGGTTCCTCCCCCAATGTGTTTCTATTCTCCTTGTAAAGACAGTGCAATTATGCCTTATTTGAATTAAGTTAATTTGATCTCCACAACCATCCCATAAACCGTCATTGACATTGTCATCGTTGTCACAGTCATCATCATCACCCCCCCTGTTTGATATGCAGTGGGAAAATGCTAGGGTGGCCTTTAACTACGCAACCTGGCAGGCTACCCTGGAGATCCTGGAACTGAAAGGCTCACAGACCCAATTAAGATGCTCAGATCACTCATTCAATCAATGTAAAACGTATATTGAGAAGCAGGAGGAAAGAGATTGGGTAGTTTAAGACATGGGGTGCAAGCAGGTGGAAGGGACATGCTGCCTGTGGGCGTTCAAAGTTCCTGTGTGTCTCTCTCTGCGTCATTTTCCCTCCCTGCAGATGGTGTTGTTGCAAGGAACAGGGTGGAGGGTAGGCAGGAAGTTTCAGAGATGGAAGATGTGTGGTGCTAATACACGCTTACGCTATTGGAGAGAGGAATAGGCAAGTACACAAGACGATAGACCTACTCTGGAGCAGTGGTGTATGTTTTAAGCATGAGACAAGTGGGCTGCAGTGGCTGATACCAAGGGGTGGTCAATTTGATGTAAATAAACCTGCTCCATGCTTTATGAATATTTAAGGTATATTTTGCTTTCCATCTATTTTGATCTACAAGTAACGCTCTCATTTGTTTCTTTCATCCTTTTAATCTGTTTAACACATAAATGTCTATTTATTGTATGTTTAACTTGTACATGGTAATTGTTTACTTACTACCTATACTTAATGTTTCTTATGAGTTTCATCTATCCGTTTGTTTTTCTTGTCCTTTAAACTGGAATCAAAAAGTTCTTAGCGTATAGCCAACACACGTCACATGACTGATAAAGCACATGTCCGAGGCACAGGGCCATTTGATCAAGGTCTCCACATTTCATGCATGGCAGAGTCAAGGTGAGAAAAGTTAATAAGAAGTTAGGAAAATTCCTCGACCAGCGGAAGGAGGGAAATGAAGCTAAAATAGTTAAGTGGTTGAGCAATTAACAGCAAGCTAATAAATCACAAGACTCTATCATTCCTGACCAAAGACTGCTTAGGAGCCGATGGATTACGCTCCTCCAAGCAGGGAGTGAGTAGCGTAAACCACCCTGGTCAGGGAGATGGATAACATAGACCCAGTTGATGCCACTAATGTCAGCAAACCCCAGGATGGATCAAGTCAGGGGAATAAACAACAACAACAACTAACGACAACAACAAAAACTAATACAGAGCTAGACAAATCCAAGGCAGAGGTGAAGCTAACCAGAAAATGATCCCAACCCCCACTATACTCTCATTTTAATGCATCAGCATACTGGAAGACACACCTGAGAAGCTGGTGAATATTCTGTTGAGATTTGAGCACACCAGCATCTCCCTTCCCTTGGGTGCATCATTTCACTTTCCTTCTCCTAGGCACTCAGCTCCAAGGGCCTTCCTTTGCCTGACTTCTCAGTGAGCAGCCCTGCCCTGGCTCGCTTCCGTCACTGAGGCTTTTACTTCTCAGTGAGGAGCCCAGCCCGAGCTCACTCCTGCTGGGTGATCATACTTCTTTTTTTTTTCTTAGATTTTATTTATTTATTTTTAGAGAGGGAAGGAAGGGAGAGAGAGAGAGAGAGAGAGAGAGAGAGAGAGAAACATCAATGTGTGGTTGCTGGGGGTCATGGCCTGCAACCCAAGCATGTGCCCTGACTGGGAATAGAACCTGCGACACTTTGGTTCGCAGCCTGTGCTCAATCCACTGAGCTACGCCAGCCAGGGATCGTACTTCTATCCTAAGCCTTTCCTCTGTTTCCCTGTCCCAAGTTTTAATACACATACTCTCAGAATCACCCACTGACAAGGATTTCTTTCTTGCACCAAGTTAAGAACCCACACGTTCTAAACCCTGCTGGGGCAGACCCCTCTCAGCCCAGCCCTCTTTCCTGTGACGAAGGGGTTCGACTATAGGAAATCTGGTTTCATGTCCCACTTCTTAATCACCATCCGATATTGACTCCCAGTTTGCCCCAGAAAACATGGTAAGTCTGAGCTGAAGTTCAATGCTCTTTCCACGAAATACTCTTTATACAGAGTGGGGAAAAAGTATGTTTACCGTTGTTGAGTACACAAAACACAGTTTATTCTTGTATTCTGATTAATTAGTTATAGCTTTATTTTCCATACAAACAACTGTAAAACTACTTTTGCCCCACCCCATGTATACATACCCTTGTGGCAGGAGACCGGTCCTGTGCAAAGGGCCTACACAACTACTTGTTGACAGAGAGAATATCTCATTTTATACTTTTGCTTTTCTTAGGTGTTAAGTTTAAATGACCTGAATAATTCCAATGAGACATTTAAGAAAATTTAACTTTTGGCCCTGGCTGGTGTAGCTCAGTGGATTGAGCGCAGGCTGCGAACCAAAGGGTCACCAGTTCGATTCCCAGTCAGGGCACATGCCTGGGTTGCAGGACAGGTCCCTAGTGGGGGCCATGTGAGAGGCAACCACACATGATGTTTCTCTTCCTCTCTTTCTCCTTCCCTTCCCCGCTCTCTAAAAATAATAAATAAAATTTTAAAAAAGGAAAAAAAAGAAAATTTAACTTTTGGCATTTAAAGTTACACTTATCTTCAGTATTTGACTTTTAAACCGAATTGACCTAAAGGTGTACCCAGTTGCTAGAGGCTGACAGATAAGGCCCTGAGAACGGGGATCTGGCTCTGACTGTGAGGCTGGCCCTGCAGAGGAGCTACACTGTTCCGCTGTCCTTCCCTCTCTCCAGCAGGAAAGCGGCCCTAGACATTCTGGCTCACTCCCTTCACCAGGAACTGGTCACAACCACTATTTTTCCCATTGGTAGCATGCTGCTTAAAAAATGGTTTCTGCATGGTGGATCAGAAATGATAAAAAACATACATGCATAAAATTAACATAAACATATTTACATAACTAAAAAGAAAATGTTTATTCTTTTTAAAGGTACATTTTATGCTACATGTAGATATAATTAACATTTTGCAGTTTGCTAAGTATTTTACAATTTTCCTCATCCACTGAATTTCCTGAAAAAGAAACAAGTAACATTTCGAAAGAAGCTAAGATGAATTATATGCTCCTAGCATATTTTGAATGGCTCTATTTTGTCGTATATTTTAAAACATATTTATTTTAAATATTGTTGTACCTTATATACCAAAATCTTGTTTCTCTCTAGGAAGTTGGCAATAACTCAATATATACAAGACCATTTAGAACTCAACACAGTGGTGGTTCATTCTTGGTTGCCCATTAGAATTACCTGGGAAACTTAAAAAAAATAGTGATTTGGCTCTGGCTGGCATAGCTCAGTGGATTGAACATGGGCTGCAAACCAAAGCACCACAGGTTCGATTCCCAGTCAGGACACATGACTGGGTTGCAGGCCACAGCCCCCAGCAACCGCACATTGATGTTTCCCTCTCTCTCTCTCTCTCTCTCCTCCCTCCCTCCCTTCTCTCTCTAAAAATAAATAAATAAAATGTTTTAAAAAAGTAGTGATTCACCAGTCTTACCTCAAACTATTTAGGTGAGAATCTCTAGGGAAGGAATTTTGGCATCTTTATTTTTAAAAGCTCCCCAGACATTCTACAAAATACTTGACCAGCACTCTTCAAAACTGTCAAGGTCACCTTAAGCAAGGAAAGTCTGAAAAACTGTCATAGTCCACAGGAGGCAAAAGGAGACACGATGACTAAATACAATACAGTATCCAGAGTGGGATCTTGGGAGAGAAAAAAGGTATCAGAGAAAGTTACTGAAATGTGAGTGAACTGTGGAGTTAATAGTAAGCCATGGAGGTTCTTTAGTTGTGCCATGCACACCATGGCTTTGCAGGATGTTAACAACAGGGCAAACTGGATGAGGAGTAGAAAGGAACACTCTGTACTACCTTTGTAACTTCTCATAAATCTAATCAGTGCACCCAGGGCTGGGAGTCGCTTATACAGAATATGCTTACAGTGTACAGAAAACAAAAAGACCTTGTGAAATATTGAGCCCAACTGCCAAGCGCCAGCGTGTGTGGTCCTAAAAACCTGGCACCTGAAGCAATAAGCTCCTGCATTAGGGCGGACCTACATTTTCCCAGCTACTCCCAGAGAAAAGCAATGGACTAACTTTAATAAACATAATTGTAGTCATCATAATCTCTACAATTAATGGCCCCCAAGATGCAAAATTTCAAGAAGGACTGCTAGTAGTCGGGGGGGGGGTGGATAACTAACTATTCACCACCCATTCTCAGAAAGGTAGGTTTAATTTTGATATCTATAAAATACGCATGTACTTGTATAAACATCTGGATGAAATATGTCTGCATTTTGATACCCCTAGTGGCTTGAGAAAATTGCAAGTGATTGTCTTCCCTAAGAGCTGTTGGCTGTTCATTTCTTATCTATAAAGGAGATTGAGACCTGATCAGAAATTTATTCAGCATTGAGTTAATTTTTCCTATCTTGCCTCTCCCTCTGTGGTAGAAAGGAGGCAAAGAAAAAAAGATCTTCTAGTTTTCCTTAATAAGTCTACCTGGATTTAGCCGGGTCACCTTTCTCTTTTCATAACCATTAAAGATATTTGTTGTGTGATAAATCTCTAGAGGGAAGTCAGAATTGTGCCTGAAGAAATTACTCTGCACAAGGTAAACACTTGACAAACAGCAGGTGCTTGGAGATGGTGTTTCAAAGGCACATTTCTAATTTTTCTGCACAAATGATTTCATTTGGTAAAAATGAATAATTTATCATGACAATCCCTACATTGCATCGAATTAACAAACAGCATAAACGGCCTGTAGCCACAGATTACAGCCCAGATACCTAACTCCATGCGACCTAGGTAAATAATTTTTCTTTCTCATCCTACTTCAGTTTCTCATCTGTAAAATGAATAGGTTGGACTAAGCAATCTCCAAGTCAGACTTGGAGATTTGGTGAGGACCTCGAGAAACCGACTGGAGAGTTTTAGAATTTAGGTAGGGCTTTGGGTTCCAATGGGCAGGACGGTATTTAAAAAGCTCATCGCGTGCTGGTGTTTATAGAGTCGGAAGGGTAATCGATAGGGGTAAAGATACACGAAGGAGGAAGAACGGGATAGTGACCCGTTGGAGCGTCAACTCCCAAGACCTTTCAGGGACTAGCAGAGTAAGAGGAGCGTTCGGCTGCTAGGCAACCGCGCCTCCAGGGTGGCGGAGGACCCCCACCCCCTGTCGAAGGTGTCTAAACCACCGCCTCTTAATTTAGTCGCGGTGCCTTCTCGAAATTAGTAAAATATGTAGCCTTTAAAAGGACACATTTTATTGCACCAAACTTTGGCAATTCGTAGCTTATGGGCAAGCCCGTAGCTGAGTTCTGTTCGCGATGGTTTTTCTTCTTCCTGTTCTCAGGCGCTAGTTGGGCTCCTCTCCGACTAGGCCCCCGTCGCCGAGCGTTGCCAAGCAGAGCTGGACGCCGCCCGCTCCTCGGTCCCCGCCCTCCCTGGGTCCAGCCCAGGTCCTTCACCTAGCGGCCCTCGGCAGCCATGGGCTCGGAGATGGAACCGCTGCTCCTGGCCTGGAGCTATTTTAGGCGCAGGAAGTTCCAGCTCTGTGCGGATCTCTGCACGCAGATGCTGGAGAAGTCCCCTTACGACCAGGTACCTGCCGGACCCCATCAGCCCCTGTGGATCCTGGCGACGTGGCAGAGCTCCCTAGGAGATGCCCAGGCCCCCTGGGTGGGGCCTCCGAGGGGAAGGGCCTAGGGCGAGGTTGACCGTGCGGTCAGCTCAGGCGCCTGGAGCAAGACCCCTGGAGCCGTGGCCGGCGGGTGCCTGCCCGCAACGTATCCGAGTCCGGAGGGACCCTTGATTTCTGTGCCATGATCGCCCCTCCTCAAACTTTGGCAGACCCTTTACTTCAGGGGTCCCTGAAAGGAACACTTAAAGCCCTGACTTTTATCTTCTTAAGGAACTTTAATAATTTATACTTGTATGTGACCGGGCCCTTAAGCTCGCTGCATGCGCGTTAATTTCTAAAACAATTACATATAAACATAAAGATCTGTAACTTCTCATCTTCTGTTGAAATACCTGTTTCGTTTCTTTTGGATGAAATATATGATCCTTCCACTTCATCTTAAGACTGGTCTTTAAGAGTGAGGAGGAGCCTTTGGTTTAGGGGCATGGCTTCAATTTGAGGAATATATAAGTTAGAGGAATATAGGAGTGGAAAAGACACATTTACTATTAGGAAGGAGAGATGGGGGGTGGGGGATTTCTCCCTAAAAGAAGGAATGATGGCATTGATTAAAAGAGGTCTTAAATGAACTCCGGTAATAGTTCAACTTCTCTTAAATAAGGAGTGCATATTAACTGAGTGAAAAGGTCATATACTACGCATGTGAGTTACAGGTCTGGTGGACAGGTAGTTTCTGGAAGAGGCAAAAAGAAGGAAAAGGGAGAATGGGAGCCGAGCTGTGGCAATTTGCCGGTGCTTGTAGTCAATGTGAGATACAGTTCTTGTTTTCCAGCTTTCCCTCTAGTTAAAAAGAAAAGAAGAATTGAGGGGAGATGTATGAGTATAAGCAGAGGCATGGGCATGCACACTGTTCCCAGGCTCTGCCTTAGGTCCCAGCAAATTGACGGAGCATAACCTATCCAGGTGAACACTTTGGCCTTCAGGTAGCTAATACATCTATCCTGAACAATCCATGTCAGTGGAAATGCTAAGCGAGGTTCTGTTTGTCCTTTAATAGGATTGTGTTTTTGTAGACAAGCATTTTTCCAAGTGTGTTTCTTGGGACCGTAATAGCAGAGGTGCCGTCCAGATTTTTCCCCCATTATCAAATAGGGGAATCGTGACAAAATATTGACCCATTTACATCTGTACGACAAAAATTAGTTACAGACCTATGATGCTCCAGACATTGTTCTAGACATGATGGTTTTCAAGAACGTTATGTGCTGTTTCCGTGTTTCCATTGAGTCAGGGTAGTTTCCATTCTGTGTTCCAGAGAACAGCAATCCCAAGAGCTGCTCAGTGAAAGTTTCCTCATTAAATGCATTTGGGGAATGTATATTCTCTTCTTAGGGATTCAGGATTCATACTAAAGGCTCTAAGGAGTTCTAAAGAAAAGGAACTTAATTTTGCCTAATTGTTATTAACCCAATAGTTCTGAAACTTGTTTGGCCACTGATTTCCTTTTATGGCAGCTGGCAAGGGTCAAATACCTTTACTGTCATCCTCCTAGGGAGGTGTTGTCATATTGGGAAATGTTGTGGACAGAACTGCAGTGTTTTTATTAAAGGTTAAGACCTTATAATCTTAATGATGCATAATCATAGTACATTCAGTTCTGCACCTATGAATTCGAATTCAGTTTGTGTTGGGCACTGTGATTAGGACTTTACGTGTGTTCAATTTAATGACATTTTATTGAGTGCTTACTGCTTGCCAGACATAAGTTCTATAAATTGTATGTATTTCTATGCTTAGAATAACCTTGCAAACTAGATAACAAAAATAACAGCTAACACTTATTGAGTCTTTACTCTGTGTCAGGCTTGGTTCAGAGGGTTTTATTGGTCATCTCATTTAATCCTCAGCTATTTTGGGAAGTTGGTACTCTTTCCCCCATTTTATAGGTTGAGCACACTGAGGCACGAGGTAATTTGTCCAAAATCACAAAGTTGGTAAATCCATTCCCTTTGTACTATCCTGCCTCTTTGGCAAAATGCCATAATTTTTCAAAATTGTGTGTTTCTGAATTTTTGTCAGTCTATTTTCCCATCTATTGTACCTTTTTCAAGATTTTTGCTAAGTGGTAAAGAATTTTGACATATGTATGAACTTGGTTGGATTAAAGGCTCTGTCTGAGAAGTCTGAAGGAAAGAAATCTGCCCACCCTTTATTGTGCCAGTACTCTGAAACTTACTTGACCACTGGGTCCTTTTTTGGGAGATGGAGGTACCGCTGTCTCCCCTGTTATCCTGGCAGACGTTACTGCTTTGGGAGACGCCTGGCAAAGCAGCGGTGTTTTCATGGGTGGTTAAGAAGGGTCATAGAGGGGATGTTGATTTCTTTAGTTTTACCTAGACAGAATAGGACAAACAAGTTAGGTACTTCTTTTGACATCTCCCAAATTAGCAGCTAAACAAGGTAAGAGATTGGATGTTTTTGTTTGGCTTCTTACACAGCTCCCATTAAGCCTTACTGACTGACCCTCTTGCAAGATGAAAACTTGCCACAAGGTATGCTTGGTGGAACTGTGATTTTGATAATGATAATAGAGAAAAAAAGACACAGGTTCATACTGAGAAATAGTGCTGTTGTCATTAGTTTATCATTATACATAGTTAAGATCATTGTCACAGTAGGTCTTGTTAGGTTCTGGCCTGTTCCATTGGCCTATTTAAGTGGATCTGAAATATCAATATTTCACAATTTAACATATAATTAATTGCTAATACCATAGATACTTTTTTATTTTTTTAAATTATATATATATATATATTTTTTTTAGAGAGGGGAAGGGAGGAGAAGAGAGAGGGAGAGAAATATCAATGTGTGGTTGCTTCTCCTGCACCCTGTACTGGAGACCTGGCCTGCAACCCAAGCATGTGCCCTAGACTGGGAATCAAACTGCTGACCCTTTAGTTTGAAGGCTGGTGCTCAATCCACTGAGCCACACCAGCCAGGGCCTGATGCCATAGATATTTTTTAAAATGTTATTCTTCAATACTATTTTACTGTTACGAGCAGGGGTTGATATGTTCAGCTCCCACAAATGTCCGAGTAGGCCTAGGAGAATCAGTATCAGAGCTACAAAAAATTTATCATATTCTTTCCTCTGTAATCCTTTTTACTTGTTTTGCTGAGGTAGTTTGCTTAAGAGGAACTAGATATGTTGCCAGAACAATGATTAGTGTTTCAGCAGGAATAGAAGTTTAACTTGATGTTACCTTGCCAAACCAGGCTTTCCATACCTGGATAGAGCTGCCGAAAAGTTTACAGGGCTCACTCGCGTCAGTTTTTCTTTGCGCCAGTCTGTAACCACCACGCTGTTGCACTGTATGCCTTTCTGAGTACCAGTTTAGGCAGCGTTGTGAACCCAGCTGTCATTTCATTTTGGGAATTTTCCCAGTCTGATTTTTCCAAGCTTGAAGAAACCCTGCTTTTTTCCTTAATTTTAAAAAATTTCAGTATTTATGTTTGAACGCTGATGCAACTAATGAAGAGCTTCTGGAAGCTTGAGGAGGTTCCTCTGCGTAAAAACTTGACAGATCTGTATGGTAATGCGCAAAGCCCGGCGCACAGGGGCTGTCGTGGACTCGCCGAACGGGCGCGTCGATCACGTCCATACGTGCGTCTCGGTGGCGTTACTCTGTGTGCCGGCTTCCCCTCCGTGTACGAAGATCATCCTACTTGCCCGATGATCGTCTCTCCGCTCCCTGCCTCTCATGCTTAATTCCCAGCACCATAGGTTCTTAAATGTACACTTATCTTTTCGAGTAAGTGTAATTGCATTATGGACCTACTTAATTCATTTCTTGTTAATTAGTCCCGAAAATTCCTCCTGGATTCCTCCAGGAGAGTGTGTCTGACGGTACCCTCACCGGTGTTTCCTAAGGAGTTCTCGTCGTCTCAGTGCAGCAAGTTAAGTGACGGCGAGCAGACCAGCAGCAGTGTGTGCAGAGCTCACAGAGATGCGGTGAGAGCAGAAGCAGATGGTCCCCGGCCCCGCAGCTGGCTGCTTCGTCTTCGTGTGCTCCGGTAGTCTCCCGGGCTTTTTTCCCCTTCCTTCTGTTTTTGAGGCTTCCACCTTTTACAGAAAAGAACTTTCCCTCTGCAGAGTTGACTTACGATTCCTGTGCCACCAAACTGACCTAAGTAGAAACCAGTGACTTTGAAGCAGTACCGGGACACGAAGAGAAGCAAGGAAATTAAAATATTTCTCCCAAGCGTGAAATGGATTCATTTTTGCTCTTCCTTTTTTTCCCAAACAAAACAGCTTTTGACTTTTTTTTTCACTTTTGATTTTGGTTATTTTTCTCCCGAAAAACCTCTGTAAAGGGATTTGTTATTTGTTAATCTTTTTACAAGCTTGACTGGGGAGCTTCAAAAAGATAACATGTGGGTCTTCCTACGTCAGCCTCTTTGATAAAGCCCGCCTTGGAGACTGTTCCTTCTACATTTACTTCTCCTTTAAGAGATATCATTTTAGTACACCTCGATAAAAAATATTTAATTAGTGCCTTGTGTTTTGTATTAGGGCATTTGGATTTTATTTCATTTTGGTTCTGGCCAATCAACACTGGGCTAGTCACGTGGGCCAGAGAGGCACACTGTGCTATGGAGCAGCCTGCCTCCGTAGAATGATGCGTTTGTGTTTGGGTGCAGACGCACTGAAGGGTAGGCTGAGTATAATCGCGTGGTGGTTGATAGTGGGGGAGGGTCGGTGAAGAAGATGGATTCTGCATCGCTTTTCTCAGACGCAGAAGGGCGAGAAGAAGAGGGCAGGGTCTGTGAGTGTGAAGGACGTTAATTTTAAGGTTCAGGGTTGTTAAGGAGAGAGAGAGAAGGGTGACTGTGTAGTGCGGCACAGTGTCCCGGTTTGACAAAATGCAGTAAGAACAAGCTGTTCATCGGGAGGTGTTGTCTTTTGTCAAAGTGTTCTTGAAGTCGTGACTGAAGAAGTGGTTAAAATGTATAAGATGTAAAAGGGAGAAGTGCAGAATGGTCCTCTGCACACCAGCCTGACCTAGAGGGGAAGGTTGCTTTCACAGCTCATGTGGGTCACCCTGATTAGTTGCTTAATCTGATTACTGTCCTTCGTGTTCCATATGTCGGATTCAGGGCTTTAAACCCAGGCCTGGTACTTCAGCTCCATTATAATTAAACAGTTCATGAAATGGGGAGGTTTTTCGGGCAGTGGGGATTTTTAATGACAGTGGGGTAGATTTCCAAATTATTAAAATCTGCGATTCTGGATGTGGAAGTATTAGGTGTATGTCAGAAAGGGGATGATTCCCATTCTCCTTCCCCACCCCCAATCTCTGCTTGTGGTTACAGATGCGATAGAGAGGGGGGATTCATACTGAAGTTGGAGACAGGCCGAAAGCCACTGGCTTAGATGGGAGATGGGGAACCAGGGCTCCCCATCGAACTGTCTGTTAGTGGTTGGTTGACACAATGATCTGGTGATCCAAGCCCCAAAAAACATCTTTCTGCATGATTAATTTATTTCCTCCCTGGGGCCATGGAGACTTAGCCACGCTTAACCTTTTGATTCTGTACCCAGCGAAGCAGTTCATTTTACGAATTCTACAGATTACATTCCCATTTGCCTCCTCGGTCACTAAGTCTCCCTGACCTTCCAAACTCCATCCATTTCTCTGTTCTCTTACATTTTTTTTCCTTCCTGTTATTGTTAAGTTCTAAATAATAAATAACTCAGAAGAGCGGATTCATTAGCCAGGGTGAGTGTTGGTGGCAATTAGGAAGTGGTATTCAGAATTAGCTGGAGATTTAATTCCCTGAAGTAACAGCAGCAACCCAAGAGGAAGCCTTACCGTAGGGAGGGAGGGAGGGAGGGAGGGAGGAATCATACTGATGTGAATCGAAGTTGATGCTAATGAGTATCTGCTGGTTCTAGGCGGTGCCTGTCTGTGTTCCGTGACCTCCTGCTCGCGGTGAAGGAGACTCCCAGGGTGTAATTGGATGTGCCATCACTGGGAGTTCCTTCTGAGCTCTGAAAAGGGAAGTAGTAGAGTCTGGTGCTTTTCCATTCATTATGTAAGTGTTTATAGAGAAGCTCTCTGTGGTTGATCGATAGCTCTTTGTTGAAAGTGCTACCACTTTACACCTCATTAACAGTGATGGTATATATGTAAGAATTCTGGAAATTATTAAATTTTCTAAAAAGGGCAAGGTTTTATGTTATAAAGGCGTCACCATGACTCCAATCTGAGAGGAGGAGAACTAGGTAATGGAGGGTGCACGTCTTGTTCAAGATCATGCAGCCAAGCGGCTCCCTGAGGATCACGCCCAGGTCTCCCGACTCGAGGGCTAGGCCTGGTGCTTTCTACTCAACCATGTGGATGTCCATGGAAATAACCTGTGGTTCCTGATATGGTGGATTGATTGACATCACAAAGCTATATAATTGAGAGAGATCCAAAGATGTAGGCTTCAGTGATTTTTTTAAAAGTTTTGCTTTGTCTCTAAATGCCAACATCCCGAGTCTCTTCTGCTGCAGTCCTGCTGTTCCCGATGGACCTCCAGACCGGCCATCCCCAGCCTTGGTCTCCCCGCGCCCTACAGTAGCCTGCTTTCGGGTGTTGCTATGATCTCACGTTCTCAGCAGAGTATACTCTGGTGAGCCAGGTTGCCTACGTTCAGATGCTGCCTGTACGCCTCGACCTCAGAGTATTCTTGTCTGTGGAATGGGGACGATAATGTTCCTCCCTCAGAGGGTTGTTGTGAGGGTTAAGTTCATTAATACATGGTGAGTGATCAAACATGTCAGTTGCTATTGTGTCTACATAGCTAGAGGCATTCGCATGTAGGGTCTTGTCACTTATGCTTTTCTGAAAGGCTGTTGGCAACCTGGAAAGCATCTGGAAAGCATGTGAGAAAAGCGTCCTGTGAAATTGATGATGGAATGCTGTTGAATATAGTTTCGCAGATCCCTGGCCCGCAGTAATTTCCAGAATAATTTCTCTCTCTTTTCTCTGACTAGCTTATCTCTCATGTGTTCCTTTTTTTCCCTCCATCTAAGTCATCTCATTCCTCACCTGCCCCTACGTCTTCTCATCCTCCAGGCCTCTCACTTTCCTCTCTCGCCTTCTCACTCCCATCACTTTCCCATGTGCCGTTTCACCTGCACGGTGGACTGTAAACGTATCCCCGAGGGATGGAGCGGTGAGACAGGGAGAACAGGAAGGCCATCATCCGCACTCTGAGGCTGGGCTGGTGTCAGCTCGGCCTCAGCTGGGGGACTCTTCCTGCCTTGGCTGAGTAACATGCGTCTCCTTGAGCTGTTTTCTTTTCCAGTTCAGGCATCCTCTACGATCACCTCTGGTAAATTCCATGCCCCGCCCCCCCATTCTGTAAAGTACCTTCTTGTGTCTCTCCTATGCTTCTCCCACACAATCCTACCAACTCCTTTTTTATCTCCAAGATGCACTGGCAAGAAAAGCCCTGTCTTCTTTGTGTAACCTTGAATACACGACATCTCTGAATTTGTTTTATCACCTGTAAGGTGGATGGTAACACTTAACCTGCCTCTCTCGGATGGTTGTTATGAGACTCAAATGAGATAGTGGGCCATACAGACATGTGTACAGATACACAGAAGAGAAAATAGAAGGGGTTACTTCTGGTGTCTCGTTTTCCGTATCAGTGTATTTCTCTAAGTGTGGACCGTGGGACATCTGTACTTTTCCTAGATCTTTCTTACGCACAGGGGAATTGAAAACCTCCAGTTGCTATGTATTCTTAGTTGCTGTTTTGTGTGAGGTTCAGCTGACTTTATTTTATTTTTAAATAAGATTTTATTTATTTTGAGAGATAGAAGGGAGGGAGGGAGGGAGAGAGAGAGAGAGAGAGAGAGAGAGACAGACAGCATCAATGTGTGGTTGCTGGGGGCCATGGCCTGCAACCCAGGCATGTGCCCTGACTGGGAATTGAACCTGCGATGCTTTGGTTCGCAGCCGGCGCTCAATCCACTGAGCTATGCCAGCCAGGGCAGGTTCAGCTGACTTTAAATACTCTCTAAAGCCCACCCTCTACGGCCTGCACTGCCTAGCCTAGTGTAGCCTTTCTCTCTCGTGTCCTACCATGCTCCATGCTAAAGAAACTGCTTATCCTAGCTCGGGGACCAGATGGTTTACACATTGCTTGCACACATAATGTAGAGTGTTCTTTTTGGATTTTAGAGCTGCAGAAAGCAAGGCAAGCAAAGATTTTTTTTTCTTCCCTCTTTCTGTTTCTAAGTAGATTCCTCAGTAAAACGCTCGGGTATTCAGCAGAGGCTGCTGACTGTAGACATGTAAGTGTAGATGTTTTATAAATAAACTTGTTGTTAGTCTGATTTTTTAACCAATGGATTTTTATAATACTTAATTTGGACAGAAAAAAACCCTGCATTATCAGCACCTGGCACAAATATATATATATATATATATATATATATATATATATCACAGTCTATTTATAAAAATTTCTCAGAGCACATCACAGTCAGAATTCATTTGCTATCTTTAGTCATTTTATAGTATGCATATTTTCCTTCTCCTCCCTAAATGGTTGAAGTCTGAATGTGTTAACCACCATCAACTTATTTTGAATATAAAGAAATATTTCCTTGGTGCAGTTGTCAGAGTGTTTTAATTTGGGGGGGGTACTGCATCTCCATTAAACGAGCAGTTAAGACAGGTTCTCTGCGCTCTAAATGAGGTTAATTAGAATTTTCCCATCATAGAACATTTAGTACTCTTCAGAGTGTATTAGTTTTATAGAACTCCTGAGAGCACATGCAGAGGAAAATTAAAGTTATTATTTTGGTTTTTATTGAGTGAATTTGAGTTCACCTACAAATACTTGGTGAGTCACTAAGACTTTTTGTTTTAGAAACTGTACTTTCTTAAAAATGTTTGCTGCCTTCTTAATGCTTCCCAGGAACCAGATCCAGAATTGCCCGTCTTT
The DNA here is from genome assembly GCF_004126475.2 of Phyllostomus discolor. NCBI lineage: Eukaryota > Metazoa > Chordata > Mammalia > Chiroptera > Phyllostomidae > Phyllostomus > Phyllostomus discolor. The sequence continues at coordinate 207,396,585 of NC_040903.2, forward strand.
CAGGTAAAGGTGTAGCCGCAACCTTTAGTTTAGAGAATACGTAATTACCATTGCTTCGTTGTTGCTCTAGAGTAGAAAATTTGCTGCATATCTGCCTGTGGTGTTGTAAAATTAGCCACATCTATCAGCCATTCTGTACCTTCCTATGTAAATATTCAATTCCTAATACTTTTGTGTCTGTGGACGGGGAGCCTTGTAGAACTCAGACAAGCCTTGGAGCTTCACTAGAAATAACCCATGCTGACCGGACGGGTGGGGAAAGTAAAGGAAGCCAGGGAGGCCGGGGCTTACAAAGGGAGCAAGAAGCTAGCAGGGCCGCGGGTGTCTGAAAAGACTGCGAAGGACAGGGACGTGTACTTGGTACACAGTGGTCTGACTCTGCTTCAGAAGGACTTGATCTTGGACAGAGGTTCCTGTCGCAAGGGACGAAGAAAGGAAGGGACACTGGCCAGGCAGCTGCGTCTACCAACTCTACTGGGTCAGAGGTGGCAGGTGGCCAGAGAGGCCTGATAACTGGACAGGACAGCGAGTGAGGGAGGAAGCAGGTCTGGTTAGGGGAACACCTGGCCAGTGGAGCTTCTGAAAACAAGAAGGGAGGAAAGAGCTGTAAATCAGAGAGTTTCAGTGTTGTTGCTAGGTGTCTGCCCTGCCACGTGAGAGAGAATTTTAAAGTTGTTTTTTTTTTAGGTAAATAAGCGATTTGAACCTTATTTGGGGTTCATATGAATACTCATCAAACCTTTTAGAAGAAACCAATGTACAGAGTACTCTTTTGGAGGCTTAAGCAAACATCATAAATAGGTTAAAATGCAGTACTCTGTTCTTTAAAAGTATGCCGTGTGTCTTTGAAATGTTTACAACCATGATTTCCAAATTGATAGATGGCGCAACACTATTTTGTGCATAGTATATACACATCATTTAGGAAGGCCCTAAATTATAAATAGAATAGGTAATGGGCTTTTTGTTCTCAGTAATTTTGGAATATTTTGATTAGAATTAAATTAAAACATCAATAATTTGCATTCTTTTTATGGTTTTAAAACCATAAGTGGCCTTTGAAAGTCTCCAGCTAGCACAGGGACTTCATGAAAGACTTAGTGTTACTTTGCTGTTATGTGGGTTTAATTACTCGCTGGGCAGCAGGGGTAAACGAATAAAAAGGAACAAGGTTGACTGGATTCTTTTGAGCTCGGTATGGACGCTTTTGGTCTTTTTTTCTTTTGAACATTTTTACAACTTCAAAATAAATGAGGCTTTGCTATACGAATGAAATCTTTTGTGCCTGTTTTCATTTTCGTAGACCAGGCAGTCCCAAATGTTACAGATTCTTATGATGTCAAAATCAGGTTAGACACCAGTTCTTTGGGTTTTATTCTAATAATAACCTTGCAAAATTATTTCCCGCATGCGTCTAACCACTGGCCTTGCATTGTGTATTAAGAGGAACAGAACCCTTTAACATGTTTCCCTTGGTCAGTGTAACTTTTACCTTTTCATATGTTTATTTTTATGACTAAAATTGGATTAACCTTATAGAAGGCGGAACACGCCAATATTTTCCTGACGGTAGCCGGCAGATACCTGCCTCCAGAACGATGCCCCGTAGACGGACTTAGTAAGTGGGGATGAGATAGGGTCATGTTTCACAGACACAAAGGAAAATAATTGATGCGATGATTGGGAAAGTCTATGATTTTTCTTTAAAAAATGTTCCTATGCATCTATTATTTCTGTGGATTCCACAGTACTTCCAATACGTAGGTATTCCAATTATTTACACAAATTGCATGACCCTGTCATTTTTCAACAAGTCAAACATATCGGATGAAGCTAATTTATATTTTTACTCAGATTCAAGGGGCAGTTTGGGATTGCAGTTTGTGCTTTATTATGCATTTCATTTTCATCACTGATTAGTTTTGAACTTTTTAAAACAAATTTGAACAGACAGAGGATTTTGGAGCTGTACAGCATACTTGGCTTTTTTCCACAATAAAATATTTAATTGTTTTAAAGCCAAAGCCCCATCTGCTGTTTTTTATTAAAATCTCAGGAATTGCTCACATTGCCAAGAGCAGTTCTTTGAATATAGTCTGATCTTTCATCCAGCAATGGGATGTGCTGCTCAAGGTCATTTTTTTGTTAGGATAGAAGGAAAGTCAGGAAGATTAATATTCTCAAATGCTGATGAAATTTAAAATTTAATAATGGTTCAAGTGGATTGTATTACAGAGCTTTACCTATCAAGAATTCACATCATTATTTCTACTTAAAAATCGGATTGCAGGAACTGAAACAGATAGAGCTCTCTTTAGCTTTTTGAGAAAGTGACTTATTAGGGAATAAAATGTAAAAGAATGTTCTTATTTGGTTTCTGCAGTATTTGTTCATTTGGTGAGGGAGGGAATAGCAGATTTACTTTCCTGTGTTTGCTTTGCCTAATACAAAAAAATTGCATCTCCTTAATATTTGAGAGGTTAGTAGGAAGACAGATGCCAAGAAGCATGACGGATTGGACTCTGAGATAAAGTCTGGACGTGAAAATAATTTAAAAATATGTGCATGAATAATCGATGCCCAACTGTATAAATGATACTATAACAATAAAAACTTGGCTTTTAGAAAGTCAACAAAGACTCCAAATCATTGTGTTGAAGCTTTGTGAGCTCCTCCTCATCAGGATAAAAATCCCTATTGCTCCCTGTGGCATATGGGGTCCCTCCTCTGTCTGCTCCTGCCTTCTCCTCCAGCTCCTTCTCTGACTGCGGCCTCGGCCTCAGCTGGACCTGAGCCTCCCACCGCACCGACTCTCTTGGAGCTGCGGGGGACCCGCCTGCTTCTGCCCTGCCATCGTTCACTTTGGCAGGAGCTCTTCTCTACAAATGCTCTCTACTCTTCCCTCTACTGCCCAGGCCAGGCCGCTGGGTGCCTTTCTCCTCCCGCAGCTCCAGAGTTTTGCGATTACAGTTTCCACATGACACTGAAATTCTCCTGCGCTAGAACTAGGTCTGGGGCCTGCTTATCTCGGTTCCCAGGACCTGGCAAGCAGTAGGTGCTCCCGAGTTAAATACGGAACGATCCGGCTGAACCAGCGAAGCCCTGCTTCCTGCTTCGCTGTTCCAGCAGAAAAGGCTGCAGCCCTTCCTCCCGCCCACCAGAGGGTGCTGAGCACAGAATGCCCTTCTGAAAAACTGAGGGCAGTGTGAACTGTGGGAGCTTAAGTCAGCATTGCTTATTTCCATCCTTGAAGTTAAATTAAACCAGTCAGTCTAAGCCAGTGGTTATTTCCCCTGACCCCTAAGGATAGTTGTATAGATCTGGCAACTTTCCTGGTGTTTTATGAGTGAAAACCTCGCGTTGTTTCTATCCTTGGGTGGTCCCCACAGTTAGATGCAGTTCCAAATGAAATTGATTTTTTTTCTAACAAACAAACTAGCTTTTTAAGTCCACATTCCATTCATGTAATTGTATCAAATTTACATGTAACATTTGAAACATCTTATTCTAAGTTATCTAATAAGAATCCAATAAAACCTCAACCATAAAAGTACAAGCCCAAGACCCCCAATCATCTAACGAATGGAATTTCACCTGAGGAACCTAACTGTATCGTGACGATAGTCTTTATTCCCATTCCAATTACTTCAGCCCACGAAGCGATCTCTACTTTCTAATTTCTGTAGAACTATTTTCCATACCACACACACGCGCACTGCTTTGCTTTGCCTTATATTACAGAAGGCGGTGTGCTCCGGGAAGTTAGGATCCGTGGTTTAATCCCATGCTTCCTTCTCAGAACCTCTGCCGCTGCTGTAGTTGGGAGGTACTCAGTAGATGTGGACTGGCTCACTGAATGCGTCTTGGGCTCCTTATGGGAGGGCTATTGGGACCTCTGGTTGCTCTCAGGTGCTCCTCTCTGCGTCCCTTGGCGTCCATTCAGCAGGATCCCTAGTCTGGTGAGCTCTGACCCCGCCCCGAGCTTCCCTTGCTGCTACCCCCTCTAGACTATACAGTCAGCTCTATGCCGCTGCTTTGAAACCCGCCTGCTCCCCATGTTGTCCATAGGACCCCATGCTTCATTGCTCTCTGCTTCGATTCTGTAGTGAGGTGTAGAGAGGTAAATGTTTCTGATAAAGCAGTTTCACATGTTTAACAAAGTACTTATTTGTGTACGCCTTTACATCTAATTTCTCACGGTAAAGCAAGGCTATTAAGATATTTTCTAGGTTCCTTAATTACGTTTTCCTCTCCTGCCCCCTTTCTAGCAGGTTTTCTACTGGCTAGATTACAAAGCCACCAAGATTGGGTCGATTAGTTACTGGGAATAGAAATTGATCTTAGTTAATTCATTATTTTTGGAATGCCCGTTGTGCACAAAATATAACTACATAGGTGTTACGGAACATTAAGAAGTGAACAAGGTAAGAAAAGCTTGTATTCTGGGGAAGAAAGGGCTAACCTATGCCCAAATAATTGTAGTGTTTGTCGACTCTGGTAAGTACATAATGATAGAAGTGTAAAGAGAATGCTCCGTGAGACAGGTGAGAGGGAAGCAGGTTGGAGCTGAACTATTGGGAAGTCGCCATGAAGGACTTGGCCCTGGATAAGGAAGGTGGAAAAGAGCACAGTGGTTGCGTCTTTGTCCATCTGTTTTCCAGTGATCATTCCAGTAACATTTCCTCTAAAGATCTTTCATTTACAAAAGGGCATGTCAGAAGTCCACAAGATAATGATCATACTTTTATTTATCAGGCAATCGATACACTGGTTGTTTCGTGATACATAATGGCCTTTCCTTCTTGTATTAGTTTCATGACATAGCCCTTTGAATTAGTACAGTGCACATGCTTACCAATCAATTAGATAATAATAAAGGATGGCTGGCTTCTATGGGCTTTGCAGTATCCCTGGTGATGTTTAATACATACTTCACTTTATCCTTGCCTTTTTAGGCAGCCTGGATTTTGAAGGCGCGAGCACTCACGGAAATGGTGTATGTTGATGAAATTGACGTCGGTCGGGAAGGAATCGCAGAGATGATCCTGGACGAAAACGCTATTGCTCAGGTTCCACGTGAGTGCTGGTCTTCCAGTGAAGGAAGTGAAGGGCCCTTAGGAGGAGGATATTATACACATAAGAAAACACTACCCCAAGTAAATGGTCTCTACTCCGCCTTATAGTACAAAGGCTTCCCTTCCACAATTCAATTATATTGTTTTTACAGTTAAGGTGTGAGATGGATGTATAACATTTTTCAGTAACAGCTATATTATTCATTTACAAATATGTTATGAAAATGCACACTATGTGACCTGCTTACCTAATATATCAGAAGATTGTTTATTTTGGAGTCTAAACACAGGAAACATCCAATTAACAAGTGTTCCAAGAGGATTTTTAAAAATGATCTTTCAAAAACCTCACTTTGTTTTAATAACGGAAGCCAGTGTGCGCCAATGCAAGGTGTGATGTGGTGGGGTGACACGCTGGACTGTGACTGCCTGTCAGGGTTGTCACAGAAGCCCAGGCCCCAGCTTTCTGGTGAACGGGTACCCATGGCATTGGATGGTTACCATGACATATGGTAGTCTTGCTGGTAATGTATCAGTTATGACAATCAGTCATCATTTGTATTTTTGGAAGGTAATAGCTATTCTAAAGCTTCATATGGAAGTCGAGAAAAACATATGTTTCGTGTTAAAATGTTTCCCCCCCATCATTTTGCTCTTTTTGAGTTAAAATACCTAAATTCTCTAGATATGATGGTACATGATCTTTTACGGGGAGAAATTTGTATGAAAAATAAACTATGCATCTAAAACCATCATCGGATGCTGTGGTGCCTCGGAGCCTGCCAGTCTCGGGTTGGAGTCCCAGCTCTCCTAACGGTCGGCCTATGGACTCCACTCTAAGTCAGCGATTTTCAGCCTTTTTCATCTTGTGGCACATGTGATCTCATTGCGAAAATTCTGGGGCGCACCAAAAATATATTTTTTGCCAATCTGACACAAAATAGGTATCACACTGGACAGCTATTGTTGTGTTAGCTGTTGTCAATTTTTTTTTTTTGAGGATCTAAGGGAGGAAAGGCCAGTGGCCCTGACTAAATAGGTACAGTATTGCATGTTTTAAAAATTCTCGTGGCACACTGGTTGAAAATCGCTGGCCTAAGCCTTTGCTAAATGGTCTAATACTTCCTACCTGATGGACTTAGTGTGAAGATTAAATATGATAACATAAGTAACATGATAGGTGTGCAATGAATATTAGCCTCAAACACGTTTCCCTAAAATATATTTCCTGTTGTTAATGTCTTTTTCAGCAGGCCAACATATTTCCGAAAATTTGTTAGCTGACAGTTGTTACAATTTAATAAATACTATGTAAATTGAATTTTCCGTCTCACCTCCTAGGCCCCGGAACATCTTTGAAACTCCCTGGGACTGCCCAGACAGGAGTGCCTAGTCCGGCCGTCAGGTATGTGCTTCTGTTTCACACCCTCCACCACTAAATCGTGACCAGGCTTCTTGAGAATCTTTCTTTATTGGTCTTCTTTGTGTTTTCACAATTGGCCACTGTCGCAGGCCGCTCACTCAAGCTGGAAGACCCATCACGGGTTTCCTGAGACCCAGCACGCAAGGCGGGAGGCCCGGCACTATGGAGCAGGCCATCAGGACGCCCAGAGCCGCCTACACCGCCCGCCCGGTGACCAGCTCGTCCGGGAGATTCGTGCGGCTGGGAACGGTAACTTCCACCAGCCCTCCCATAGCCCCGTAGCCCCATCACTGCGTGCATTAGATTCTGTTCTTGCTCACTGTTGTTGCAATGCAGGAGCAGATGGAAGATTTTCAAAGGTGATCCTTTCTCCATATGTAGCCTTCACAATTCTTATGCACACATTTTAATTTGGTTTCAAGAGAAAGTTTTCTATTTCTTATATCATCACTTTTCTCCATAGGCGTCCATGCTTACAAGTCCTGATGGACCTTTCATAAATTTATCTAGACTGAATTTAACAAAATATGCCCAGAAACCTAAACTGGCAAAGGTATGTACTTACAGTTATTTTATGTTGTGAAGTAATGTTACAAGTATTATTGTAATAACGTTGTAGGAAATGGATAAGGATTTGTGAAGGAAAGGCCGTGTTTTGATTGCAATGGACATGTTTGATTACTGTAACATGTAAAATTCCTCTAGGCTAGAGTTAAGGAAAGTCAATCAGAAATACAGTATATCCAGTGTACCATTATTATAGGGAGTTCTCTTTTTTTCTTATAAAGAACAGTGATTTACAGCAGGGAAAGCAGAAAACAGCATCACCTTCAGGGAGGAAAGCTTAGGTGGTCATCTGTGTATGTGTGTGTTTTTTTTCTTTTTCTGCTTGGTCTTGTCTCAGAAAAATAATTTTCTATCTTTGAGGATTTTAGGGATGTCAAAAAGAAGGTAAAAAGCACATACTCCTTCTAATAAGTAATTAATCAGGCATCTCAAGAAGGATCACTCAAACCAGACAGTGACAAACCAACTACCTTAGTAATTCTAACTACTCGAAAGATTAAATGCTCCTTTAAATTAGAGAGTGTGTGTGTGTGTGTGTGTGTGTGAGAGAGAGAGAGAGAGAGAGAGAGATCAGTGACCAGTGACCTTTCCAGTATAAAAAAACTTGGCGGTGAGTGTGGAATAATTCAGAACTAGGGGCCCTTATCTTCTGGGAACTGGTTTAGGCCTGGCTCAGCATTTTAACTGTCATCTCTGTGAGTCTGTGCACGAGAGCCCTGAACTCATTTCCAGTGTCAGTTCTAATGGCATTTAACATATTTACAAAACATCAGACACTCTAGGAAAAACCACCATGAGCACAAGCCATGCCGACTTCCAGTTTAAATCAGGAAGAGAAATGCTGGTAGGTAGGAAGGGAATCGGATATCGTAATGCTGATGGTGTTTTCTTGATTTCTGACTCGACAGCAGTCCAGTCCACTTCGGCTAGCAGAATTGTAGAGCTTTTCTCATTCCTCTTTCCTCTGTGAGAGCGGAGCATTAAAAGCAACCCGTGTGGAATACCTGGTCCCTGAGCTTTCTGGGCCGTTCACTTGAGGTGGCTGGATGGCTGGTTGGTGCCGGTGTTGTTTTCTAAGCAAGGGGCGCAGTCAATGGAGGCGTTTTCCCGGTTAAATTACGGTGCTTCCAGGACAGACCTCCGTGCCTAGATTTAGACTGAACGGGGTTGTACGCTTTTTCAGGGTGTGGTGGAAGTGACGCCAGGTCTTTCTGTCTTTGGCCCCCAACCGGCCTGGCCTCCGCGGGACTCGCTTCTAGGGCTGGCTCATTGCCTAGGGGTCTGCGGAGGCTCCCCAGCACTGTCGGAGGGGCCGTCACAGCTTTTTCATGGCTGTTGTAGCTCCGGCTGCACGCTCTCTTCTTTCTAAGTTGTTTCCCAAGTCCTCCCCGTTAATAATAACCTTGACATCTTCCGGGGCGCCAGCCTCTTTACATGTGTAAATAACGTGATTATGAGCAAACATAGTACTACCAACCGTTAACCTGTAAATGCTGATTTATCCGGATGAGTTGGGTGAAGGATTAAAATATTGGTTCTCAGCCCTTGTTGCTCATTAGAATCATCCAGATAATAAGCAAAAAGCCCTGCACTTTATACTTAAAGTCAACTTTGTTTCAGAAGGAATGGCTAGGTTTTGCTGTGTAGAAAGTGTCATTTTAATATCACAATCACTGTATAATATATGTAAAGTATGTAAAAAATTGGTTGAATCTATTTTATGGCAATCCTAAAGTCAGTTTTTCCTTTGTCCCTTTGTATTAAGATAGTTTGTATAATATGAAAAAAAGTTACTTGTTTTCCAGTTTCTATTCTGCAAAAACAGGAATGAGTTGTAAATACCATATTTTAAAATGGATGATTATGACAAATGATGGAGAGACCCATTATGTATAAATCCCCTGCACATTAGAGTACCTTCTTATTTAGGTCCAATCTAGCTGTTGTCACAACTGCCTTTGAGTTTTGATATAATAATGACGTGTTTTTGTTAAAATAAAATCTAATGTGTTTTTGTTTTTTTTCCTTTGTAGGCTTTGTTTGAGTATATCTTTCATCATGAAAATGATGTTAAGACTGTAAGTTTTGAATTCGTGCTATTTTCTTTTAAATCTTCTGACTTCAGGGATTTAAATTCTGAAATGTTCCGTTTCTTTCCTTTCTTACCTTATGAACAGATGGAATTATTAAAGATTGGAGAATTACTAATACTTTCAAATCCATGGTCAATTTCAGTAGAGAAATTTGGGTAAACATAGAAGTGGTAAGAACTGTGCTTAATCTATAGAGTACATAGGTCTCCATTAAAGGATAAATACAGATCATTGAGAATACTACATAATATGCTCATGTTAAAGTTTATTTCCTATAGTCAGCATTGTTGATCTGTTTTTTTTCTTTAATCCGAATCGTGCATTAAAATAGGTTTACCAATACATCTATTTCTGGCTTCTTTATACTGCAGCCCCTCTTTCCCATTAACATTTTATGATAGGAAATTCCAAACATATGTGCAACTAAAAGAAAAAAATAAAAGTCAAGCAACCCTCCAAATAAAGAAAATTTCAAACATATAAAATTAGAGGGAATAGTAAAATGAGCCTGTATCACCCATCACCCAGCTTCAACAATAACCACTCATCTTGGTAGCCTCTTCCTAGAGAGTTTGAAAGTTATATGCATATGACTTCTCCATTTGTTTCATTTTTGTATGTTAATATGCAAATGAATAGTAAGCTCACAAATTTTGTTAAATTGAATGTAGTTGATCCTGCAGCGTCTAATGATAGTATTTTCCTATTAGTTCAAGAAAGCAGCCCTGGCTGGTGAGGCTCAGTGGATTGAGTGCTGGCTGCGAACCAAAGCGTCGCCAGTTTGATTCCCAGTCAGGGCACATGCCTGGGTTGCGGGCCAGGTCCCCAGTAGTGGGTGTGTGAGAGGCAACCACACATTGGTGTTCTCTCCCTCTCTTTCCCCTTCCCTTCCCCTCTCTCTCTAAAAAAGAAAAAAAAAAAGAAAAAAAAAAGAAAGCAGCTTTATATTCATATAGTAAGTATTCAGGAACATAAAATTATTTTCCTCAATTTTGTTTTCTGCTGGTTTCACTCTATAATCTCAGGGCCTAGAACAGCTCCTGGCACACTGTTGGGCTCAAAAAATATTGAATGAAAGAATACATGTCAACCACTGTGCTCTGTACAAGGAAAACTAATAAAAAATGGGTATTTTTTTGCATCTGCAAACCATGCAATCTAGCAGAGGGAATGGCATTTGACATAATGAAACAAAGAGGTAATTGCCAAAGTGTGAAACTGTTACCAAGTGGCAAAGGGAGAATCTCAGAAGGGGTAATTTTAGTAATGATCCTTATAATAAGTGGGATTTTTTGGAAAGGAAGGAAAGTAAATGTAAAGAAAGGGTAGAAACATGGTCAGGATGTGGAGTGAGAAAGACATAGGCTGTATCCCGAAAAATGGAAGTGCCCAAGAGAGGTGTTAATGAACTAAGTATCAGCGCATGATAGCAGGTTTGATGTGGAGGGCAAAGGGAAGAAGACACAGGTCAGATCTGCCGCCTAAAGATGCCGTAAGAAGAATGAATGGTTTTCCTGACAGAAACAGGATAATTGAAGAAGGAAGTAAGTTAGTAAAGAGGCTGAGTAATTCCCTTGAAGGCATTTTGTGTGTGACATTGTGAAAGGCCCTCCAAGGGGAGATGCCACAGCGTGTGTGCAAAGATGTGGCACGGAAAGTCCAGGGGAGAGCCCAGCCGGGGTGGATGGAGTACGGAGGTTCTCTATGGGGAGGTGCTAGTGGCTGTGGTCACGAGGGATGAGAGGCAAGTAGATTTGGGGCAGCTGAAAACTCAGGCACAATTCTGTAAATAAAAGTCGGTGCATGCCATTGTCACTTCGTGTAAAGTGAAGTCTGGTCCGAGGCTTTCAGTGTGATAGATAAAATCACATCGTCACACTGACATGAAAAAGAAAACAGCAAACACCATTTCTTTCATAAATGAGTAAATGTGTCTATAACTACTAGAGCACCATAAAGCTATATCTTGACTTTCTGAAGATTGCTGCATTTATTGAAGGGGCATTTGTTCTTTTGGTCAGTGTATTTTGAGCCACTGCTGTGTGCCAGGCACTGCTCTAGGCCTGAGATTGCAGAATGAAGCCAGCAGACAAAAATCCCTGCTCTTTGGGGGATTGTAGTTCTGATTTGGCAAGGAATGGAGACAATTAGCAAATTTAAAAATATATAAAATGTCATAGGGTCATAAACAATTGGAAAAGAAAAAAGCAGGAAAGCAGGTAAGAGTAGATAAGGACAAGGGGGGAGGGAGATGCTATTTTGGATGGGGTGGGAGGTAGTCAGCCAAGTCCACGCGGAGAAGACACTGAAACAAAGGCCTGGAGCGAAGGGGGATGAGCCCTATACTTTCATGCAGGAAGGTCATACAGGTCGGCGAGAACCTTAACGGCAAAGGTCCTGCATGGAAGCATCACTGGGCTGTTTACGGAACAAGTGATGAGGCCAGTGTGGCCGGAGTGAGGTCTGTGAGCAAGGAGGCTGTAGGCAATGCATTTAGAAAGCACACCGGTCAAATGCTGTTTGTAGGTCAGCCACGGTGATGATGTCTTTATTAATATATTCATGTTGAGGGTGCCGTTCTCCACCTTCGCATTTACATAATGTGGGGAACATGAACTAGGTGGAAAACAAGGATGTATCCTCTGCCATAACTGAGTTTATAAGTCTAATAGCAGACTTTAAGCATTCAAGTATGTGAGTATTATAGAATGCTTCTACAGCTCTTTATCTGCACTGATTTTTAAAAATTTGATCTTAGTGGAGCAATGACATTTAAATTTTTTATTTAAGCAGAAAACCTTTTATAAAAAAATGAGCCCTTCCCCAGACCCTAATACATAGGCAGACAGAAGTGGGGCTGCTTGAACTGAAGCAGACGTAGCAGACTAATAACGCACCCAGCGGGCCTCCTCCTTGGCCCTCCTCCCCCCGCCTGCCCCACCCCTTCCCCTTCCCTTGAGCTCCTGCCCCTCAGATCCTAGGACTATTGGCTGGTTCCTAGATCAGGCTGTTTCTGAATTACCTGGGGAATTTTATTTTATTTTTATTGAAAAATATTTTTTCAATTTATTTTTAAATAGGAGAAGGGGAGAGAAAGAGAGGGAGAGAAACATCAATGTGTGGTTGCCTTTTGCAAAGCCCACTACTGGGGACCTGGCCTGCAACCCAGGCATGTATCCTAGACTGGGAATTGAACCGGTGACCCTTTGGTTCACAAACTGGCTTAATCCACTGAGCCACACCAGCTAGGGCTGCCTGGGGAATTTGAAAAGAATGGATTTCTGGATCTATGCTAGACTTCTTTAATCAGAATCCCAATCTGGTAAATGTGTTGGTAATAAAATCTCCATAGGCAGTACAAGTTTTCAACCATGATTGGGGACTGCTGCTTAGAACATAGTATGAAAACCAACGATTCCGATGAGGCCTTCTACCATCAGAACGTAGACTTGAATGCCAGGGCTCTGCATGACAAACTAACAAACAGGAGAGGGTGTGTCTCCTGGTTCAATGAAAGGAATCAACGAAATAAGAGAAAAGGCACAACCAAAATGACCCGCAAGTTTATCTTAGTAAAAGGCGGGGATACAAAATGCCGTTGAGAACTGGAGTCTCCATTTTTAAATGTTCGAGTTTTATTCTTGGGAACAGAGAAAGAGACAATGCACTGGAAACAAGCAACAGTTGAGCACAATTTTTGACTCTTTTTGAAATAGAATCTTATACTTTATTAAAAAACACTGTTTAGAAAATCAGTTTAAGGACTTCTTTTAGAGATTTGGTCAATGAAGAAATAAAAAAGTGTAAACTAGCGAACAGCAGAGTATTTCACAGCTTTGGCTGGATTCACAAGGCACTCACCAAGGAAAACTGACCTGCTGATCCGGAGGTATCTCTGGGCAGTGAGCGGGAGTAAAACCGCAAGTGACATGACAACAGATGGGTGAAATACATGCATCAGGCGTGATTTAAAAACATTGGTGTTTGTTAACTATAAAAGAGCCTGTGTCCATTTGTTAGTACTCTCTTACTAACAACAAAAATGTAAATTAAAGAAATTTTGGACTTGCGATTTTACACTTATGAAATTTGAAAAATTGCTGGGGGAAAATGGTGTAATTGTTATATATTGTAGATGTTATCTTAGATGGTATAATAATTTAGAAAACACTATGATAATATATAGCAGGTAGCTATAAAGATAGTCATTTTTTCCCGTAGCTTCACTTCTCAAGAAATTTCATGAAAAAGTACAGCACCATCTTCGCAAAGATGTTCATTATAGTGTTCATTGTCGTAGCAAAAAATCGGAGAAGCAACCTAAAAGTTCAATGACAGAAGATGAGTTTAGTAGGTTATAATAAATTGAGCAATGAATTTTAATGCAGCCATTAAAAATCATAATCATAAAAGTCAGGCAGAAACAAGAAAATTATTGTATAATGCTAAGCCAAGTATACCAGTTAGTATTTCAAGTAGAATTGTAACTCTAAAAGATATATTTATGACTGAAACTATGAGGTGTTGCCTAAAAATGAAAACGATAGTATTGGAGAGTAAGACGTATTAATTCTACAGACAATGCGTGCATTGTGCCAGCAGCTCGGATTACTACCGTGAGCAAAAAAGTTCCAGCTGATGGCACTGATGGAGATTAAGTCTAATTTCACTTCAACCCCCACCCACGATTTTCAATAATAACGTCATAGCCAAGTTTCATTTATGAATTTAGCTATAAGGGAGGGCCAGTAAGAAAATAAAATGCTTATAATCTTATCCTGCTTGTTCTTTTTTCTGCTTACCTCCAATACATGTACACTGTCTTACAGAACTTACAGTTAAGCAATTTGTTTTGCTTTTATTTAGTAAATAGCACAAACCGTTGGTTCCTCTCTTTTCCTTCTCATTCGCCGGTTTGTTTATTGGTTTGCTGTCTGGCGGGGTTATTCTTTGAACAAGTGCTTGTTGAGTGCCCATGCTTTTGCCCTGTGTTGTGTCCTGGAGGCACCGAGTGGGACCGAGTCCCGTGCCCGTTTCCCACTGGCCAGGGCTTGACACGTCATGATTCTTGGGTGGATCGGATTGTCCCATTAAACTGTCACTTCAGATTTCCCCACAAATGTTATTTTGTGAGTGGAACAAGAATTTAGATGATGAACAGAAAGCATGCATTTTTTATATGTTTTATATGTTTTGAAAGTGAGCTAAAGCATAAAAATAAGAATTCTAGGTTTTTAACATGCTGAAGAAGTCAGAGGTGCTTTCATACTGGTTGCCTTGGGCGGCCGCCAGATTTCTGAGCATAGGGTAGTTGTGTGTGTCTTGTTTTCAAATTTCCACAGCCTTCAAGTAGAGATGTTGGTTTCTCTCTAGTCTGTTCGAACCCCAGCATGGCGACGCCATTTTTTAAATCGTCTGCATGTTTGGACATCTCCCTTGGAGCAAGAGAAGACGGGGAACACAAAGTAACGTTACTAGTTTTGCAGGAGGAGATCCAAGGAATGTTTCTGGCATTTACTTCAATTTTAAAAGAGTTAACGTTAAGAAATGGACAATAACATGGGATACATTCCGAGATAATCAGAACTGAACATCTAAGAGTTACTTTAACCAAATCGTTGGTCGTCATGATTGCACTGACACTGTTTAAAGGATAAAGTTTTTCAACCTTGAGAGAAAAAGTAGTATTATTTTAAAATCGGAATTCTCTTTTACCTAATAGCTTGAGTTTTTATTCACTGAATCTTTACATCAGATTTCTGTGAGCTTCCAATTTGTATAAAGGTCAGGTTCTCTTTTCTCTTGTCCAAATGGTTTCCACTTCCTCGGTATGCAGTTCTAATTCCTGTGTAGTCGTTTCTTGTTGGACCTTGAATAAACGCGAGAAGGAACAAATAAACTAGGAGGCCTGAGAGAGATGGGATAAACGCATGTGAAATACGAAAGCAATCGAGGGGATTTTTTTTCAGTCTGCAGCCAAGGGAAGTCTGGCCCTTAGAGTTACTGGAACGCCAGGTGACGTCAGCATAACGGAATGAAGGTTTTTGAGGGCGGCAGTTACCCAAATACCCAGCTTCTTCACGATCCTGTTCCCCAAACCTCCGTCTACCTGCTCCCTTGGTCTTTCCCTGTTTCTCCCCATCTCTGGTGACAGCGGGGCCTGTGACTAGGCCAGGACCAACACCCCGAAGGCCGGACTGCCGCTGAGTCTGGGGGCGTTCTGAATCATCCTGACAGCCGATCACTGGTGGGGAGAGGGAAAAAACTTACGGGATTTCAAATGTCGGTTCTGTGCGTGGCGTATTGAAATTGCACTCGAGTGTGTTGTACCTCGGCTCCCCTGTAATCAGGGTTCACGTCTCCTCTGCTGCCAGCCCTCTGGTCTGGAACGGATTATGCGGGGAGAATCGGCGGGGCCATCTAGAAACACAAGCAGCTCGAGCTGCTCTCTGATTTCCAAAGCATGTTTTGATTGATGCTAATTATATGGTTTATTGCATTATTTGCTGTTTCTGTTTATTGTTCGAGAAGGAAATCCTAATCTAAGATGACTTGTTTTCCAAGGCTCTGGACCTGGCTGCCCTTTCCACGGAGCACTCGCAGTACAAGGACTGGTGGTGGAAAGTGCAGATCGGCAAATGCTACTACAGGTAAAACCTGGGTTGTCCGTGACGGGCTTCGGCGTGGCAACGTACTGGAGAGTTTCAAACCTGGTCATTTTCGAGGGGGTGAGGGGTAGGTTTTTCTCAATGAAGAAATGAAAAACTCTTTGGCTCCCTTGAGAAAGCATTTCCTGAGCCATCCTATGGTGGCACAAAGAACCGACACCTTTAGAATAATAGCAGTGCAGAGCTGGGAAGGGGGATCTTGGAGGCCATCAGCCCAACCCCCCTTTACCGATCGAGGAGGCTGAGGCTGGAGAACGGCTGTGATCTGCGTCAGGAACCTGTTGGTAACAGGCCTGGGACTGTGGTCGCAGTCCCCTGATTCCCGCTGCACACACAGCTCGGCTCTCGTGTGTGTTTGCGCCGGTGCCTCGCATCTGTAAAGTGCTGTACGGTTATCTCACCAAATCCCACAGCACCGCGGAGGGAGTTGCTGCCGTTAACCCTTGTCCAGAAGAGGGAAACCGAGCCTCAGAGAGGTGAAGGGGTTTGCTCAAATCCACGTGGCTGATAAGCCTGTGGCAGAACAAGAATGCGAGCTCAGCGTTTTGCTGCTTGTTCTCTTACTATTTGCACAATTCCATAGTGTCTGTCTAGGGTCTGAATGTTCTTTCATTTTTACAATTTAAGTACATTTTAAGCTAATTAATTGAGAGATCAGAAGGGTTCTAATTGAGTTCATAAACATTATACAGCAACTAGTAAATAAGATCTGAAACTTGTTGTCTGATATTGAAATGCACTGGGAGCATTTGAAAAGTACAGACAAATGGAAAAATTATATTCTATAAAGATAAATGTTGCCCTGGCTGGCGTTGCTCAGTGGATTGAGCGCAGGCTGTGAACCAAAGTGTCACAGGTTCGATTCCCAGTCAGGGTACATGCATGGGTTGCAGGCCATGACCCCCAGCAACCGCACATTAATGTTTCTCTCTCTCTCTCTCTATGTCCCTCCCTTCCCTCTCTAAAAATAAATAAATAAAATCTTTTAAAAAAGATAAATATCTTTTATTATTCAAAACCAAGGTATACCGGTTACTGTGAGCATCCTTCAATATTTATAAACCCCAATTTTCAGGCAAATACTCTGAGGAAAAGGAAATAAATAAATGAAACCAAAGGGATGCTCTTCCTTTTACTGTTGAAATTAAGAACTACTTTTTAATTAGATATATTCATATTGAACTCTATTTTTTCTTTACTGTTAGATTGAGAAAGTGTTTTCTACTAAAAGGTAATTTTAGACCATTATAACATTAAACTCTTATGAATATAATTTTCAAAAAGAAGCTTTAAATTGTGAGCTTTCAAGCAAAACCTTCAGAAATCTTTAATAATTAAGGACAAGCACAACTCAGGTTCCTTCTGCTATCCACACAGGATGACATTTAATGAGCATATTTTGTCATATTATCATTCTCTTCTGTTTCTTAATAGCTTCTCCTCTTTATTATGGATGCATTACTTCACTTTTATTCCTTCACTCACACACTCAGTAAAATGTTTACTGAGCAGCCACAGAGTGCAGGGATGGGTCGCCAGGCGACGGAGCCCCAAATCGACTGCGTCTCCCTGCTTCTGCGGGCCCCCCCCTCCGCACCAGCAGTTGCTCCCTCACCGCCTAGTACCAACCCTTGCCCTCATTCTGGCACTTAGTGTCGTCATCTGTTCGACTGTTGCGTTAGCTTCTTGTTTGAATTTTCTGCTACTATTTTATTTATTTATTTTTGCCCCAATCAGTCCTTCCTATCTGCACGGTCCAAGGACTGTTGTGAAAAAAAAAAAAAAACAGCTCTTGTCGGATTCTTTGGTAAATTTCCGTCACCTTTGGAATGAGGTCTGGACTTCAGGAGTGATGGCCATGACCTCGTACTCAGTCTGCATGTGTTCGCCCGTGTCTCCCACTGCCCCCTTCTGTGCCGTGTCCTCCTCTTCAGCGGGGCCAGGGACAGCTTGGCATTCCCCCGACAGGCCCTGTGCCTTCCTGCCTGTGCGCTTATTCCGTTGGCTTCTGTCTGAGATGTCCCCTCCCCCTCGCCTCCCCCGTCTGTCAAAATATTGTCTGTCACTTCCTCCTGGAAGCTGTATGGGTTCACCCCTCCTCCGTGCTCTTACAGCACTTTTTTTCTCACGGTCAAAATACCACGTTTCCACGTTATTGTGAGCCTGTTTTCTTTCCGTCTTTATTGGTGCCTTCAGGGACGTGGTTGTGATCTTCATTTCTGCATCTCCTCGCCATCAGGAAATGTGTATGCAGTTGGTGCTTCATGGTGTTTGGGGAATTAAATTGTGGAGAAGAAGTTGGCAGTTGGCAGGGATTATCTCTGCACTCTGACTCTGTGTTCCTGGACTTGACGGATGTTTTCATTATCCTTTCTTCAAACGTGGCCCATTCAATTTCCTTTGCACCAGAACCCATGTGGTAAATCCCTTCCTGATAGTACTAGAAGAAATTATCTTTTGAGGATGCAGTAATAAAAGACATGGTACCCATCCTTTCTTCTCATTCTTTGGTTTCTGGGCAGCTCAATAGCTCCGATTGCTTTTTAAAAAAACATTTGTTTATCTTTCTATCTCCATTGTTTTTTTAAAAAATCAATTTCTGTTTTTATATTCTTGTCCTATGTGTCTTTTTGTTGTAATCCCTTTTAAATCATTTTGGGAAAGAGACAAGTTGTTAGATAGAAATGTACATTCGCTCGTGGAATCCGAGGTGTCCGTGGAAATCAGTGATGAGCTTCAGGCACGTGTTTTAGGCTTGCATGTTTAATTGAAGTTGTTATATAAATGTGTTGTTTTCCAGAACTCTTAGAGTTCTTTGATCAAGTTTTAGAAATACTCCTTGTAAAAGTTGTGACACCTTTGAAGAGGTGGGGACTTCTGCCATGTCGCACATCCTCTCATTTTAGGACAGGTTTTGGGGGGTCACTTTTACCCCCTGTAATCCTGTGTCTTTCAACAGCTGTTGGGAGACAGCCACACCAACACTTGAGGTTTAGGTTAGGGAAGAAGATCAAAGCTATGTTTTCAAGCCTTTAAATGAAAGTAGCACCGTGGAACGTACTGTGTATTGTCCTGACTTTATTTCACAAAATAAAAGCAGTATTGGCCTGGCTGGTATAGCTCAGTGGATTGAGCATGGGCTGTGAAGCAAAGGATCACTGGTTCGATTCCCAGTCAGGGCACATGCCTGAGTTGCAGGCCAGATCCTGAATGGGGCACGCGTGAGAGGCAACCACACACTGATGTTTCTCTCCCTCTCTTTCTCCTTCCCTTCTCTCTAAAAAAATAAATAAATAAAATCTTTAAAAAGAAAGCAATATTAAAGTGCATAAGTAGCTCTTAGACGCTGGGGATGATTAGTTATTAGAAAGCCCGACAGACCTGTGAAGGACAGGCTGAAGTGTGCTTTAGTGATTGGTTTAGGGGTAACAAAGTGTCCCCTGGGCAGAAGAGCTGAGTGGGAACACCAGGATGGTTGTAGTTAGGCAAGGAACAAGTCCCTCTTTTGTGGATGAGGGGCAATCAGTATCAGACACCAAAAAAGGGAAAGAAAATGTTTCTAGAATAATGAAATGGTAGAGCTCTATACTCAAGTGGCAATCACTGCTTACACTGAAATTGTGTAAGAATGGCTTTAAAAATGAGGTTTTGTCTCAGAGCAAAAGACGTTTTCCAAGAAAAGCCATCCTTGAGCTCTTCCAGGAAAACAGAGACTCTGAGCATTTATTTATTCAGGTCACTTGCCACGTGTCCTGCTGATCATAAACCAGTGCGACCTGTGCGACCTCACCAGCAGCTTCTAGTCCTGCGGTGACTAGACTGCCAACAGACTCTTTATACGGCATTTAGGGGCGGGACAGTGACCATGGGAAATGGGCAACTTTTTGCTAAACTGTATAAACTGCATGTTAATATGCGTGTAGGACTTGACCTCCTTTATTACTTGCTTACTCTTATAGATGTAATTTGTCTCTATTCATAATCTCAGGGTATGAATAAATGCTATATAGTATTTCTTTTTAAGATGAATGCCTAATTTTTTAAATGCCTATTCTTAGGTTAGGAATGTATCGTGAAGCAGAAAAACAGTTTAAGTCAGCCCTGAAACAGCAGGAAATGATTGATACATTTCTCTACTTGGCAAAAGTAAGTATTCTTAGTCTAAGCGAAACCTGTCTTCTCAGAATAACTGTTTCCGTGCATGGGGAGCGTTGCCAGTTTCTTCAGGAATATGTTGGCAAGTTAATGTGTTTCGACTTAACTTATTTTCTGTTTTAGCAAGGGGAAATGTGAGACTATAAGAAGAGTAACTGAGGAGAAACTGATTGCTATGAAAAACAAGAAAACCCCTTTGAAAGATTAAGCATTGGAGCTGAAGAAAATCCCAGGGGCTTCGTGTCCCCCTGGGTACCGGGTCCCACAGAGGCTGCTGGGTGGAGACGGGGCGTTCCTCCGACACTCTGTCTTCTGCCCCTCATGCAGGTCCTTTATTTCTCTGCTCTGCCATAACAACAAAGACAATATTTCCCCTCTGTGGACCACCTGCTCAGTAGAAAGTAAGGTATCAGGTCTGTTCCATATACAGTTTAACCCCTATGGCACAGGCGGCAAACACAAGGCCCACGGGCCAAATCCGGCCCTCCCCCTTGTTTTATCCCACCCTTGTTTCTACCGGGCAGCAGGGCTGAGCTTCTCCCTTAACTGTTAAGGAGCGGTTACATGTATACAGTCCTAAAGTTACATTGGGCCCTTTGAAGGCAACCTCGAGGCTGGTGTGGCCCCCAGTGAAAATGAGTTTGACACCCCTGCCCTCTAGCAACCCCATAAGGTGGGGTTCGATGTTTCCTTGTACTTTCAGGGAAACAGTAAGGAGGGTAAGTAAGATTTCAGGGTCACTTGGCTCTTAGGAGCCAGCATTCAGCCCCAGGACGTGGTGATTCTAGAGCCTACTCACTGTCCCCCAGCGTCCCCCACAGCACAACCTAGGATTTTCAGCATCAGGACCAAGTTGCTTCTTGACCCTCACCAAGGCTACTGCAAAAGAAATATTGGATGAAGTGGTGGTTATGACATCATCCGCTGTGTCTCTTAAGAATTTTTTCAATTAAAAAGTGTGGGAAAGCAGTTGAAAAGAAGATGAGATATAAAAGGAAGTGCTACTTCTCCCTAAAAGGGTATTAAAAATTAGCATACTAAACGGAACAAAGTGAAAGCTGTGCTATAAAATTCAGTGTGCTAATCTTAGTGTGTGTACAGTGGTTTTCAAAAGTGTTTGAAATTATCCGGTATCTAAATCTGCTATACATTATATATTAAACTGAAGTTCTTAAAAAGGTTTTTAAGAATCCCAGTTGCCTCATCCTTTTCTGACAGCTTGAAATTAAAATTCAGGTCACAGTGTTTGATAATCTCTTGCCACGTGGCCTGAAAATGTACTCTTAGTTTTAACTATTGCTGAGTACATGGTTTAACCTGTTTTTTCATAAGTTAATTGGTTTAAACCCACTGTGGAGTGTATAGAGGTAAAATTCACTTATTTTCTTTAATATATGAAGGGGTGATTGTTGCATAATAGAGATCAGCAGATTTTAGGAACAGCACTCTTTCTTAAAAATTTGGATGGTTACTTTTAAAATAATAATTATTTTATATTACTTAGCATATTAACTTATTTATTGTATTTTAAAAAAGCAGTTTAGAAACGTAGAAGGTAAAATTTGAACAATGTTTCCTCCTACTTACCCCTGGGCACTCCCGCTGTGGCGGTAACTCTGGAAACAGTTGCCTGGGTGTCTGTCTGGGCCTTCACAGCACGGACTCGCTGCCTGGGAAGAAATACAGGATCTGCGATCACGAAGAAAAAAAAGTCACAATCTTATGTTTCTCCACATAACCTAGTAATTCTCTGTTTGAGAGATTCCTCTTCAGTGTGGGGGTTGTCCGTGCTCACAGTGCTGATGGCTCACTGTGTGGGTGGACGCCACCAAGCCTGACTCTCAAGTCCTGACCCTCACCTTCACGAGCAGGTTTCCCCTCCCTGTCCGAGGGCCCCTTCTGAAACCACGCCCTCCATAGCCCTCCCCCCTCCTCATGGCCACACCTCCTTTCTCCTGTGTCTTCATCTCCAGTCTTCTCCTCAGGTGTTTGTCCCCACCTGCAGACACACTCATGTCTGTTCCTTCCTAAAAACGTTTTCCCTTGGTCCTTGTCTCGTTACTGCTCAGGCTCCGTGACAGCGGTGAGCCCACAACAAGCACGTGTTGAAGGAATAAATGAATGAAAGCTTTATTTCCACAACACAGTGGAAATGAAACTGTAACGTCATTGTTGGAAATTAATCCTACACAATGTTTTACTGTAATACCTAGGAGATAATTCATTACTAAGCAATGATTATAAACTCGCCATAACAAATACTGGATTGTTTTAAGAACCAGTATTTTTACTGAAGTGTGTCTTGGCTTTAGGTTTACATCTCGTTGGACCAACCCGTGACTGCTTTAAACCTTTACAAACAAGGATTAGATAAGTTCCCAGGAGAAGTAACCCTCCTTTGTGGAATTGCCAGGATCCATGAGGTGAGGTTCAAGGTATTTAAAAAGCTGATGTAAAACTGAGGTTATGTGCTTCTTAAGTCAGCCCATAGTCTTGAGGGGTCCTAGCAAGGAGAACGATTTATAAAACTGTGATTGTCAGCCCCTCATTTACCAGCGGAGTAAGAGATTTTAGTGTATACATTCGGTCATACCCATGTTCTATCATGAAGATTGTTTCCCCTTTTGGAATGTAATTATAATAAACATGTAAGTAGAAGACTTCGATCATTCAGTAAAACTATTACATCCATCCCTCTGTACCTTTGAGTAACTCCACATTGAATGTGAACAGAATTTCGACCAAGAAGCTTAGGAAGGAAGGGTGATAAAATAGACCGTGAAACCGGTGGCGTTCATGCGCAGTGGCGGTCATCCCGGTGCAGCCGGAGCCCCTGGGCCTTCCTGCTCCGCCCTCTGCACAGCGCAGTCCCTCTGCCGGCCTTTTCTCGGGCCGGGAGTGCGGCGGAGGGACCTGGAGAACGGAGAGACCCGGAGAACGCCGACATCTTTAGCACGGGGTTGCCGGTCAGCATTCCTTCCCGGCCTCTGCTGTGGTCACTGTTGCCAGGGCTGGGACCGGCCGAGGCCCCGGGCAGATCCTGGGGTCCGCCACCTTCTTCCTTTCCCGGCTCTGTTCTGGCCGGGAGTTGGAGGAACCTACCCTTTTGTAAGCATCCAGGGGAGGGCTTGGTGAGAAACGTCGAATTTGCCTTGGTGGTGCTCACAGGAGGAGAGAAGCGGAGAGGAAAGCGTCCTGCCTGTGGGGACAGTGTCATGCACATGGGAGTGGGGGTGGGGTGGTGATCGGGACTAAGCACGGACCTGAAACAGTCGGGCTCCGTGTCTCCCTGAGGCTACGGGCAGCTGCCCCCAGGGCAGAGCTGACCGCGCAGAGGTGCCCAGTGCTGCCCTTTGCCCTGCGCGGGGCTGCCGCTCGAGGGCTCATCAGTGAAGTGTGTTCCGACTGCAGGTGCCTCTAGAGACCTTTTGTGTGCACGTAATACTTTCCTCTTTTCCCTTATGTTATTTTCTTTTTACGTGTCACTTTCGTGTTGGCCTGGTGTCCTTTAAATCTTTCCAATTTAAAAATGAATGCGTCGCGCTGCCTATTACTGCCCCTCGGTTGTTTTGTACAGAAATTCGTTTAAAATGACTCACCCTTGCTAAATGTGTTTAGTTGTGGTTTGAATTTGTCGTGAGGCATTTTGTTTATTTGTTCACAATGCAGGTCTTCATTTGAATTGTTCTTTGTTAAAAAGTGCTTGAAATTGGAAGCACCGCTGTAGGAACTATATGCCTGTGGTCCATGAACTTGACGGTACAAAAATGACTTTGGGGATGTCTGAGAGGTGTGGCCCGTTCTCTCCCTACGAAAGCAGGGGGGAGGCAGGCATTTGTGTAAGAAGCGCACCAGATGCTTCTGTGTTTTGAAGAAAGTTTTGGTTATCTCTTCTCTTAAGGAGCTAAATCCTGGCAGGACTTTGAGTAAGAACATCAAATGTAAAGCATGGGTTTGGATCAACCTGGGAATGTTTTGTTGGGGTTTTATGGGACTAATAAGTAACATCCCGGGTCCTCACTCTAAGCTGAAAAACAGCTGAGAGGTTGATACAATATGCAGACAAACGGAGGGTGAACTATTCGCTTTGTTACTGAGAAAGGCAGAACTGGGGCAGGTGGATTTAGGTCTGGGACCCAGAGGACTTACCAGTGTCCTGCCTCTGAGTTCAGTGGACGAAGCCGCCTTGTCTGGCCTGACTGTGCACCCGGCACACCCTCCGCACCTGGGAGAGCCTGCGCCACACAGCAGGGCAGAGGACAAAGGCGCCGTGCGGGCCAGCTGGCTGCCAGAGAGACCCAAAGGGGCTGAGACGTGCACGCTCTGTGTGCCTCCTGAGGAGGAGTGAGGGGAGTGGAGAGAGAGGCCCCAAATATTGTTCTAATATCAGCGTTTCTCAAAGTGTCGACCAGAGGTTCCTGGGGGTCCCGAGACCCCTTTCAAGGAGTCCACAGGTCAAAACTCTGTTCATAATACTAACATTGATGAGATTGGTGCTAATATTAATGGATGTAATTTTTGATATTGAACAATGAAATGCACTTACCTTTATAATGACCCCTCAATTCTACTACAAACCTAACACTGCTCTAAAAAAACAAAGTCCTTAAATAAAAACAAAAACAAAAACCCGAACTGAAATCCATGGGGGTTAAAAAAATTCCATGGGATAAAAAAGCATTGTGTGGTGGTTCTTACAATCATCGGAGTCTTGGATTTATTAAAATGTGTTATGATTAAGATCAAACAAAAGATACGAGTCCTTACGTGGTAAGAACAAGCGAGTGGCTCGCATAGCAGGTGCCCCGTCAGCCGAGAGGCAGCAGAGAGCTGTGTGACATGAGGGTGTTCGGGACGTTTCCACGAGGGGTGTGGAGCCTGACCTGGCCTTGAAGGTGGACTTGAGAGCTGTGAATATTAGTAACAACATCAGATACACTTATTTGTGATTGTCAGGGACACTCCTGTTATCCTTGCTACCCTTTTCCCCCACTTTGGTGTGTCCTGTGTGTAGCCAGCAAGTTCCTCTCTAAAAACGTAAAGACAATCATGTTACTCTTCTGCTCTTAACTCTGATGGCTTTTCCTCAATTTAGAAGGAAACCTGAGGTTTCTACCATGGCTACCAAAGCTCCTGCTGCCTCTCTGCTCCCCTTCCGTGCCACTCCCCCTCTGCAGCCTCACCTGCTTTTGTGCGGTTCTTCTGCGTGGCAAGCGTTCCCACCTGAGGCTCTTAGCAGCCGCTGTCCCCTCTGCCCAGGTGTTGCTTCTCCAGTTGTGCACGGGTCTCAGTCCCTCCCCTCCTTCAGGCCCGCTCACCTGGCACCTGCTCCAGAGCCCTGCTGGGGCCGCACCCACCCTGTCTCCTTACCCGGCTCTGTGTGTCTCTCTGTGCACCCTTCCCTTATCCTTGTCATGTCCCCTGTGTTCCTTGGTGTGTCTTCCCTGCCAGGTGGAGCCTCCTGGAGGGTAGTCACTTTATCTTCTGCTGTCCACGTTGTGTCCCCAGGGCCTGGGACAGAGTCTGGCACATGGTAGGCTCTTAGTGCATATTTATTGAGTGAAAGAGTGTAAGTCAGCCGGAATGAAAAGAGTACCTTGGCACCAGTAATAAAGCATTGCTGTCCTGTCTCGGCGGGAACTAGGAGATGAACGACATTGCCTCTGCCGCCGAGCGCTACAAGGAGGTTCTGAAACAGGACAACACGCACATGGAGGCCATCGCCTGCATCGGGAGCAACCACTTTTACTCCGATCAGCCGGAAATCGCGCTCCGCTTTTACAGGTGTGCTCTGCCGTCACTTTGTGAAACTGCTTTCCTGTGCGATATTGGTGAAACGGTAGTAAAGGTGGAATAGAAATGTAGAGAAATGATATATAAGCCATGTCTGTGTGAGACTGAAAACTCAAACACCCAGATTTTTGCGAGCCTTGAAAGTGACATCTAATAATTTGGAAATGCACTGGGTACTTGGCACCTTGTGCAAACACACCTGGATAATTGCCTGAGTTTTCAGCACTGTGGCAGCGTATGAATTAGCCATTTGCTCAGTGGCCTGGTGACAGCTGAGTAGTGACTAGCAGCATCTCTCACTGTCTCTGCCCTCACTAGTTCTGCCGTGTACGACACAAAAACCTTGAAGCTGCAACAGTGATGAGATTTGCAGAGTGGGGATGGCCCCGGGTTCTGAGCCCCGATAAGGGCCAGAAACAGGATCCCCGGTTTTGGGAAGTATTGTCAACTTTTGTCCACACAATTCTTCCGTCTCCATAAATGCCGTTCTCTGGTTCTCTTTTGAACACATACTCATCTTATCCTACAGCTGGTCTCTGGGTTAGTTTTTACATTTTGATTTCCTCTTTGGGCCGTAACGAGCAGCCAGCAAGAGTCCTCCTCAAATACACATTGAAACATACAACATGATAATATGAGGCTGTCTTGTCACAGGCAGCTGGTTCCGGTCCCCGGCCCTAAAGTGGGTCATGGGTTCCTCAGGGACAGTGGGGGTAGACTTCACTTGCTCACTTGAACTTGCCTGTCCTCTGTCCTTTGGAGTTAATGACACACCGAAGCCAACTGGGCTTCTTGAGCTGTAGCACGAAAGCTAAGCAGGTGCCATAGGGATCCACTGGTGCTCTTGTCTTCCTTGGTGGGAGCCGTTGGAGGTCAGTAGATGCAGCTGAGCCACAGGATGCTTATAACCAAAAACAGGACCCAACGCAGCTGAACACCCGGAGCTAAATGCCAGACGCGGCCCTTGAAGCAGGTCAGAGGGCCCGAGGAGCTCACCTACGGGCACTGAAGTGCCTGTGAACCCAAAACGTGTGGGTTCTACTTTACATGGCTGATTTTTTCTTAGTTTGGTTCTCTGACAAAGCTTTGGAGGGGAAGAACTTACATAAGTTGGTTTTTTTGCCCTTGCCTTTGGACACATTTCCCCTAGCTAGTACTGTTACAAAAGACCTACTTTTATATCTGCTTTAACATGTTTTTCATTGACTGCAGTACTTTATATTTGGGCGTGTTAAAATTATACAATACATCCATTTCTAAGTTTGTGAAAAGACATGCGTCTGGCTATTTATAAAGTCGGTCTGACACGGAAAATCTGTGTGGTCTGTTCAAAGGCGGCTGCTGCAGATGGGGGTCTACAACTGCCAGCTCTTCAACAATCTGGGGCTCTGCTGCTTCTACGCCCAGCAGTACGACATGACTCTGGCCTCGTTCGAGCGCGCCCTCGCTCTGGCGGAAAACGAAGAAGAGGCGGCTGACGTCTGGTACAACCTGGGGCACGTCGCCGTGGTACGTTGCTCCTCTGATCCCGGGTCTGCCAGGGAAAAGGTAGCACAGGTTAGTCTGAGGCCGCGTTCAGGTATTGCGAGTTCAGGTTTGGTAACAGACCCAGGTAGCAGTTCAGAGATCTCTAAGAGTCACCATCACTCATTTTATATTCCCAGGTTAAATCCTCTTCTATACAATTCATGCCCGACTCCTGTGATTGTTACTTGCTGCTTTTCCCGCGGGAGCAGAAAAGATTTACGCGAAGAAAGATGGGAGGGGACGGCGGGCGGGAGCGCACGGGTTTGTGTGTGCGCATGCGTGCTCTTCCTTCGTAGGGGACGGGAGACACGGGTCTGGCCCATCAGTGCTTCCGGCTGGCTCTGGCCAACAACAACAGCCACGCCGAGGCCTACAACAACCTGGCTGTGCTGGAGATGCGGAAGGGCCACGTCGAACAGGTCAGTGAACTGCGAGAGGCCCGGTGGTGATCAGCTCTCTGCACTGAAAAGCTGTCCCGTGTAGCGCCTTCACGGCTGTCATTGAACCGTGAGCTTCAGAGCCTGGCCAGCCTGGGTTCGAATCCCAGCCCCGTCATGGATTGGTGACGGGACCTTGCACAGGTTCCTTAGCCTGTATCCAAAAGAGAGCACTTGATTTTGTCAGGACAAATCTGTACATCCCAGTCTCCACTATTTTAGGGAAATGATGCTCCATCACAACCCCCCTATGCCCACCCCCACCTGCACCGTCTAGCTGCTCAAGCCAAAATCCTAGGAGCCACCTGGAAGCCTCTTTTTTTCCCAGCCACCTCTCCTTCCATCCCATGTCCCCAGCACGGTCGGCAGGCCCCTGTCAGGTCTACCTCCAAGCCACATCCTGACCCCAGCCACTTTCCTACCCACCACCCCCTTCTCCAAACCGCTCGCACCTCTTGCCTGGACGACTACAGGGGTCTCCTCGCTGGTCTGTGTTTCCACTTAAACCAGCACAGACGTGCGCCCTAGAGTGCATCCTTCGCAGAACAGCCTCAGGGATTTAGAGAACACAAGATTATTGTGTTACTGCTTTGCTAGGCGTGCTCCCAAGGCTTTCCCTCCTCACGTGGAGTAAACCTGCACTTCAGACCTTGACCTGCAAGGCCCCGCCTGATGTGGCCCCTGGCTGCCTCTCAGACTACACCTTTGTCGCTACCATCGTCCCGCTTGCTCACGGTTTTGCTTTCCTCCGTTTCAGCACCTGTGCTCAACCATGGCCCTAAAATAGTCAATGGAAAATTCCAGAGATAAACAATTCATGAGTTTTCACTTGTGCGCCACCCTGAGCAGCATGATGACATCGGCCGCCATCGTCCCACTCCCTCCTGCCCAGGACACGGGTCACCCCTTTGTCCAGTGCGTCCATGCTGCTTATTAGTCACGCAGCAGCTGTCTGTCTCGGTTGTCAGATTGGTTATCAGAGAGAGAGAGAGGAGAGAGACCACATTTATGTAACTTTTATTATAGTATGTTGTCATAATTGTTCTATGTTACTGTTATTGTTGTTACTCTCTTACTGTGCCCGATTTATGAATTAGACTTTATCACAGGTGTGTATGTGTAATAAAAAGCATAGACTGTATAGGGTTTGGTGTTGTCCACGGTTTCAGGCACCCACTGGGAGGGCCTGAGGGCGCGTCCCCGGTGGATGGGGGAGGACTGTTGTGCACCTTTGTGCTGACTTCTGGACACACAGCTGCCTCGCTGCCCTGCACACCCGCAGTGACCGTCCTTCCTTTAGGGCCTCAGGAAAGTTCTTTCAGATCCTGCAGCGACTTTTCCTGTTGCCATTGATGCCTTGGCTTACTTACCAGCTCCTCAGAAAGGCCATCAGTGTAAAGGGGCCTCAGGCACTGTCACGCAGCCTTTGTTATTTTCTTCACAATGCTTATCCTTGTATCATACATTTTCATTCTCACACGCCAGATGTCAGCTGCATGAAAGTCGGGTCCTTCTCTGGCTCCTAACTGCTGTATTTGCAGCATCAAAACCGGTGCTGGCCAATGACGGGTGCTCGGTCCCTGGGTGTGAAATGCGCGGGTGGCGTGTGACGCAGGGTAGGAGCAGCACCCGGCGGTGTTTTGGTGAAGATTAGCAGGTTGCACACACCGAGCCCTCGTCCTAGTAGAAGCATAATGTTGAGCATGTGGTAGGTGCTGAAGAAATTATTATTACAACAGAACTTTAAAATGCTAAGTACATAATATTAGTGGTAATCAAGGGGATATTATTACGTTTCAGACCTTAGAGATGAAGAAACAGAAACTCGAGGCGGGTAGGTAACTCCCCAGGGCCACAGACGTAGTGAGCAGCATGCCACCTGGCCTCCTAGGCAGAAGGATAAACTTAATTGAACCAGGAAGGAAACGTTATTGGATGTTGCCTTTCTTTCACAAATTCCCCCAAAGTAAATAAGATGGGCTTGTATTTTCCAGACAAAAACTAACACCTCGCTCTGTCTCGAGACTTTTCCCAGGTCCGTACGAAGCAAGTGCTTTTGTGATTTTCTTTCCCGCTGACTTATCGTAGTTTCTCCAGTGTCCGGTTGGTTTGAAATGTTTTGGTAAAAGCTTTCATGATCCTAATGCCATTTCATTATCAGTCATATGTCAATGAAAAAAAAGGAAATAGGTAGTCCTAAAACAAAAAAATTAATACGTTCCATTTATATGAACTGGCATTTTATTTCCCGTCAAAAATAGAAGGATACACGAGTTTGTTCTCAGGGTCACGGATAGAGGTGTTGGGTTTAGCTGCGAGTCGGAGGCTTGGTGGCTCGGAACGCCGAGTGTGCGGTCCTAACGCTGAGCGTGTGGACCTCTCCTGTCAGTCCTGGCCCCGCAGCGCGTGATCCCTCTGAGCCTATGGGGGATGACAGCATCCGGGTGGACTCTGTTTTCTTCTGTGCTTCAGAGCACAGAAAGCCTGTCACATTCAAGTGCACTCAGTTGTCATTTTCAGGTCAGCAGTGTGATAAATGCTTGCTCACTGTCATCCAGCACAGAACTTGGGCCTTTGAAATTCAGAAGCCCACTAAATCAGCCGACAGCAGAAAAACTAGAATAACAGGACTTTTTTTTTTAGCATTGAGAGGATTATATTTTGAGTTGTTGTACTGAAATATAAAGTATCCAATAACAGTGGTTCTCAAATAACCAAACGTACTCTAAGTTTCCAATTCTCTTATTTTCTCCATTATGTCAAAACGTTGTATTGTTAATACAGTTTTGGCAAGATGTAAGCAGTTAGTTGTGTATCGGTGAGTGGTATTTCATGAGGAATGTCCTCTATGTTCATCACAGGATCATGTTTCTGAAGGTCCCTTCCTGGGGAAAGGATCCTTTTACCAAAAAAAACCACAGAAATCACAAATATGTGCTGATACATGCTCATATGCCTTTGATTTTCTTTCTTTTCTTACACAGGCAAAAGCACTGTTACAGACTGCGTCATCTTTAGCACCCCATATGTATGAGCCGCATTTTAATTTTGCAACCATCTCTGATAAGGTATTCTCTTTCTTTATCAATTTACCATCTGATCTGTTTCTTTTTTCCCCTCAGTTTAAAAAAAAGTAGAGCTAAATAAGGACATTCTAACTATAACTTCCTGAAAGAAATGATTTTTTTAAACGCAATTTTTATATAACGTGTGTTGTCCTGTAAGGGACAGTTTAATAAACTTTAAAGAACTTGATCGCTGAATATTGACTAAACACCACTTTGGATTGCAGAAGAATTATTTTATGTTTTAAAATATGACATTTAGTCATTAAAAAGATACTCATTAAGTAATTTCTGGTGTGGGAGGAGTCAGTAATTGCTTTTATTGCAAGAAAGTCCTGTGTACTGTTTGTAGATCGTATTGCCACCAAGTCTCTGGCACAATTGCTGTAAATTAGGGGTAGTCAAAGCTATTTTAGCTATGAACACTACAGGGAAAATTCAACTGTTCATCCTGTCACAAGTCAGTTAATATCCAAGAGCTAAAAGGAGTCCTGCGCCATTTTCAGTAACAGTAAGAAAACCAAAGACATGCAATAACTAGCCCTGGCTTGGAAACCTCCGTTTAACATGGAAGGTGAGTTCTGAGGAGAAGGAAATGGCTGAGAGCGTTTGCTGATGTGACGACCCTTTTTTTAGTGGAGCAGACATTATAAAAATGTCATTTTTCATAGCATGAACATAAAGCCATCCGCACTCTCATTTCTATTTTGGAGATAAGATAAGCTGTCACTCATAAGTTGTCATTTTTGAGCACTTGTTCAGGGCTCGCCACAGTTCCAGGCACTCCACACCACGACCCTGCCACGTGGGCATCCCTTGCTTTCCTTATGCAGTTTTTTTAATATAAATTATGTTTTTTAAAAAATGGAGCCTCTGCTATGAACCAGGCAGTGTCGAAGGTACAGATGATGTGGACAATGAATAACACACACAAAAACCTCTGCCTCATGCAGCTTATATTCCAGTGGGACCCGAGGCCCGAAAAGCTTACAGGGCTTCTCTAGCGTCACAGGCGCACGCTCACACCCAGGTGCTCTCTGCTGCTGAGGCTCAGGTGCTCTCTGCTGCGCCGTGCGGAGAGGGCTCGTTCCTCTCCTTCAGGGACATCATCAGCTTCACTAACATGTAACTCAAATGGGATATTGCTTTAAGCAAAAGGCTATACTTCCACTAGAGAAAATAGTTTGTTGAAAAGAAATGCTAGGATTTAAAAATGGAGACTTCTGTTTTTAATGCACATACATGTTAAAAAAAAGACTTCAGAGTTGAATGTTCTAGATAGCTTTGTGTGCACACACTAAAAAGCTCTCTCTCTTTAGCAGTGGACACATGAATGGAGATACATCTAGGTGGATTCAGATACTGTGTGTGTTTCTCTTTGGGACTGGACTTGAACACATAGTTTCTTGAAATCAGAGACCCTCTTTACAAACTTTTAAAACCAGCTATTTTTCCAACATTAATGTGCTATCACTATGTAAAACCTCCCAGAGCATGTTGTTTTATCCTAACTACAAGTTTCTGCTTGAATTTTCTGTCTGTAACATAATACCCTCGTCAAATATGCCCTTGTGGTGCATTACAAACAGTTGCCTAACACTGTTCCCAAACTACACTGAGCTGGCTGTCTCGGCATGCAAATGTTGTTTTATTTTTATTAAGCTATCAGTGACGGAAGACAAAACATAGGTTTATACATTTGTAACTAGACAGCTGTAAATGGAGCAGAAATTAT
Organism: Phyllostomus discolor; assembly: GCF_004126475.2. Classification (NCBI taxonomy): domain Eukaryota; kingdom Metazoa; phylum Chordata; class Mammalia; order Chiroptera; family Phyllostomidae; genus Phyllostomus; species Phyllostomus discolor. The sequence goes on from NC_040903.2 coordinate 207,429,123, forward strand.
TTTATTATCGGTTATGTTATTTTTCTCACAAATTTTCAAGATTGAGTTGTTTTGTAAGTGAAAGAATTCTCAAACCCAAGTAGCATAATGAAGCAGTTTACCCTTAAGAACCCTTTGAGTGTGTACTGTATACAGATAGTATGTCTTATTTTGACGTCCTTACTAATTTTGGAGGTTTTATCCTGTTGCCTTATTCTGGTATTTCTTGCAGATTGGAGATCTACAGAGAAGCTATGTCGCTGCTCGTAAGTCTGAAGAAGCATTTCCAGATCACGTGGATACGCAACACTTAATTGAGCGGTTAAAGCAGCACTTTGCTATGCTCTGATTGTTCCTGAGACCAAATGCATGTTTTTAGGATGGGGCATTACAGGAGAGAGGACTCCTCCCACCGTAAAAGGAATGATCTCCTGGAGGGCGGGCCCCTTGTAGTACTGGCTTCCCCCACTAGGTGGATGTCCTAGGAACCCACCTGTATCAGTGTACCAGCAGGCAGCGTTGTGAGAGGCTGCACTGAGTTTCAGTGAATTTTTTTTTGAAGACTCAGTGCACTTGCCCATTTCATCATGGGTGATTTCCAAGCACGTCTACCTACACCGCGCTGAGTATTCAGCAGTTTTTGACCAGAAACGGCATGACCCCTGTGTTCCCTCCTTCCCGTTCGCCCGATCTCACCCTGAGTGACTTTTTTTCTGTTTCCCTGGATGGAAATAGTCCTCAGAGGGAAACAGTTTGCCGATGTGGAGGAGGGGAAACGAAAAGCTGCAGAAGCACTAAAAGCATCAAAATTGGCATTGAGCAGGGAAAAGGTGCCTTGATAGGTGTATTGCAGCAAGTGGAGAGCACTTTGAAGGGGACTGAGTTTAAACATGTAAGAATAAATGCACAATTTTCAATAAGTTTCTGTTTTGTGGGGGTTCCCCCTTGTGTAATCGTATAAGGGAAAAATAGTGTGTGTGTGTGAACATGTATCTATGGAATACACACCTGTGCTTGATATTAGTGAAGATGGCATGCGGGAGTTGAAATAAGGCTGTAAATTAAAACTTTTATAATACCCCTATAATATTATGAAAGACAGGATTTCAGCATTTGTAAGTGGATCATGGAGGCTCTTCCCACATTACACGGCAGATGTTTGTTTTTAACGTTTATAAAACATTTTCATGAATTTCCTCACATTTTTATACATACACATTTTTAATGTTCTTAAGCTTGCCCTTAACTATCATGTACCTTAAGAGGCCTGAAATTTGCCTTTTAAATTGTACTTTTATGGCTAAAAGTGTGTATATTTATCCTAACTAGAGACTTATTTAAAGCTTAAAAATTGTGTTTAAACTATCAAATGCTTTGTGAGAGGCTCTACATTTTCTTACGTATAGTGCTTTAAAATAAATCAGTGTGTAAAACACCATCACTCTGTTACTTTTCATGAGTTTTTGTCTCAGGTCTATCAGATGAAACAAATCTTTCAGAAGTCCAGTAATCTTAAAAATCAAGTCATGGTCTTAATTTTATTTGCAATGATGCCCCACCGAGTTGGTTTTTCCCAGAGAAGCTGTTGATGGGCTCTCACCCTATTCACACAAGAGTATCAGGATGAGCAGTGGCGTCTTGGGCCAGCAGTCCCAGCTGTGCTCACCCCCCAGCAGGTTGGGCGGGGCGGGGCGGGGCTGGGGGAGGGGCGAAGTCCCGTTCACGCCCTGCAGACCCCGGAAAGGCTCTGGAACCGTCCCTCGCACATGAAGGAGCTCTCCTCAAAGTTTCCTACAAGCACTTGTGTCAAAGGGACTGGACCACTCACGTTCGTGTTTTGGACTTGGGGATCCATCCACGTTATTTTTCATTCTTCAACTTCATGAAAACTAGTTTACAGACGCTTACTTGCTTCTGTTCAAATCTGTATAAATAGTGCTGCTCAGCCGACAGAACAAAACAGGGTGGATTCAAGGCATCTCGGCTTGCCAGGGGCTGGAAGTGACCCCCGAGAGGATGTAGAGAATCTCTGGGTGGGGCAGGGGAAGGAAGCGCCTGGTGACACAGGAACCACTGGAACCCGTGATCTGGATCCTGAGCCTTAGACTTGAACCTTTCCTGGTCTGCAGGGTGTGCGAGTGCTTGTGTAGCGCCATCCAATCCCTCAAAACTGTGGTTCATATTTAGATTGGCATTTTATAGTGTAAATCGCTTTCTTAGTTCATCTCAATTTGGAGCCAGTAACAGTGGCTAGCATGTACCGAGGATGTTGTATGTACCCGGCACTGTTCGAGCACTTGGTATGGACTGATTCGTCTAATTCCCACTGCAGAACTATCAGGTGCTGTGATTCCCATTTTATGAGAGAAAAAATGAGGCACAGAGAAGTAATTTGCCCAAGGTTATAAAGTGCCTAAACGACAGAGCTGAGATTTAAATACAGGCCTGTGTGCCCCTCCCCCCACCCCAGTATGTGCTCTTAACCACTGTGTTGAATCACCTCTCAGTGTTTCTCCTGTAAATAAAGCTACTATCATTTAAAATGAATGTTATGTGCACTAGTTATATGAATAATAAGGGACTATTCATACAACAACAAAAAAATAAATGAGTCAGTATTCCTAAGGTGATACTGAGGGTATTTCTGTCTTGAATTTATGTTAATTCAATGTGAACGCCAAGTGCAAAGAATGAGTCAGGTTGGCTGAGGGCAGAAGGATGACGTAACACCTGCCTCAGGAGCTGTGCACGTCTTTGTAACAGAATTATTTCTGGACTGCATAATTTCTGGCTTCTGGGCCAGCATTTCTATAAAAGGAAGGTTACCAATTGTCTTTTACCGTGGCTAAAAAGGTATTCCATCCATATACAAATTGTTCAGCCAAAATTAACATCGTTGAGCTTCCAACGGATGGAAATGAGATATGGCAAGGAGGCTGCCTGCACTGAGTAACTGCTGAGGTTGAAGTTCTTCCTTCCCAACTATGTCACGTCTGAGCCAGTCCGCTCCTGGCACGCCTGTTCTGTCGCATTGCCGAATGGTATTTCCCGGGAGCGGAGCATCCCTTCAGGATATCACTCGTGACCCGGAGTTCAGAAAATTCATCAAGGTAACACGTCACTACCCTATGTAACGTAGTTTCCACCACCAACTATTAACATGAGGGCTTTCAATTGAGAGTGAGTTTAAGCACTCAGAAAAAAAAATATCCAAAAGATTCTAGGAGTACTGTGGCAGGACTCAACCTTGGATTATAAGGAGCCCAGAAATTGAGTTTAGGTAAAAGGCCATGCTATCTAGTTTTAAATTCTAGGGAAAAGGTAAACTGGAATGGTTCACGCATAGGTTCCAGAGTTCCAAAATAGTTATCTGGGCTCAGATATTAGGGGGAAATTTGTATTTGGCAATATGAAAATAACTGCAGTTTTACATTCTTCCATGTAGATGGCATTAGTTCTATTTTTGGCTGACTAAAAACCTTTTTGAGATGCTGTCACTTTACATACTTGATGTTAAAGTTGAGTTTTTGAGATTAAAGAATAAAGATTAAATAAAGATTAATTGATAATCATTGGAGACTATAATATTTTTTTGCATTTTTTTCCCTTTCCCAAATCCTGATTAATAAAGCGCAATTGGTTGGTAAAATGTAAATGATGGAAACTCCTAGAGAAAGCCACCACATTACCTTAGGAAAGAAAAGGCCAGACTGGACAGATTTGAGGAAGACATTTTTTTTCCTACTTAAGTCAGAGAAAAGATAGACCCTCATCCAGTGTTTGAAACTCGAGTTTCAATAGGCTTCAGAACGTAACAACCATCACTGCCCCCCGCCCCATACCTGCTCTGATCTGATAGCTTTAATTTCTTTTTCTGTACTAGATTCTCTCTCTCACCAGCCTTTTAAACCTTCCCCCTTTCTAGTACTACCCGCTGTGCCACATCATTTTGAAAGGTCAGGTGCCACTTGTTGCCTGCTTCCTCGTCTCCCATTCATTCCTCTGCCTCTTGAATCTGGCTTTAGCTCCTACCCCCATGGAACCTGCTCTCACTGAGGTCACTGAGACCTCCCAATTAGCAAATCCAGAGGTTCCTTTTTTAAAACGTAACTTTTAAAATGTATTATTGATTCCTTTTTTAAAACATACCTTTTAAAATGTATTAATCATATACCATACAAGTCTCTCTAATAACATTCAATGGTGGTTGTGTGTGTTTTTTTATAACATTCACCATTGGTCAAGCATCACTATAATCAATTAAAAAACATTTCCACCATCCCCCAAAGAAACCATGTACCCGTTAGCAAATTGTGTCAAATCTGTAGATCTATTTGGGGAATATTGCCATCCTAATATTAAGTCTGTTCATGACCACGGGATGCCTCAGTGGCCCGTGTTTAGCCCTCATCTCACTTGACCTTTCTCGGCATTTGCGCAGACCACTCACTCTCTTGAAGTTCTCTTCTCCTGTGACTTCTTGCTGGGTTCCACTCACACTTCTCAGAGCACCCCTCAATCTCACGAAAGACTCCAAATTGCCCTATAGTTTAAATCCTTTTCTTTGTCTCATCCTTTTAAATCTTGTTATTAGTCAGAGTTCCATTTTTCACCCTTTTCAACTCTCTTTCTCATTCTCCGGTATGCTCATTCTCCCAACTGCTGTGCCCAGGCTTGGGGTCCCCACTCTGTGTTTAGGCCCCGCCTTCTCTCCTGACTCCAGATCCTCATTTCCAGCTGTCACATGGCATCTTCACTTGGATATCCCAGAGCCAGCTCAAAGTCGAAGTATCCATCAGTAGCCTCTCCAAATCTGATTCCTACCTTGCACTGCATACGAAAATGAAATGGATGGTAGACCTAAATGTATAACCTATAAGCATAAAAGCTTTTAGAAGAAAACATAAGAGAAATTCTTTGTGAATTTGGGTTACACAATTGTTTTTTTAGCTGTAGCACCAAAGGCATATTCCAAAAAACGGAAAAATGGATAAGTTGGACTTCATCAACATTAAAAACTTTTACAATCTAAAAGATATTGTTGGGAGAATGGAAAGACAAGACACAGGCTGGGAGAAAATATTTGCAAATCTTACATTCTGATAAAGAATTGGCATTCAGAATATATAGAGAACCCTCAAAATTCAATAAGAAAAAAACTGAAAATGGGCAAATAATTTGAACATTTACTTCACTAAAGAAGCTATACATAGATGGCAGATAGCACATGAAAAGATTCTCAACAAAATTAGTCATCAGGGAAATGCAAATGAAAATCAGATTAGAATGGCTAAAGGTAAAAAGATAGACCATATCATGTGTTGGTTAGCTAGCATGTGGCGCCAGGAGAACCATGTATCATGTACTGGTGGTGGGGCTGTGGAGTGGTTCAAGCACACTGGAAAACAGTGAGGCAGTTTCTTAAGTTAAACGTTACACCTCCTACATGATCCAGCCTTTCCCATTCCTGGGTATTAACCCAAGAGCAATGAAAGCATACATTGAAGAAAAGACTTGGACCTGAATGTTTTTAGCAACCTATTTGTGATAGCTCCAAACTGGAAACAATCCAGATGTCCATCGAGAGGCAAATGGAGAAACAAGATGCAGCGTACCCATACATAGAACACTATGTAACAACAGAACGGGATGAACTATTGGTATGTGCATGCCATGGGTGAGAATCAAAATAATTGTGCTGAGTAGAAGTGGCCAAACAAAGAAGTACACGCTGTATTATTCCACTTATATACAATTCTTGGAAATGCAAGCTCTTCTGTGCCTGACAGAAAGCAGATCAGGGGTTGCCCGGGAGCAGGAGTTGGGTGGGAGGAATGCAGGGAGGAAGGAATGTAGGGAGGAGTTTGCGGGGAAGGATCACAAAGGAGCGTGAGGAAACCTCAAGGTGATGGATGCGTTCATTATCTTAATTATGGTAATGGGGTAACTCAGGACATTGCCCTTCCACCTCTTTCTACCTCTGAAAACAGATGGCTGTCTGGCCAGCAGCCATAAGGAACGAAGAAAACAGTCTCTCAAGGCCCCTGTCTCTCAAGGCCCCTGTCTCCCAAGTCCCATGTTTTTTATCACACACCTGTAGCACTTTGACAAGTTATGGTGGCTCCCACCCCGCTGCCATGGCTCCCTCTTTAACCCTCTAAGTAGCACCTAGGCTGGAGGCGGGGTGCAGTCTCTCTCCCACTGATCTGCCGCCATCGGTGCCCTCCCCTGCGATGTGAATGATAAATGGTACACCTGCAGCATGTCCGCCTCTGGTGGTCCTCCAGGTGGTGTTTTTCAGAATATCACAAGCACGTAATCACTCCCGGGCTTGGAGCTCCTGCGTCATGCTGCGTCAGTGTTTACATGTGCCAATATTACCCCGTTTTACAGGTTAAATATACACAGTGTATGGTACGTCAGTTATACTCCAGTGAAACTTTTTTAAAACAAAAACTCACAGAACTCTACATCCTCGCGTAAAAGTCAATCAAACTGCGTGCAGATTATACTTCAATAGACTTAAGAAAATACAAGTATCACCACGAACTGAAGTGCCATGCTATTTTTACAGACACAGTGATACAAAAGTTTAGGAGCTCTGTAACCTTTTTACTTATTTTTAAATTATATTGTATTGATTATGCTATTACAGTTGTCCTGATTTTTCCCCCGTCAGCCCCCACCACCCAGCACCCCCTACTCAATCAGGCAGTCCCCACCATTGTTCATGTCATGGGTCATGCGTATAAGTTCTTTGGCTGCTCCATTTCCCATACTGTACTGTACGTCCCCATGGCTATCCTGTAACTACCCGTTTGTACTTCTTAGTCCCCTCACCTCTTCACCCACTCTCCCCCATGCCCCTTGCATCTGGCAACCATCAAAATGTTCTCTGTATCCATGATTTTGTCTCTGTTCTTGTTTGCTTTTAAGATAAGCAAACAAGATAGCTGTCAGCTGTTGATAGATATGTATTTTTTGCCATTTTATTGTTCATAGTTTTGATCCTTTTAAAAAATAAATCCCTTTTTGTATAATAATGGTTTGGTGATAATGAACTCCTTTATTTTTTTTTTCTTGTCTAGGAAGCTCTTTATCTGCCCTTCAATTCTAAATGATAGCTTTGCTCAATAGAGCAATATTGGCTGTATGTCCCTGCTTTTCATAACTTTGAATATTTCTTGCCAATTCCTTCTAGCCTGAAAAGTTTCTTTTGAGAAATCATCTGACAGTCTTATCGGAACTCCTCTGTAGGTAACTAACTTCTTTTCTCTTGCTGCTTTTAAGATTCTCTCTTTATCTTTAACCTTAAGCATTTCAATTATGATGTGTCTTGGATTGAGTCTCTTTGCATACATCTTGTTTGGGACTCTCTGTACGTCCTGAACTTGCATGTCTATTTCCTTCACCAAATTAGGGAAGTTTCCTTTCCTTGTTTTTTAAAAAATTTTATTTATTTATTTTTAGAAAGAGGGGAAAAGAGAGGGAGAGAAACATCAATGTGTGGTTGCCTCGCATGTGCCCCCAACTGGGGATCTGGCCCGCAACCCAGGCATGTGCCCCGACTGGGAATTGAATGAGCGACCCTTTGGTTCACAGGCCAGTGCTCAATCCACTGAGCCACAACAGCCAGGGCTCGTTGTTTTTTGAAATAGGTTTCCAGTTTCTTGCTCTTTCTCTTCTCCTCCTGATACTCCTATGATGCAAATGATGGACCTCTTGAACAAGGCTGCTTATACTATCCTCATATTTTTGGATTCTTTTTTCTTCTTGTTGTTTTGATTGGTTGTTTTTTTTGGTTCCTTATTTTCCAAATCATCAATTTGATTCTTGGCTTCATCCACTCTACTATTGTTTCCCTGTAAATTGTTCTTTATTTCAGTTAGTGTAGCCTTCGGTTCTGACTGGATCTTTTTTATGCTGTTGAGATCCTCACTATGTTCCTTGAGCATCCTGATAGCCAGTGTTTTGAACTCTGTATCTGATATACTGCTTATCTCCATTTTGTTTAGCTCTTTTTCTGGAGTTTTTATCTATTGTTTCATTTGAGCCATGTTTCTTTGTCTCCTTGTTTTGGCAGGCTCCCTGTGTGAGTTTCTATGTATTAGGTAGAGCTGCTTTGATTTTGTATCTTGGTAGTGTGGCATAATGTAATAGGTGTCCTGTAGGGTCCAGTGGCACAGCTTCCCCTATCGCCCAAGCTGAGTTCTCAAGATGTGCCCTCCATGTGGGCTGAGTACACTTTCCTCTTGTAGCTGAGCCTTGGTTGCTGTTGGTAGATCAGTGGGAGGGATTTACCCAGGCCAGTCAGCTGCAAGGACTGGCTGTGACCACTGGCCGTCACCCTCTGCCCTTCGTGGAGGATCATCTGTGCAGGGGCAGGGTGGTGATGTTCCAATTTGGTCTGTAGCTATCCACTGGGTGTACTGGCCCTGGGGTTTCCCGGGTGGTGCAGGTCAAGGTCAGCTCCGACCTGTGTTTTGCCTGGGGCCACCCTGGATGAGCTATAAAGCAATCTGAGATGGTTGCTACTTGTGCTGAGCTTGGAGATTCCCAGGTGAAGCCAAACTGTGAATCTCAGCTGGCAGCTGCTAGTGCTGGGCCTGGGGTTCACTGAAGCCAGCTGTTACTTATTTGATAGGATTTAGGAAGTTGTGAAACATGAGCCAAGACCAGCCATTAATATGGAAAACCAGCTTGGGTGGGCCTGTAATTTGGGTGGGTCAGAGTCTCTGGGGATCTCCAAGAGGGGCCAAAGAGTGTTAGCCAGGTTGATGGAGTTTCAGGTATGGCACCAGTTTATCAGCTCTGTGGGGGGAGGGTTTAGCAAAGGGACGATGGCCTCTGATCACCTTGACTCCAGACACTTCCTCCCTGTGTACCACTGGTGCCTTTCAAGCTACTACCCTGGTGCTGGAGCTCAGAGGGTGTGAGTCTGAATAGGTGAATCCATGTGTGGGTTCTTTAAGAGGAGCTGCTTGGAGCTCCAACAACTTCTTCCACCATCTCAATCCCCACCTAGTTTTTGTAGTCACAGGTGGTAACTTACCTTCCTGGCACTGGAACCCTGGGACCTGGTGTGGGGCTGGGACTCCTTGCTCCCAAGATATCCCTCCTGAATTTTTATCCATCACACATGGGTGAGGGACCAGCCCATTCTGCATTTGTGCCCCTTCTACCAGTCTGGATAGAAGTAGTTTCTTTAATCCATAGTTGTCAGACTTCCATTCAACTCAATTTCTGACAGTTCTGGGTGATGGTTGATCCATATTTTAGTTGTAATTTTGAGGTGGTTGTGCAAAGAGATAGGCCAATGTCTGCCTATGCCGCCATCTTGACCATGAAGTTCATATAAATGTTTTTTAAAGAACAATTATTGAGAGCATATAGGAGAAATTACTGGATGAAGTGTGTTACCTTGGAAGATCAGCATGACACTGACTGACAACCAGAGATGACAGAGAGGCTATGGATAGGCATTCAGGCAAGACTCATGGGGCGATATATCTGGAGGCCACTGGAATATAAATTTGGCTGGATGGGCAGGGGGCAATGGCAGCAGGAGTAGGCTGGTCATGAGAGCTACACTTGGAGACTCAGGAAGGACTGCAACAGAGAAGTTTTTGAATCCCAGATTAAGAAGGTTAATCTGAGGATTGAGGAGGAAAGAAAGCATTTTGTATGAATCACTCTGGAAGCAATGTTTAGGATCTTTGGGAGAATAGAAAGTTGAATATAGATTTTAAATAAAGTTTTTTTGGAAAATGAGTGTATTTACACTAGATAATAAATAAAAATTTCCCAACTGCAGAGCATATGCAACTGATCAGATAGTTCACGCCACACTTCTGCTTGGTTACACCCCTTTCTCGTCCCCATCTGGGCTAAAATGCACACAAATTTGCCGAGACAGTCACAGCTCATGCAAAGAACACAATGTCACAGATGGTGCCTCAGTAATTACGGTTTGCAACAAATAGTTTTCCTAACAAGCTTGCTGGCTTTTTACAAATGCAGGGCTTCTGGTTATGTAATAATTTATATTTTATAAGAATTTGGGGGAAAGAGAAACATTAATACTTATACAGTTTTCCCCATTTTAGTATTTGTTCCATTAGAATTCATGTGTAGAGGGAGGGTGTGGTGATTCTGATGTCCCTAAAATTTGAGACCCACTTTGCTGATGGTTTCTCCCATCCAAGTACTGACCTGGCCTGACCCCGCTTAGCTTCCTGAGGTCAGATGAGGTCAGACGTGCTCAGGGTGGTATGGCTGCAGACTGCAGATGGCTTCTAATAGCACTTCTGCTTCTAAATTCCTCAAAAGACACAAACTACTGAAGCTCCCTGACGAAGAATTGATCACTGAAATAGCTCTATATCTATTAAAGAATCTATTTAGTAACACAGCTCCAATGGGAAGTGACCCAAGTTCCTTAAGAAGGCTTTTTTAAACTGAAGCACCCAGGCCATCTTTTGAGACCCTTGTGAAATACTTAGGAGCACAGGTGGGGAGCGAGAACATCAAAATAATACTTAATTATTATGTATCAAGTATCTGCTACTTGTAATCTTTACAACCCTCCCAGTTAATTTATGATCCTCGTTTGCCTGGTGATAAATAACCTCAGAAAAGGTACATCACTTGCACAAGTAAAATCTGCATCTTGGTGCACTTTTTTCAACCAGTTAAGAACGGATAAACTAGCAAAAGTCGATGAGGTGGTAGCTCCCCACCTCACCAGAAAAACATCGAGGTGCGACGGGGAACAAATGACTCACAAACGATGACATGTGCCCCATCGGAATAGGTCCCCTGTCAGTTCCCTGAGTTCCACCGCTCAGGGCGTGCTCTCATGACTGCCTCTGGTTCTCTCGGCAGCCCTGTGGGGTAGTAGTCTAACGACTCACACACCCAGTCTTACAGATGAGAACATTCAGAGCTGAGCAGAGGGTCCACTACAGTCACACAGGCTAGGTAAGAGACAGCCTGGGGACTTAAATGCCTTTTGTTGGCCATTACACTAGCACATCTCCACTTGCCTGGCCACACAGCTTGCTAGTGACACAGAGACTAAGTGAAAGGCAAAGCCAAGTGTGTTATAAGTGTATTAAACTTTCCAGGCAAGGGAAACTGTAATTGGAAGCAAGTCACCTCAGACAGCACTGAGCACGACTCAAATGCATCCCCCTGGGTGTGCGTGGCAGGTGTTCCCCGGCTCCAGAGGAAGCAGGGGAGCCCAGATGGCTTGGACCCAAGCCGGCCGCATTCTATGCCCTGCATTCCGCGCCCTGCATTTCTGACCTGTCCAGGCTCGCAAAGGGCTTATAGTTCCTGGGAGGCTTTCGATCAGAAAATGATTCCTCAAGAACTCTGATTGAAAAGAACACACGTTCTTAATACCACACTGTGTTCTTGACAGTGACTTCCCAAAACAGGGCCTCTTGGTTTCATATCCACGAAGTTCATGAGCAAACAGCTTTTCCAGGTGCGCAGTGACATCACTAGCCACAGCAGGTGAGGTGACCAAGCAGAGAAAATCTGAGTCTCGGTCACCATCTGGAAGTCCACCGTGCACAGGACGTTTGAGGGTGAAGCCTCCTGACTTTTCTCTCTTTATAGAAGCCACGTGAATCTTGCAGTTAACCCCAAAGCAAGTGTGTGTTGGTTTTAGTATAAAAGTAATATATTCCTCCCATCTTTCCACACAACAGCTGTTCCAGGATGCAGGTTTGTAGTTTAGCCTGTAGCTTCCCCGGCAGGGTCTGCAACCTTTCCTTCTGGTTCTCAGCTCGAGGTAGAAGCGTGGGTTTACGGCCTTTCTCTCCTTGCTGCCCGGTTCTTTCCCCATGTCAGTTTTAGAGTCCTTCCCTGCTGGCTCAGGGGTGTCCTGGTTGGGACCTCTGTGTTCCTTCACCAAAATTTGCCAGTCCTGGGTCTTCTTCACGATTATGCCAAGTCATTGTCCAATGTGGACAGTTTTGTGTCTGCTAAGTAAATCCACGTCATTTCACATGGGGTTTCAGGCATCATGGAAGACTTGTAAGACAGACATCTGGGACCAGAGTGGCTTCACAGCACCCCTCCACTCAAGCAGCCGCCTCAGCAGGGATGCTGCTCTTGACACCCCCACGCCATGGGGGTTGCCTGGAGAAGTTAGAGCAGAAAGCCAGAACGCTTTAGGTCCTGTGGATTCAAACAGCTTTTCTGGGCTTTCACTATGCTGTTGCTCAGAGCTATACTCAGTGCGGTTTAATTTCCAAATCCGACAGAGGGATGTGACCATGACAGTGGCATTCAAGAAAGGCTGACCTAAGCCCGTGCTGGTCTCCAGGTTCCCAGACATGGTGGCCGTACTTACTTTACCCTTTGGGTAAACCGCTGCTCCTGGAGACCCAAATCCGTTTCTAGTGTGTCCTGTTAGAATTCTCAGGACTGACTCTCCCAGGAGTAAAAGTGTTAATTACATTTTCAAAGCTGTGAACTCAACACAATGGTTTGGGGAGGCAGTGGGAGGTGGTGGGAGGTTGAATAAGTGCTGGGAGACGCTTTCTGAGCTGGCTTTGCTCACACATCCATTTCCGCCCACGTGGTGCCACACAGATTACCCCTTAGGGGTCCTGTGGGGTGTTCGCTTCGTGTGTCTGTGTGTGCATGCGAGTGTGTGTAGGTGTGTATGTGGTGGAGGAGGTCGTATTCAATTATTTTTAATTGCAAGGTAATCTGATCCTGAAAGTTGTTCTCTAGGTACCATTTGGACAGGCAAAATCTCCCAGTGTTGGTTTTGAATACAGAGACCGTCTTTACAGTCGTGGGGTCTCACATGAGCCGCATCAGTCTACCCACCGCGTGGAAGAGACATGTTTTTATGGTGCTGGCAGAGCCCACTGTCTCTCCCGGAGGCATCTGCTCCCTATCCACAGGCTCTGTTCGAACAGCGTCTTCCTGCCGCCCCCAGCCCCCGCCAAGGGGAACAGGAGGAGCAATGCCCGTGGCTGTGCAGCACCCACCTGCTCCTCTCACAGGGTCATGCGCACTAGAACCAGAAGGTGCAGGGGAGTCGGGGCAGCTTGGAGGAGAGTCGGAGAACATTCCCTTTAGCCAGTCTCTATGGATCTGGAAGGTTTACAATCTCTTTCTGTGTTTTATCAGGAGTCATTCCTAATATTAAGAGGCATACACAGTTTAAGACTATAGTCAATTTACTATTTCCACCCTTTTCCTGCATAATTCAAAACCCTCCAATCTTACGTGTTAATGTATTTTACATTAGATTAATGTTCTTTAATCTAACCTCTTTTCTGTATCTCTCAATATAGTCATTTGTTACTTTTGTCGCTAACTCTTGCTTAGAATTACCTGTATGATTACCAATTTCTTTGTTCATCACTCTCATTGAGACCAGTAACATCTGGTTATAGAATCTCAGAGGGACTTACCTTACATTTGGTATGTGTACATGGACATAAAAAATGTTTATTCCTTATATTGGAGATATCAGGATTTTTCTCTCTCTAACACACAAATCATTTTATCTATTTTATTTTATTTTGTTATTCAATGTATCTATGTTCTTATTGCCTTTTATTTATTTTTGTTTATTCATTTAGTTTTCTTTAAAAAGATCTTATTTAGTTTTAGAGAGAGGGGAAAGGAGGGAGAAAAAGAGAGAGAGAAACATCAATGCACAAGAGATTTACCGATTGGTTGCCTCTCCTGCACCCCCAACTGGGGACCTGGCCTGCAACCCAGACACTGTGCCCTGACTGGGAACCGAACTGGCACATTTTTGGTTTGCAGGCTGCCTCTCACTCCACTGAGCCACACCAGCCAGAGCCCTATTGCCTTTTTAATCTATTGAAGTTGTCCGATTCTTGAAAGCATCCTAACTGGTAAACTATCTCACAGGGTTTTGGTTTGGGTATGAAATACAATTATGGATGTCTACACATCAAGTATCTTGCTCAGTGCTTTACTGCTGAGCCTGTGTGTGCTTGGTCTCCTCTCTCCTGCTCTGTCCCCTCCCCTCGTGACGATCCAAGTCTTTGATGACCTATGGCGTCAGGGTATAAAATCCAGACACTATTGTGACACCTCAATATAATTTGGGTGAGGGGGAATCCTGCAGTGCTGGAAGCCATAAGTCCAAAATCAAGGTCTCATCAGGGCTCTGCTCCTCCTGAAGGCCTCTTCCTAGGTGGCTGGTAGTCCTTGGTGTTCCTTGACTTGGAGCTGTGTGACTCTGGTCTCTGCCTTCATTGTCATATGGCTCCTTCCCTGTGTGTCTGCCTGCGTCCTCTCCTCTTCTTATAAGGACACCATTCGTTGGGTTCAGGGTGCACTCGATTCCAATATAGATCTCAGCTTAATGCATTATACCTGCAAAGACACTATTTCCAAATAAGGTCCTATTCTGAGATTCCAGGTGGACGTGAATATTTGGGGGACCCTATTCCACCCTACTACACTATGAATCATAATGGTCTAATTTTCTGAATGAAGTCTATCACTTTCCATTACCTTTACCGGGGCCAGCCCGCCCCGAAAGAGGATTTTAAGGTAACCTTGGGAGTGAGAGTTTGGGTAGATTGCCCAGGGTGGAATGCTGCCTTGGGCACGGGAAAGGGGTTCTAACTGCCAGAGAGACTGAAGTTTCCTTCCGCAAACTGGACAGCCCTGGCTGCACACCGTGCAGGGCCCAGAAAAATGACCCTCCTCTTCCTTATCTTTTATGTATTCTTGTAGAGCGTTCTGACTCAGAGGAGGAGTACGCTGCCGGCCAGGGACCATGCTGGTGTCAAAGTGCACGCGGGAGTGACGAAAGCCTGCTGGGAGGCGTGAGGGCTGTTGTGTGCATGGCAGCGTTAGTGTAGAATCAGAACGCACACCTTTGTCCGTGGGGGACACGTGGACCCAAAGATCTGGGGCAGGGTGAGTGGCAAACAAAGGGACACTAGCGGGCAGTGGAGAAAGGCTTGTTGTGGGAGGACTGTTTAGATGGCAGTTAATTATTCATTCAAAAAACTCTTGCTGAAGGCAGGCTGTATACCAAGCACTCCCCTCCAGTATAACTCAAATACTGGATATAGGCATATCACTTATGGTTATTTTGTCAAAAAATGTGGGAAAGCTCATATGGAGACGCCATAGCATCACTTTGAGCAGAGGTAACTGAAGCACTGATTGTTAATATAGAAGAACGGGGCTTTGTGTTCAGAGTTCAAATGTCAGGGTTCATATGAGGCTCGGAGAGTTGGGCAAGGTCAACATGAAGTACAGGGACGATGACACTCCAGTCTACTAACCCAAGATGATTCGTTCTCCAGGGTCACAGCGGGTGTTGCAGAAAGGTCAAGAGAAAAAAAACAGTAAGCTTTACCAGATATTCAGGAAACGGTGTTGCCTTCTAGGTTTATGTGAAAAAACAATTGCTAAAAGGGAAAAAGTTGAAACACATTTCACTAAAACAAGTTAGTACATACACCCCAATAGTTGTGCTTCTCTCCTGGATGGTTTCTTTCATTTCACACGTGTGTCTTTTGAGGAAGGGTCTAGGAAGCCCGCAGGGGCCAGGGGATTTCTTTCTCTTCGTAGGTGCCCGACCCACTGAGTTCACTCATTGGGCCACATTTCCGGAGTGCCCACCAGGAGCTGGCACCAGCTGATCATGGAAGCACAGCATCTTTAAGCCAAAGGAGCTTGCACAGTGTTCCGTCCTTCCCTTTCATGTCTCAGAGGAGGGAATTGCCCGGGATGTTGAAAGGCCTGGTCCTCCATCACCACTAGTTAGGGGAAACCAGCTGTCCTGAGCCACATCGGATGCTTTTTCTGCAAGGTCATTATCATGGATTGAATGGTTGTGCTCCCCCAAATTCATATGTTGATGCCCTAACCTCTAATGTAATGATATTTGGAAGCAGGGCCTTTGGGAGGTAATTAGATGGTACATTGGGTTTTAGAAGAAATATTGACTTATAGCAGAGTAATTGCCATAGCAACCAGAGAACTCATTACCTGAACCATATTATACTTAATTTCATGTTTACTGTCTTCTGCTTTAAAAGACAGATCAGAGGGGAACCCCCCCCCAAAAAAAATCTGCATAGTAAGTCATCATTTATTTATTAGCACAACCCTAAGTCCAGAGACAGCCTGACATGACAACTTTTCTACCTGGGTTCAGATCTCCTCCAGACAGTAGAGTGACAGGGTCACGGATCCTCTTCAACAGACCAGAGATGTGCCTGCCCCACGGTGGCCTCTTTGGGGACACACCGTCATTCTACCAGCCTTGCCCGTGCGTGACGGGGGTGTGGTCCCCAAGGGCACAGCTCCGCGCTAATTCCACCGGAACCCTCAGCTCGTCAATCGTCGAGGACCTGTGAGTCAGACGACAAGTCAGAGAGAGAAATAGAGAGGCATTTAGAATAAGTTTAGGAAGAGAAGCGAGGGGCTACCCTGGAACTCCAATGTCAAAACAAGAGAAAGGAGGAGGAAGAGAGAGAAAATGAATTTTTCATCTTTCAATTGGGGGACTGTCTGCAGGTCACTCCTGATAAAGTGGTTTGGAAGAAAGCGCAGGTGACGGGCCTTCTGTTGCCATGGCAATAGCTCAGCTGTGTGCAGCCGCCTGGCGCTCCTCTAATTTCCCGACTGGAAGTGAGCACAAGGTCAGCAGAGGGTACCGAGTGCCTGCCCCAGACTCCTGGGGACAAAGTCAGTCTGCCTGGCACATGGCCGACATGTCTTTAAAATTTACTTCCATTCCTGAAACTATTGCTGGCTGTTCTGACATAAAAGAAAATGAGGCAGGCTGGAACTTTGGCCTACAGGAAATAGAATTTTATTTTTACATAACTTAGTTAAGATTTCTACCTTTATCTCAGTAGGGGTAGTGGGAAGATCTAATCAGTCTTTAGGAATCACTCCACTTATGCAGGGCTGTGTGAAGGTTTTTTGGGGGACGGAGGGGGTGGCCACAGACTGCCAGGCTCTGGGAAGGGACATCTGGGCCCACAGGTTGTCTCTGAGACCTCCCTCCTTTCTGTCCACGTGGCCGTCCTTGGTCCTGTATGTACCTCTCTCGCTGCTCCGCTCCCTCTCGGGCTGTGTGTCTCTGAGATGCTGTTCTGGGTCCTCTGTGTGTGGATGCAGCAGGCCCACAGCACCAGCATGGGGTCCTGGTGCTCCCTGGGGCTTGGTCCACGAGGTGAGGCATAGAGTTTGTCGAGTTCGCTCTTCAGAACTCACCGAAGTCTTTGCTTCATCATTTTTTTCTTCAACTCCCTTGAATATTTTTGTAGTTTGTGAGTAGGGAAGCATCCTTCTCCCTTTCAATTTCTTCCAAACATTTTGTCTGCACCGAACCTTTCTGTTGCTCAGAGGCTTAGAAGTTCAGAAACTCGAAAAGACTTTCTCTATTTCTGTGCCACTATATTTCTCTCTTGAGATGTTCCTCCATTTCCTCAACAAATATTTATCGAGCATCTACTAAATGCCAAGTACTCTTCTAGACTATGGGGATATAGTAGCAAAAAAAAAAAATCCACAAATATCCTTGCGATGATGGAGCTTATGTTCCAGCAGGGAGACAGACAATAGTCAATAAATGTAACAAGAAGTCAAGGACAGGGTGAGGCGAACGTAGGCTTACAGTTGTTTGTATAGAAAACAACATAGTAACTAATAAATAATACAAGGATAAGCTGTGCTTCGTGTACTGCTGTCTGTGCACCTACTTGCACCCCCCCCCCCCGAATACAGTGTGTTAGGAGAAGACAGGTGCCAGGGAAAAGCAGAACACGAGAAGCATGGCCAGGAAAGTGCAGGGCGAGCAGCAGTTCTAAAAAGAGAGGGTGGGGTAAGATTGACGGAGGTGAGATGTGAGCACAGACCCAAGGAAGGGTGAGGGAGTAAGCCAAGTGGGCACCTTGGGGAAGAGTGTTCCAGGCGAAGGAACAGCTCAAGCAAAGACCTTCAAGTAGGAACACGCTTGGAATCGTGCAAGGGCCAGCAAGCAGACCAGTACAGATGGAGCTGCAGGAAGTGGAGAGTGTACAAGTGAGGTCAGAGAAGTGTGTGTGGGAGGGAGGGTATGTGTGTGTGTGTGTGTGTGTGTGTGTGTACAGTGTGCCCATGTGTGAATGCATGTACAGGGGGAATGTTGACAGCTCATTGGGCTCTTGTCAGCCTTGCAAGGACTGCTTTGTTCTGAGTGAGGTGAGGAATCGTGGGAGAGTTTCGTTAAGGCGATAATCTGACAAGTCTTAAAAGGATAGCCCTGGCTACTGTGATGAGAATAGACCATAAGGGGTAAGAATGAAAATAAGGAGACAAGTTAGAAAAACGTTGCAAAAACCGAGACATGAGGTGGACCAGGAGGTGATGAGATGTGGTCAGCTTCTAGGGTAAAAGGTTATGACCTTCTTCCACCTCTACCTGCTTTTTATGTTCACTATATTTCTCTCCTACTGTCCACCCCACTCTGGCTAGAAGCGCCTCCACAGACTGATGTGTTACAAATCACATGTGATAGGTTTTCCTGGAGCCTTGCTTCCTGACCAACGGAACACCCGTCAGGAATAATGCAGGTCATCGCCAGGCTACCGCCCTTCCTGGTAACATGGGTCATTTAAAAATGCTGCCTAGTAACTTGATTTTGTAAATCTCACAGTTTGATTCAGATGACCTCGACTTTATGAAATCCTAGAGGACATGTTCCCATCATGTGCTGCACCAATTAAGCTGTTAATATTATTTTCTTTTTCACAATTGTGTTCTGTAGGAATTTTTCTCTTATAATTGCTCTGTGACAGTCTGACTTTGATCTCTGGAGGCTTTCTATGACTTTTGAGTTAAACCTCAGCTATTTCCTGGGCACGTGTCCACATGCATTCTACACAGTGACTTGGATGGTGTTGCTCTGGTTTAAACCACAGGAATATTGGGAGTATTAGAGCAGCCTGGGCTAAGGATGGGCTGGCATCTTACTATTATTCCAGCTGTTTTTTGTTGACACTTTGAATACAGAGATTTCTGCTCAGGAGCCATTTGAAGTGTAATTGCAAGTACTATGTACTTGAAAGAAAGTTCAGCTCTTTATTTTCACTACAAATTCTTCCAGTAGTAGTCCAATAATATCTTTTTTGTTGTTGTTTTTAATCGTGTTTTACAAGCCTGTTTAGTTTATTAGGTGCTACGCCATAGGCTTGTCGGTTGCTTGTCGGTCTTCAATAGAAATGAAGTCTGGCCGGAAGGAGGTGAGCTGGATCACAGAAACAGTGAGATGGCTAAAGAATCAGGCTATAGGAGACCGTTCTGTGTGGCATGGGCCCTGCTCCCACTCGGAGATGCACAGGACCCACTGCCCACGGATAGGTTCTCCTGTGGGGAATCAGGTCCTGTAATGTACCTATTTAGCTTTGAATCTTGCCTTTGCTAAAACTCCCTCACCATGAATTGAGACAGCAAATGTTTACTGCAAAGTAACTTCCTAAAGTCCATGCTAAACCTTCCAAGGATGAGTGTAACCAGTCCAACCACTTTTGCCTTTTCATTTGCAAATATCCCTCTTCTGTGATGTGATTAGGGCCATTGGCTCCTTTGTTTTCTATAAAAGGTAACCACCTAAAGCGAACCTGTGCATAGTAAATGAGGACCATCACGTAATGTGCCCAGAAAAGAAATAAAGGCTGGTCAGGGCAAGGGCCAAAGCTTTTGCTCCCCTTGAGAGAAAAGCCATGCTGTCCCTTTTCCTCCACCGGACTCGGTAGTCCATGTGAATTTCTCATGCCTTATCCACAATGTGGTGGACCCCACGAGCCGGGGTCCGCATCACCAGGCTCAAACGATAGGTGGGAGCCGGGGGGGAAGGGGAAGGTCAAGGCCAATACGATCGACTGAATGTGTGTGTCTCCCAAAGTTCATATGTTCAGAACCTACCCCCAGTGTGATGGTATTGGGGGGTGTCTTTGGGAGGTGATTAGATGGTTTGGGTGGAGCCCTCAAGAATCAGATTAGTGCTCCAATCAAAGAGACCCCAGAGAGCACTCCAGCCCACTGTCTGCTACATTGGGGTGCAATGGAAGTGAGCAGTCTGCAATCTGGAAGAGGGATCTCAGCAGAAACTGACCATCGTCTTTGACCTCCATGGCCAATCTGTCCCCAGATCTTTTTGATTTTTTGTAATGTCTCTTGGCCCCTTCTTTGTCATTGTTAATTATGCCATCTTTGTTTAGACCCTAGACAAACTCCTAGTTTGTCTCCCTGACTCACAGTTTCTCCCTGTTCCCATTCATCTTATGCAGCGTTTGCCAAAACCACCGGGTGACCTGGCTTTCTACAAGTGCCTGTAGCAGTTCCAGCACCGGGTCTTCAGCCCCTGGTGAAGTGCCTCCTTCCATCACCTTCATTTCTGCAGGTCTGTCTGCCTGCCTCGTGCTCCCTTCTCAGCACATGCCCTTTCACCCCTGGTTGGAGCCTTTCGATCGCTCCTCCCTCCCTGCTGGAATGAGCTCCCGCTCTGAAGCATGCACATGTGCCGACTACATATGCTCTTTTATTCTCTCTAGTAAAATGCCTGTTCTTATACAGACTCTTAGTTTTCCTGGAATTTTCAGCTCATTCACTTAGTCCACAGTTTTTGAGCTCCTCACGTATGCCGCACCCTGTCTTGGATTTAATGAGCTGGTCAGACAGGACTCCTGCTCATGGATCTTTACATTCCAGAAGGAGAACACCAACAATTAATTGGATACAAATAAATGAGCTAACTGCCAATGATCATAAGTACTTTTCAAGAAATGACACAGCATGTGCTAGAAAGCAGAGCGAGGGAGTGGCCATTTCCCCTGGTGTTCAGAGAAAATTCTCCCAGAGAATGTGTCATTTGATTTGAGACCCAAATGAGAGGAGAAACTAGCTAGGCAAAGATCAGGGGAGAAGATCATTCCCGAGAGAGTGGGAACAGCAAGTGCTAAGGCCCCAGGCAGGAAAAGGTCACGTGTCAGGAATGAAGAGAAGCCCAGCGTGCCTGAAGTATAGTGAATTAAGGGGAGAATAATATAGACGAGGTCAGAGAACTGATAAGGGCTAGATCATATCATTTTTCATAATCTATAGAAAGGAGTTTAGATTTTTTGCTTCCTCTATTGAATCTTCCCTGACCTTCTTTCACTATTTTTTTATTTTAAGCGCAATTACTTGATCCCAAGTGACTCTACTACTGACTATGCCTCGCTGGACCACCCAGCATTCTCATCTCCACTTGCCTTGTGGATCTCTGGTTATTATTTCATGTATTCTTAGAAAATGAAACCAACTCTGTTTTTTTTGTTTTAAAATGGCACCAGATTAAAGAGAAAATCTAATTGAAAAGGTATTATCCTCTTCGAATGTCAAAGGTCTCCACTACTGTCATTTACCGTCCTTAGGTATCATTGCTTTTCTATTTTTCAACTGAATTCTAAACTCCTTCAAAGGTAGCTTCTGTGTATAAAATCATTTTTTATAAACATGTCAACATCCACAAAGCACCAAACACATGTCTGGTTTCTTGGCAGATAATTTAGTAAGTCTCTATTTTCACTTCGAAGATTTTCATTTGCTCTGACAGAGGGATTGTGTAAAGATAGTGTATGGTAGATAATGGTCAGGTTTATGACCATCCAGTATTTTAGGGGGGATTTCCCAAGCTAAAATTTCCTCCCCCTACGACCAAGGTAGAAACCAAACTTTCTTTCCCTGCCTCCCTTGCAGCTAGGGTACAGACATGTGACCTTGACTTTCCTGATCAGAGGCACCAATGTGCCACTGGAATGTAAAAGAAAGCAAAAAGGAAATAGCTGTTTCCTAGAATCAACTTTTGGATGATGGGGAAGCAAGACATCCAGCTTTCAATGAAGAGGAGGGAGAGTTTTGGTGTTCAGAACCTGGGGGTCAGCGGTGGGAGCCATAGTATCTGTATCCAGTGACAGTAACTATTTTGTTGCTGGAGCTGCCCTGCAGCTTGGACTTGCATGTTCATTGATTCTTAGTCTGAATCTAGACCTGCAGGAATTTCTGTAAGTGGCCTCATATCCTTTAATAAATTTCATTTCTGTGTAACCTGCTAGAATGAATTCCATTTTCCTCAACTCTGAACCCTGATTGATGCAGGCAGGGTAGAGGAAGCAGGGACACTTTCAATTAAGTGTTAGCGTTGAAAATGAATCAGGAATTAAAAACAAAATCTCTGCAAGTTATAATTTAAGCCGGTGGGAGCATGACAGCTGATTTATAAAAATGCAATTTTCTCACAGCCTCTTGGAGAGGGAAACTATTGAAATAACATTGCTCGAAAGTGGAAGGCAGGTATTTGGCAACTAGAAATATATAAAGACACTTTGACTGTGAAGCACCCCAGTGGAGTGCTGCGGAGGCATTTTAAATAAGGCCACTCTCTCACTCACACCGAAACTGACGCACTGCTTTATGGTATTGCATCCTCTTCCAAAACGAGCTGTTTTCCACTCGATCTGAGACCCCCAAGTGTGTGTAATGTCACAGCAGTGTTTCTACATGGAGTTTCTGGCCACTGAAGGGGAGCTTTGGAACCACTTCTCAGAACTGACATTCTTATATTATTCATCATTCAGGTTCCCCCACAACCTAGGACTGTTCTTTGTCTTTAACGTAATCAAAGTACTAGGTTTGATCTCTTTCTGCTAGTTGGGTTCTAGAGATAAAGCTAATATCAACCCTGAGCTAAACCCAGAGCTAGAATGAATCCTTACTTAATTCAATCAATAACCCGATAAAGGAAGCATTACTTCTCATGTTTTACAGATGATGAAACAGGCTCAGAAAGCTGATGTCCCTTACCCTAGTACTTGGGTTGTGAAGTGAGTGTGGTAGATCCTTGTTTTAGTCTGTCCGGGCTGCCAGAACAGAAGCATAGTCTGGGTGGCTGAAACAACCGAAGTTGACCTCCTACAATTCCAGAGGCCGGAAGTCCCAGATCGGGGGGCCAGTATGGCAGGGTTCTGGGTGGCAGGTGCTGCTGTTGGCTATGTCCTCACGTGCACGAAGAGAGGGATCGAGGGAGCTCTCTGAGGTCTTTCTCACACAGGCACTAGTCATGTTCACAGGGCTTCATCTACGCGACCTGATCATCTCCCAGACAGCCCCACCTCCAAATGCCGTCACATTGGGGGTTCGGATTTCAACCTATGACTTTTAGGGGAACACACACTTTCAGCCCGTAATAATTACCAACAGCATTGAAAATATAACAGAGAGGAAAAAAATCAGCGTTCATTGTTGTTCTCAGGGGTCTCACTTCATGAAACTATGGTTCTAGTTACTTACACATGCAGCTGTAAGTATTCAGTAGTGATATAAGATATATTGCTTATTGTGAGTTGCGGTAAAAAGCTGAAGGCTAATGATTTCAGCCCAACTGCTTCATGTTGGAGGAAAGGAAACTAAGGCATAGAAAAATTAAGTGGAGCAAGGTAGGTGGGTTGGGATGGGAGTAAAAGATAGAAAATTGTACTGCAACAACAATTTAAATAAAATAAAAAAAGGAAAAATTAAGTGGATTAAAATTACTTGGCTGTTTAGAAGAAAAGATGGGGCTAGCAATGAATGGATTAGGGTGGGCCCTAATCCAATACGACTCATGTCCTCATAATTTGGACACAGACATGCATGTGCACAGAGAGGCGGCCACATGAAGACACAGGGAGAAGACGGCTGTCTGTAAGCCAAGGAAAGAGGCCTCCGAAGAAACCAGACCTGCCGAGAACTTGATCTTGGACTCCTAAGCCTCCAGAACAATGAGAAAATAAATGCCCGTTATTTAAGCGGCACAGTCCATGGTATTTTGTCCTGGCAACCTGAGCTGACCTCGGAGCCGGAGGGGAACGAGGTGAGGGCAGAGCAGCTCCAGGGGCCAGATCCTGCAGGGTGCTGGAGGTGCAAAGTGATCTGAGGGTTCGGCTAGGAGGCATGGCATGACTGTTAAAGTCTCATCCCGGCTGTCAGGAGCCAAGGCGGGGATCAGAGTGTAGACTGCATCGCGGGATCCCGGTGAGAGGTGGCGGTGGCCCGAGTCCGGGTGGTAGCGGTGGAGTCAGGGAGGACAGGGCACATCCCGGATACATTTCAGAAGTGGAGGTGCCTGGGATTTGCTGATGGATTGGATGTAGAGTGTGAGACAAAGAAAGGAGGTACACAGGCCTCCCTGGCTTTTAGGGTCTAAGCAATTGAGATATTTGTTGGAGGGAAGAAACCAAGAGTTAAAATTAAGCTCGACATTCCCATTAGTCATCCAAATGGAGACATTGAAGAGGCAGCTGGATGAAAGAGTTGGGGTTTAGGATGGACCATTGGGGAATCATCAGTGAACAGATGGCGTTTAAAGCCATTACACTGGATGAGATGATCTAGGCAGTAAACGCAGATAGAGAAGGAAAGATGTCCGGTGACTGGGCCTCCAACATTGGAGGCTGGGGAAATCATGAGGCTGCAGCAGAAGGAGCCCGAAGAGTGGCCAGTGAGCAGGGCGGAAGCCAAGAGAGGCGGTGGTGTGCCGGAAGCCCCGTGGCACCCGTGTTTCCAGAAGGAAGGTGCTCAGCGGTGTAGAGTGAGCCCTTTCCCGCTGCACTCAGGACTCTTGCACTAAAGTGACAGGGATGCAAACCTGACTTGCGGGAGATCCAGCAAGACTGGGAGGAGAGGCAGTGGAACCAGGGAGAGAAGAGAACCCCTTCAAGGAATGCTTCTGTAGAAGGGAGAAAAATGGCAGTGTCTGGATTAGAGACATGAGGTTAAGGGAGGTTTTTATTTCTATATTTTGCTTCGTTTGTATTCCATCATGTTTGTAACCTGATGGGGTGATCCAGGAGACAGGGGGAGACTGGGTGGTGCAGGAAGGACAAGGGGCCATTGCAGGAGGCAGGAGGGGAAGTGTTCTCATGAAAGTTGTAGCTTTAGACGAAGTGCAGAGGGCTCTGTCCGTGGTGACAGGAGGGAAAACAGAGCATAGAGGCCCAGGCATTGCCACCTGAATAGCTGCACCAGTGGGAGCACGTGACTTTCTCTTCTAATCACTTCTATGGTTTCAGGGGAGTCAACCAGGGTATCAGCAGCTGGGAGGGAGGGGAAACTGGAGGTCTGAGGAAAGAGGACAAAGTGTGAAGTGATTATTCAGGGAAGTGTGAGACAGGGTTGCCAACCAGCAGTCAGAGCCCCTTGGGACTCAGTGAGACATTGAACGTGAGAACAGCTAGCATGGCATTTAACTTTTCTCCAGCCACATTCAGGGGTCTGGGAGCAGGAGCAGAACAGGGAGAGGGCTGGGGTGTTGCGAGGAGAGTACAATGGGAGAAAGAGAATGACAAAGGCAAGGAGGTGATGATGACGATGCACCATTGGATCTAAGCCTGGACACGGAGAGGGGAGGGACAGGGGAGGGCCAGGGGAGGAGTTGCTGGACAATGGGTCAGGGTGCCGGTGGGCTGAATCAGGGAATAACAGCATGTACGTCATCCTCCCTCTGTCAGTGGGGTTAGGCTGCTGGGCCAGGCTGGGGATCCAGGCTTCTTTAGTTCCTTGAGAATGAACCCTTCTTCAGACCAGGATCCCTCCTGCAGTGCTCTGGCATTCCTCCCCACCAGACACGGGCTGCATCTGGGATCCCTGCTCCGTATTCGGAAACTCAGCATACCCAGCTTGAACTTTCTGGGTGCCATGCTACATCTGCTTCTGCCTTATGAAAACTTCCCCATCACCCCCCCCCCCCTCACTGGAGCTCCAAACACCTCTTACAAGCAAGGTGATTCACCTGAGTTGGCTGTCTTAGCTAATCAAGCTATTAAAAGCCAAACTGCAGTGTGAAACAAGTGCAGGCTCAATTTAGGTGCCACTTCACTGAAAAGTTGGCCCTCCTGTATTATAATTAGGAGAGAAGGAGCCCACAATTGATCCAAATGGAATAAAAAGGAGCAGGAGAGGGAGTTGAGGGCCAAGGGGGCAGGGAAGCGTCATCCCTGGATGCTGCCCCCTCCGAGGTGCTTCTTTCCCTTTTCTCCCTGTCGCCCCAGCCAGTGGCAGCCCCTCCTCCCCAGGAGCAGCCTCCATCTTCGTGGCCCCTCCACGGAAGCCTTAGGGTGCAGGGCGTTGGGGCAGAACCTAACATGCAGCACTGGCGTGAGGGGGTGAGCCCAGGCCCTTTGGAAACCATAGGATAAATCATAGCGAGAGCCTCTCCTCCTCTCCCTTCTTCTCCTCTTCCAGGACTTTGATCCAAAGCAAAAAAGGCTTCACTCAACATCAAGGTCAACCTTCAGAAAAACAGAAAAGGGAAGTAAAAAAGCAACAGGGGTGGAGGTGGGAGTCCCTTCTCTGAGGCATTGCCCACTGCAGTCTTGCAGGGCTGGCTCTAGCCACAGCCCCTGACATGTTTTTTTTCTAAAAGAAAGAGAAAATAGCGCCGAGGAGAAGCCTGCCCAGGGCCTGCTGTACGCAGAACTCCTTCCGAGTTCCCAGAGTGGCTGCGCTTCGGGAGGACACGATGAGCTGTGAGACTGTCACAGGGTGGAGTTGGAGTCTACTCACAGGGAGCAGCCGCGTCCATGTCCAACTAGTAAGAATCTTTTATTTTTTTTAAAGATTTTATTTATTTATTTTTAGAGAGGGAAGGGAGGGAGAAAGAGAGAGAAACATCAATGTGTGGTTGCTGGGGGTCATGGCCTGCAACCCAGGCATGTGCCCTGACTGGGAATCAAACCTGCGACACTTGGGTTTGCAGCCCATGCTCAATCCACCGAGCTACGCCAGCCAGGGCTTAATCTCTTATTTTTCAAATCAATAATTACTAGAAGGTAAGCTCCATGAGAGCGAAAATTTTGTCTATTTTGTTCATTGTTATATTACGACTGCCTAGAAGATGATCTAGCTCGTGGAAGGTGCTCAGTACACACCGCTTGAGTGTTGCTGATGGCTTTCTAACATCTATAACGGCACGGTCCCAGAGCACTTCCTGCATCAGTGGAGGTGTTCTATAGATGCCCTATTCAATACGGCAGCCACTGGCCACAGGTGGCTACTGAGCACGTGACATGTGGCTACTGTAATTAACTGGACTTTAAATTAAATTAAATTTAAATTAATTCCATTCTAAATGGCCATATGTGGCCCGTGGCTACCATCATGGACAGGATAGCAAACAGCTTGTCACTCACGTTGTGGTCTATGAAGCAACAGCTTGGCAGGACCTGGGAGCCTGGGAGAAATTCAGGATCTTGGGCTCCACCCCTGACCCACAGAATCAGAATCTGTGTTTTGTTCCCGTGTTTTGGCGATTTCCACTTCAACATTGGAGAAGCTCTGCTCTGACAAACATTAGCACTCCCACCTACTTTATTTCACTGGATCTTCATAAAATATTTACATTGTGTTTATTACTCTTCTCATTTATAGGTGGGGTTATTGAGCCTCTGAAATAGTACGTGATTTGCTCATAACTAGAAAACGGAACGGAGACACTGGGTCTCCAATCCCAGCACTTCCGTTGCATTCTCTGTCCGTACTGTTGGGATGGAAGGTAGCTGGCTTGTTCCAGGTAATGTCAGTACCAGCCCTTCTTCCAGCATGCTTTTAAATGGAATAAGATTACAACACTTCACTGCTGGAAAGATGAGCTAAAAATGTAAGTGACAGTAGAGATGGGTTGTGGAATGGGATGGAATTGTAGGTGCAGGAGGGAATTAGCTATTGGCTTCCAGTCTCTTCTTCAAGGACAGCTGAGTGAGGAGGGAGTAACGCATGGCCAGGTGCAATGTCAGGCTGATTTTTATGCAGAAAAGGTGGTCCTCTTATTGCCCAGGATCTATTTCTATACACAAAGCAAGCCGCAGTTCCCGGTTTTCTTTTGCTTCTTATTTTATCAGGTGAAAATTTGGAGAGTTTTTTTTTTTTTAACAATTTGGACAGGAAGTATTGATTGGCTTGGTTAACAACTTCCTTTGGGAAATCCCAGGAGTGTGGATGACTGGCTGAAGGTGAGGTAAAATGACAGAGGGGAATGGGTAGTGGCTTCAGGTATGAATCCCAAATCAAGCAAAGTCACAGGGACTGAGACTCTGAATTACAAGACTTGTTTGCTGGCTAGCATCCTACCATGGAGGAGTCTCTCTGTAGAAAGCTCCAGGTCCGTGTTGAACAAATACATAAATGTATTTAATGAACGTAAATCAGTCTTCTAAGCAAAGTTAAGTCTGCAAAAGGGAGGAGGGGGATGGGTGGAAGTAGAAGAGGGTATCGGGGGCATAAATGGTAATGGAAAAATACAATAAAAAATAATGTAAAAACAGATTTTAAAAAAGAAAATTAAATTGAAGAGAGAAGTCTACAATAAGTGTGTGCTGGGCCATCACTGCATTTTCACTGGGTTCACTTTCTTCTTCAGAGCCACCTATTAACTAATCAACTTATGGGATTCCTTTGTAGAACCCAAACCCTCAAGTGAAAGGCTTTGTTACAACAGAAATAGCCAAAGCTATGTGTACGTACTTCTGGTTTGCAAACCAGTAGTGAGAAAGAACAAGCAAAGGAACAAATAAGTCAACAGGATAAAAGTAAAATAGTAATAGGATTCAGAGTTATCAATCAAGGCTTGAAATAACAGGTATCACCTCCTGCTGGCCCACCCACTGCTTGACTGGCTCCGCCTCCATTCTGTGGCAGGGAGAATGCTGGCTCCTTCACCTGGGAACCTGACCTGGGGGCCCTGCAGTCATGATGGGTTTATCTATGTAGGTCTTCTTCACTCACCTCTCCCTCTCGCCCTTTACATTTAATTGATCATCAAGTCTGGGCAACTCTAGCTTTTGAATAAGTCCATTATGCTATTTCTATTCTTAGCATCATAGTTCAGGTCTTTATCCTTTTACCTGGAGTTCTGTCTCCTAACTACTCTCTCCAACTCCATCTTTAATCTCATCTCTTATCAATTGGTCATTCTGCAAAAATAGAAAGCTAAGTATCAAGGATAATTAAGCAATCACCTATATTTCCATCATCCCGAATTGTCATATTTGCATTGTCTTTTATAAAATGATATCACAGTACTAGATAACACTGCCTTTATTCACTAATTCCTCTCCTCATTCCCCTTCCTGCTCCACCAGAGGCAATCATCATCATAAGTTTGAGGTGCATGGTAGATGTTGTTATTTGGTCACAATAATTTGTTGTACCCTCATTCTGTTCTCCCTGGAGGGAGGACTTAAACCTACCATAGTCCAACAGAACCTGGCAAAGTTGAGCCAGCCTGCAGCCCTCATGGCCAACCTTCAGCCCTCATGCAATGTGAGTAAAATATAAATATTGGTTATTGTAATCCACTAAGATACCAGGGTTATTTGTTACACAGCAAAAGCTGACTAATTAAAAATATTCGCATGTATGTAAAGTTTACAAAATGAACACGAGTGTATCTATTGTGTTCTTTTTGTGTATCTTGATATAGATGTGTGCATACACAATATGTGGTTATGTTTGGTATGTGTTCTAAGGTTTATATAAATGGTTACATTCTTTATGTATGTCTCTACAGCTTGACTTTTATAGTCAAGATTTGTTTGCTATATCTCTTCATGTGGATGTGGGTGGGCCTAGATCATTCCTTTTTAAATTTTTAAAATTATTTATTTATTTAGAGAGAAGGGAAGGGAGGAGAAAGAGAAGGAGAGAAACATTGATGTGAGAGAGAAAAATCTATCAGTTGCCTCTCACATGTGCTCCAACCAGGGATCAAGCCTGCAACCAGGCATGTATCCTGACTGGGGATTGAAATGACAACCTTTTGCTAGGTGGGGTGATGCCCAACCAACTGAGCCAAGCTGACCAGGGCTAGATCACTCCTTTGAACAGCCGTCAGAGAAATCTTTCCAAGTCACACATTTGGTTCTGTCACTTCTCTGCCCCAAAGGGCTGACAGCTGAAGGCAGTCATGAACCCGACTCCCAGAAGCTGGGTGACAAGCCCTTCCTGAAAGGGGACCTAGGTGATGCATCACAGTGACTGTCATAGTCCCGTGGGCCACTTTCCAGGGTGAAATGCAGTAGAAGAAGGTTAGTGAGACAAACTAGAGCCCCTGCTGCTGTAGCTTGTCTTAAAATCACATGGATATTCACCTAGCTGGCATAGCTCAGTGGATTGAACGTGGGCTGCAAACCAAAGTGTCACTGGTTCTATTCCCAGTCAGGGCACATGCCTGGGTTGCAGGCCGTGGCCCCCAGCAACCGCACATTGATGTCTCTCTCTCTTTCTCACTCCCTTCCCTCTCTAAAAATAAATAAATAAAATTTTAAAAAATTACACGGATATTCATAGTCTCCGCCTCCATCCATCCCAGTTTCTTTCATCCTCAGCCACCACCTCTGCTGCCCTCGGTGGCTTAGCTGGCGGTGTAACCCAGACTGGTATCCCTGAGGTATCCCTGGCCGCCATGACCTTGCTACATTCATGCCCTTGCTGTCAACATGTTGCAAGTAAGAAGAAGTGCTAACGTGGGTCACCTGGGTGTCGACTGCATTCCTCTTTGCCCCCATCACCTGGCAACAACCCAAGGGGATTTTGCACAGAAAAAAGTGAATGAAACCCAGAAAGCCAACATTAAACAACATTTCCTGAGATAACCAACCCATTAAACTGAATTGTTTTCCTTTGCCCAATGTAGGCTTATTTAAAAATTCTGACTGTAAGGACTTCCAGCCAAGATGGAGGCATAGGTAGATACACTTTGCCTCCTCACACAACCAAAGGAAGGATAACAACAAATTTAAGAACAAAAAAATGACCATAACTGCCAGAAAATTGAACTGTGTAGAAGTCCAACAACCAAGGAATTAAAGAGGAAACATTCATCCAGACTGGGAGGAGGGGCAGAGACTGGCAGCTGGGCTGAGAGGACGTGTGGCAAGGCAGCAGCTGGTGGAGCTGGCAGGTCCCATGTTTGCATGTGGATAAACTGGGAGGAACAACTGGAGAGTGAGACAGACCACGGACCCTGGGTTCCAGTGTAGGGAAATAAAGACTCAAAACCTCTGACTGAAAGGGGTTGAGTAGAGGGAGAAAAATACCAGGCTCACAAGAGAGTTCACTGGAAAGACCCACACAAACCCGCCCACCCAGGAATCAGCACCAGAAGGGCCCAATTTGCTTTTGGGTAGTGGAGGAAGGGACTGAAAGCTGGCTGAGAGCCAAGCAAGTGTCATTGTTCCCTCTTGGACCCCTCCACTGCATACAGCACCATGATGCAGCAACGTGGGCTGCCCTGCCCTGGTGAATACCTAAGGCTCTGTCCCTTACAACCTAATAGCTGCACAGAGACAAAGAAATATGGCCTAAATGAAAAAACAGATCAAAACCCCCCAAAATAGAACTAAGCAATGAAGACATAGCCAATCTATCAGATGCAGAGTTCAAAACTGTTAATCAGGATGCTCACAGAAATGGTTGAGTATGGCCACAAAATAGAGGAAGAAGTGAAGGCTATGTAAAGTGGAATAAAGAAAAATATACAGGAAACCAACAGTGAAGGGAAGGAAACCAGGACTTGAATCAATGATTTGGACCAGAAGGAAGAAATAAACACTCAATTGGAACAGAATGAATAAACAAGAATTCAAAAAAATGAGGGGAGGCTTAGGAACATCCAGGACAACTTTAAACATTCCAACATCTGAATCATAGGGGTGCCAGAAGGAGAAGAGGAAGAGCAAGAAAGTGAAAACTTATTTGTAAAAATAATGAAGGAGAACTCCAGTCTGGCAATTTCCTTTGAAATAGACTTCCAGGAAGTCCAGGAAGCTCAGAGAATCCCAAAGAAGTTGGACCCAAGGAAGCACACACCAAGGCACATCATAATTACATTACCCAAGATTAAAGATAAGGAGAGAATCTTAAAATCAGGAAGAGGAAAGGAGAGAGTTACCTGCAAAGGAGTTCCCATAAGACTATCAGCTGATTCCTCAAAAGAAACCTTGCAGACAAGAAGGGGCTGGAAAGAAGTATTCCAAGTCATGAAAGGCAAGGACCTACATCCAAGATTACTTTATCCAGCAAAGCTATCATTTAGAATAGAAGGGCAGAGAAAGTGCTTCCCAGATAAGGTCAAGTTCAAGGAGTTCATCATCACCAAGCCCTTATTATATGAAATGTTAGAGGGACTTATCTAAGAAAAAGAAGAAGATCATTCTTCTTCTTCTTCTACCATTACTGCAGAATATGAACAGTAAAATGACAACAAACTCACAACTATCAACAACCAAACCAAAAAAACAAAAACAAAAACAAAAACTAAGCAAACAACTAGAACAGGGACAGAATCAAACAGAAATAGAGGTCACGAGGAGGGTTATTGGTAGGGAAGGGGAGGAAGGAGAGTAGGGGGAAAGGTACAAGGAATAAGAAGCATAGATGGTAGATACATATAGACAGAGGGAGGTTAAGAATAGTATAGGAAATGGAAAAGTCAAAGAACTTATATGTATGATGCATGGCCATGAACTAAGGTGGGGGGAATGCTGGTGGGAGGGGGGTGCAGGGCAGAGGGGAATGAAGGCGAGAAAAAATGGGATGACTGTAATAGCATAATGAGTAAAATACACTTTAAAAATAAAAATTCTGATTATAACTGTATGTACACAAAAGTGTCTGTGTACATACACACACATATATATGTATCTATATATTGTAGATCAGAGGCCACAGAAAAATATAAGGGATGCCATAAAAGCCACCCAGAATACCAACATCCAGAGGGAAATACCCTTTAGACATCTTTCTTTGAAGCCTTTTTCTGTATATTTCTTTGACTTTTCTAAAATGAAGAGGTAGACATATCTACATAGAAATTATTATCCTACCCCTTTTATAACATAGCAGTATATAGTTCCAAAGCCCTCTATCTTTATAGCGTATTCAAAAAATGGCAAAGGAATCACGCTTTTGTGATTTCTTCTAGGTGGAATTCTTCAAAGTAATTTTTTGATAAGAACTGGTTGACTGAGTAGAATTTTTAAAAAAAACATAACAAAGCAACTTCTCTTTAGAAGGCAAAAAGTGGCATACATAATACAGAGCACACATACCAATGACTACCAGAATAATAAGTGCATTATCTCATTTAACTCAAAATCTATTATGGGCTCAGTGTCTAGTGTTACCATTACTGCAGAGGAGGAGAGTGGGATGCAGAGAGATGAAATCACTTGTCAGTCACGCAGCCAGCACACAGAACCGAAGTTCAAATCTAGGTTTCCTGCCCTTGAATCCCACACTGGTAACTACTGAAAATGGTTCAGACAATTGCCCTGGGGTGACAGAAGCCCAGGAGACATAGCTCAGAAGGACAGAAGGACAGCAGGTGAGTCATGGCATCTAACGGAAACTGGGACAGCCGGGGCTGTCAGTGGAGGTTGGCAGTCCTCACTCAGAGGGCTCACCTGAGGTCCCAGGAACTCTGACCTGCAGGTGGGTGAAGGAGGATGTGGCGGCATTTCAGCACAGGAGTCGGAGCTCCAAGGGGACGTCACAGGCAAGCATGTCCCCAGGAAGGCAGTCAATGGCGGGGCTAGGGAAGATCCCAGGTAGGAGCACGGGGGTGGAGGACAGTGGTTGGGGAGAAAGGTAAGTGGGGGCTAAAGTCAGGCGGTTAGGATTCCCTTTGCTTCCCTTTCACACCCTCCACCCACTCTGAGTTGCCCGCCCCACCGTGCCAAGGGGCGAGAGACTTGGGAGAAAAGAAGGGAGAAAAAGCAGCGGTACAAAACAAGAGAGATTAGATATTCACCAGAAGATCAGAAAGCTCCTCACAGCACTATTCAAAACAGCCCCAGGCTGGAAACTATACAAATGTCCATCCGACAGGATGCATGAGTCAGTGATGTTATAATCACACAGTGGAATACTACTCAGCAGCGAGAGTGAGCAAACTACAGTTTCAGGCAACAGTCAAATGGGTGAATGATGCAGACGCCGGCCCGCAGTGTCCGCGTCATTATGGATGAGATGAGACATTCACATGGACTACCGAGTCCGGTGGAGGAAAAGGGACAGCATGGCTTTTCTCTCAAGGGGAGCAAAAGCCTTGGCCCTTGCCGTGACCGGCCTTTATTGGGTTTCTGGGCACATTACGTGATGGTCCTCATTTACTATGCACAGGTTCGCTTTAGGTGGTTACCTTTTACAGAATACAAAGGAACCAATGCCCCTAATCACATCACAGAAGAGGGATATTTGCAAATGAAAAGGCAAAAGTGGTTGAATCGGTTACACTCATCCTTGGAAGGTTTAGCATGGGTTTTAGGAAGTTACTTTGCAGTAAATGTCCTCAGTTCAGGGTGAAGGAGTTTTTTAGCAAGAGCAAGACTCAAAGCGGCCTAGGCACATTGCAGACCTGATTCCCCACGGGAGAACCTATCCGTGGGCGTGGGTCCTGTGCATCTCTGAGTGGGAGCTGGGCCCATGCCACGCAGAATGGTCTCCTACAGGTGAGCCTCACAAACCTAATGTCCAGTGAAAACAGACCTAGAACCCTACGTTCTGTTAGGTTCCACTCACACAAAGTATTAAAACAGCCAAACTTAGAAGGCAGGTTCGGGTTAGGAGGCGGGGGAGTCGTGAGTATAGGGGACCATGATGGGGCTCCTAGGTGGCTCGTGATGTTCTTCTAAAAAACATGAGTTACATTTATGCATTACATTTTATCTAAAACTCAAACAGGGATCTGTAAAACTAGGAAAGAGATCGGAGAAAAAAAATAATGAACAAGAGCGGCAGCAGCAACATAATAACCCGATTCATTGTGATGAAACAGTTTCACTCAACTTTTATCTGCGGGTAGAAAATGGCACATTTTGGGTCGTCTGTTTGTAGTTACCTCCAAAAGGGTCCTTGTCTGGTGAGCGTAAGAGAACCGGCCGGGGAGAAGTTTCATGCTGTGGAATAATTCACAATTGTTCCAGCTCACTTTGGAAGATTCAGAGCTCTGGGCTGCGGGGCATGGTTCCAAGGAGCTTTGAAGTGGCATCGCATTATTTCTAGGACATGCAAATGGACAGGGCCTCTAGATGAGGCAACTAGCTGGAAAATGAGGTCTGAAAGTCAACTTGAAGAGCGCCCAGGAATCGTGCCTAAAAGACTTCAGCTTGCGGTCGGGCGAATGGGTGGGGAGAAGGTACACTTGCCACTCGGGATATCAGGGTGGCGGAAGGAACGGGGAGGAGAAGTTCAAACGCAGCAGCCAGGGAACTGATCTGGGGGCGACGTGTTTTCTGGGCTTTGCTTCACAAATATTTGCAGAGTGCTTTCTGTGTGCCAAGCACTCTCCGAGTACCCACTTTATGGGTAAACACTCATTTAATCCCTACAGCAGACCTGGGAGGCAGGGGCGATTATCACCCTCGTCATTTTACAGTTGAAGAAACGTAAGCACAGAGGGGTTAAAGTGGTAAGTGTAGGCCACACAGCACTAAGTGGCAGAGCCAGAATTCGAATCCAGTTAATGAGGTTCCCGTGTCCTTGTTTTTAACACTGAGAGGCGCTGCTTATCACCCAGATGGCAGCATGACTATACAGATGAGAACCTTGGCTGGGTTTTTTTTTTTGCCAACTTCCCACTGGCAGACCTTGGTGGTAGACCTGACATTGACCTGCATGCGTGACCAAAAGATTGCTAAGTCACCCTCCCTCCCTTATGTCACCAGCCCAGGTCACCTTCCATATTGTCCTATTGCTAATGCCTTGACTTCCATCACTGGTATGTATTCTTTTGGGCGAGTCCTCTGTTTTTCCCAACGTGCTTTATGAAAGTGCAGCTACCCCTGCGAGGTATCTGCGAATCAACATCTGAGTGTGAAAGTGCACCTATTTTTCTGGGAAGGGGCAAGTGACAGCTCTCAGGGCTTAGAAGGTAAGGACCCACCCAAATTGGTGGTGGGGCCTGAAGGCCAATTGCACTGACTCATTGTTCTGTCTCTACAAAGTGGGTCAGTTGCTGGCTAGGATACATTTCTTCATTCATTTATTCATCCCCTACATTTGAGTCCTTAATAGATGTTACATTTTATCCTACGTGTCATGTGAGATATAATGGCTTTACAATCCTTATCATCCCTTACATGTTGCCCATTTTAATTCACAAAACCTGTTTCACGTGACCCTCCAGAGTCACCATTACGACTTCCCCTTACCCGTGAAAAGAATTAAGTTTAGAAGTTTTTCTGAGCTTCCCAGGGCCCGTAACTGTGTTTATGGATAGCAGCGCTGGGGTCAGGACCCATGGCTTCAATCCGTGTCAGTGAAGTAGCTGGGCAAGGAACAGGGAATCCTTTAACACGTGCTTCTCTTTTCTTTTGTGTGTTTGCTTTTGTTGTAGTAAAAGACACCTAACGTAAAACTTACCCTCTTGACCATTTTTACGTGTGCAATCCAGTACTTATGTACATTTACACTGTTGTGAAACCAATAGCCAGAACTCCGTTATCTTGTAAAATGGAAACTCTGCAACCCAATAAATAATAACTCTCCACACTCCACTCCCCCCAGCCCCTGGCACCTGCCGTTCTACTCTCCGTCTTTTGCGATTTTGACTACTCTCAGTGCCTCATAGAAGTGGAATCATATAAAACTTGTCTTTTCGTGACTGGCTTATTTCATCTAGCGCAGTGTCTTCAAGGTTCACCCGTGTTGTAGCATGCGTTAGAATGTCCTTCTAGAATTCTGTAAGGCTGAGTAGCAGCCCAGTGCATGCATATAGTACATTTTGTTTATCCATCCATCTGTTGGGGGGCACCTGGGTTGCTTTACCTGTTGACAATCGCAACTAATGCTGCTGTGAACCTGGGTGTACAAATATCTGTTTGAGTCCTTGCTTTCCATACTTTTGGGTCAAGTGTTGACATTGTGGAGATTATTAAGCTTGTGATGAGGCCTTAGAGAAAGGCGTGTGATTGATTGAACTTCTAGGGACCAGACCACGAGACTCACAAGGAAGTGGTCAGAGCAACGCACCTTCCTTCCCTGTGTGCTGGTGCCCTCCCCTCCGCCAGTGCAGCCCCCACCCCGGACTTGGTCTCCCAGTGGCCTGTCCGTTGCCTCTCACCCTAGCTCAGTCCTCTCTGCTGTGAACGGCTTGTCCATCTGAAGATGTGATCCAGGACCCCGACTGCTGTCCTGGACTCTGTGGCTGCAGGCTGGTCCAGAAGAGCAATTCTTTTTTTTTAAAGATTTTAAACACAATTTAATCTTTTTTTATTTTTCTTTTGAAATATTTCATTGTGTATGCTATCACAGTTGCCCCCATTTTCCCTCTTTGCGCCCCCCACCCAGTCTGCCTCCATTCTCACAATTCCTACGCCGTTGTCCATGTCCATGGGTCATGCGTATATGTGGTCTGACTAGTCCCTTCTCCTTCTCTCAACCACAGAAGACCAATTCTTAATCATCACCTTCAGCCCCTACTGGGTTACCCGTCACATTCACCACCAGCCATGGTACCCAGTTGGGGTCATAGCAGGTGACACCCCCCCCCCAGTAAAGAGACCACAGAGCTCAGGCTCCAGATCAGCTGTGCCAAAGGGCCACCATCTAAGTGAGCAACATTATAGTGGATTATAATGTTGGCACTTTACAATGTTGGGCAGAACTAGCCCTGGAATTGCAAGAGGAAGAGAAAGAAAAGAATGATTTCACCTAGTCTTGTATTATCTACAATGGGCAAACTTAAAAAAAAAACACATTAGACACACTGTGTCCCAAAACACAAGCTCTTTATGGTGACAATGAGCCAAAGTCCCACTTCCCGTTCTTGCCTTGGCTGTTTAGCTTGGCAGGAAGCAAAACACCTTTTCCATCATCACAGACTTAACGGAGAAGCCTGATTATCAAGGAGCAGGCTAGGCCCCGGTGGGGGTGGAGAGGCAGGAATATGGGTGTCTTGCCCGCACGTGGAGGGAACTCCAAGCACACATTCTCCTGAGAGCCAGGGGAACCTCTGTGACTGTAGGAAAGTCATTTGCTTGGACACGTGAGCGTGGCCTACTTTGGGGATAGGCTCTTTGCTCCACAGCCATGTATGAACTTAGAAGGCAGGGACCACGCCTATTGGACTTATTTCATCTTGGGTAGATTTTTTCATCTTATATCCTGACAAGACCTAATCTCTATAGCACCTTTGTAGCATCTCAGCATGGCAGCTGGCCCCAGAAAGGACAGGGTACAGAGTAATTGCCTTTTGGTTCAGAAGTCCCAAGCAATCACTTTTAGCGGATGTCTTGATCAAGGCCTGGCCTTTGATGTACAAAGGCTGCAGGGTGTGGGCTAATGCGCATCACTTCCTTTCTCTCCACTTCAGAGGTGGATCATCAAGATCCCTCTGCAGGCAAAGGAAAGCCTGCAACAAGGACAAGGAATAGGGGTGCGGGGGACTGTCTAGTTACGGATCAAAGGAGCGAGGGCCCAAGGCTCCATCCCTCCTCAGAGCGCTGGGCTGTGGGCCCTCGGCCCGTCTCTTTGTCTGTGTGACTGTTCTTTTATGTAGTG
The DNA here is from genome assembly GCF_004126475.2 of Phyllostomus discolor. Classification (NCBI taxonomy): domain Eukaryota; kingdom Metazoa; phylum Chordata; class Mammalia; order Chiroptera; family Phyllostomidae; genus Phyllostomus; species Phyllostomus discolor. The sequence goes on from NC_040903.2 coordinate 207,467,697, forward strand.
GAAACACAGCTCTTTGGAAACAGCGGATGGAATAATGGGCTAGAGAAACACTGCTCCAAGCGGCATCTGTGCCATAGGCATGTGACTGTGACTGTGACCCCCTTCTATGGAGTCACTGGGGTTGTCCCGCAGCACCCCCCCCCCCCCCCGTGTCTGGTGCTCTCATTAGTCTTCTAATTTAACACATGTGGGGGGGCCGGCAGGGCCCGAATGCGCGGACGGCATCACGGTCTCTTCTTCAGCAAAACAGAAGTAACGTTCAGGTCAAAGAGAGATGGGGCCTCTGCAGAAAGTGAGATTTAAATAAAGAACGGAAATAGATACTTTGAGAAAGGGCACTTTATTTTTGGAAATGGAATTAAGAGAAGATAATGGTTGCCGTGGCAACGGCGGAGCGCTGCATATACTCTATAGGCCCAGCTTTAAGCACGATGCAGGGAGGGAGATGGATTCCCTGGTGACTCTCGGGGAAAACGCAGACAGGAATAAAAAGGCCGTCCGGAAACAATATCTCACATTAGTTCAACTGCCATTTCACTGCCTTTTTATAGGTTTTTCTATAGCCCTGTATTAACTTCAAAAGCCATTTTAATGTCTGGCACGAACTCCATGGTAAACTGAGAGCCTCCACTTCTTTTTCCTTCTCCGTTCCCAGTTGTGCTTTAAAGGTCGGACTGAGAGCGGCAGACCCAGGAGCCTGGTCTGGAAGCTGGTGATCTTCCTTCTAAGTAGGGCGATGACGCAGGCAGCGTCTGCGGACTTTTGAAGTAATGTGGAGGGACAAGCTGACGTGGCTGCTCACGGTTAAACATCGGGAGATTACACCGAAAAAATTTCAAATTTCTGTGTTCTCTTACAAATGGAGAAAAACTGACCATCCTGGATCTTCCTTTTTCATGTAGCAAAAATCAGCCACAGGTTCCTCACATTCTCCATCACATGCCCTTCTGCCTCATCCCCTTTATGTGACTGCCTGGTCCTTATGGGCATTTTGGGGTGGGACCGCCACTGGAGTTACAGCCGAAGTCCTGCTTCCAGATCTGTGCTCCCCGAACATCGGTGTGCATGCGACAGACCTGGAGGGCTCGCTAAAACAGAACTTGCTGGGTCCCACCCTCCGAGTTTCTGCTTCTGGGGGACTGGTGTGGGGCCCAGGAGGGTGCGTTTCTAACAAGTTCCCAGGTGACCCCCTCAAACCTGGTGTGGAGGCCGTACCTCTAGAACCACTGCTCTCGATGAACGCTGCCTGTACATCTGCCAGCAAAGATTCCTTTTCCCAGTGAGATTCCTCAAAGATATTTACATGACATTTAATAAAGTGAGAATAAATTGTATTCATTGCTGTTCGTCTAGGTTGCTGTGGAGGGAAAAACACACACAGTGCTGCGGCTACAGCAGATGTTGGTTAGACGGCGTGGCTGAGAAAGGCGAGGCCTGACACAGGGCTGGCGGGAGAGGGGAGACGGAGAGGAAAGAGGATTCCAGTGTGAAGTCAGGAGGAGGAGGGGTCCCGGCCTGTGAATGCCATCCTAGTGTCCCCCGAATCTCAGTGAAGTCAACTAAACCTACGAAATACACTGTGTGTGTGCGCGCATCTGTGTGCGTGTGCATCTGTGTGTGTGTGTGTGTGTGTGTGTGTAGATGGTGACACAGCCACAGGCTGGAGTCAAAAAGAAGGCAGCTCAGGAGCCAGAGGGTGAGGCCCCCATGGGAACCAAAGTCCCAGAGATGCGCAGACACCTCAGCAAGGGCCTTGGGCTTTCTCACACTACAGGACGAAGAGATTCAAGCCAGGCTTTCTCAGATCTCAGAGGAGCAGGGAACCCCAGCTGACCTGTGGTTTCCAGAGAAAATTTCATTGGTGCTGTGGTCTGAATGTTTGTATCCCCCTAATTTTTTTTAGAGTTTATTTATTTTTAGAGAGAGGGGAAGGGAAGGAAAAAGAGGGAGAGAAACATCAATGTGTGGTTGTCTGCCCCTGGCCAGGGACCTGGCCTGCAACCCAAGCATGTGCCCTGACTGGGAACTGAGCCATGACCCTTTGGTTCACAGGCCCGTGCTCAGTCCACTGAGCCACACCGGCCAGGGCTTCCCTACAAATTTGTATGTTGAAATCCTATCCCCCAAGGGCGATGGTGTTAGGAGGCAGAGCCTTTGCAAGGTGAATATTATTAGGACCTTTCTTTTTTCCAAAAAGGCTCCGAGAGCTCCCTTGCCCCTTACATTATGTGAGAGTACAGAGAAAAGATAGCTGTCTAGGAGGAGGGCCCTCAGCAGACCCTGACTCTGCCAGTATCGTGATCTTGAACTCCCAGTCTCCGGAACTGTGCAAAATAAGTGTTTGCTGTTTATAAGCCACCCAGTCTATGGCATTTTGTTCTAGTCACCTGAATGTACTAAGACAATCTGAGTACAATGTATAACTCATTTGGCTTATTTTTAATTATCAAGACATATGGGACAAAGAATCTGAGCTCTTTCTCGACGTGAGTTAACACCTGGGCAGACTTCATGCCAGACAAAGGCAGCAGCGCCTGACCTTTCAGAGGTCTGTGCCGGCCTGTGCAGAGAAATCGCTGTGTTGGCCTTTTCCTGAAATGCCAGCCGTAGCTCACGGGAACTCCTTATTTCTTTTGAAGTCTTTTGGGGATGCGGAGGTGCCTGGGAACTTTCCCTGGGTCCGTGTAAAGTCCAACACACAGGGGGGTCCTGTGATAGGGGGCCCTTGGAGCACCATGCCCAATATGCAGAAGGACCAGTTTACCTGGGGTTTCCAAGATGCTTTTAAAATGACTATTGAGTCATATATGACAGCATTGTGTAGATGGCAACATACTATTTAAATATCTTTCCTTTGCTGACCACTTAAGTGTCCAATGACTTAGGTGCACTTTTTAGCTTAATATTTCCAACAACTCTGAAAGATAAGCATTTCAGCCCTATTTTACAGAAAGAAAACTATACTCAGGTTGAAAAATCTTCCACATGACATTCGGCTGATAAGTGGCGGAGCTCGGGTTCGAACCTAGACCTGTCCAACTTCAAATTCCTTGTTTTCTTGTTAAACATCCCACCGCTCCCCACTTCTCACAAGAAAGGGGCTGATTTTCTTATTATTCTACAGCTTTGGAATGTGACCAGCAATATTCTAGTTCACTTACAATTGTTCAATATTGAACATCTATTCCCCATTCCAAAGTAAACCATTAAGGAAGGACTTTCTACGACATTCCTTTGAATGGTAACACCATAATCTGGAGCTTAAACCCTAAAGGGGTCTTCCCTGGATGGATGGTGTTGGAATGTGGCCCTGTGCCCCAGCCCTCCGGGATGGTTCCAGCGAGTGGCTGCAGCAGAACACAGATCCGCTTTGTAAGTAAGCAAGTCCCACTTGGCTCCCGATGCATTGAATCTCTCAGATCTCCTCAGTTGTTTGTACGGGCTGGAATGACATTCAAATGAGATGCTATGATAATGACCCTTCTTTCCTAGCCTCTCTCACAGCTGGGCTTCGTTTATGTGCCCATAAACCAGCTCTTCTTGGCAACACGAGGTAATGAACTGGGAAACCGAGCTGAACCTAAAATAGCAGGCAGACCCTCATGGTTCAGCTGTGCTGCACCCAGGCTGCCATTTTGTTTCAAGAAAAGAAATCAGCCCTGGCTGGTGTGGCTCAGTGGACTGAGCACCGGCCTGTGAACCAAAGGGTTGCCAGTTCGATTCCCAGTAAGGGCACATGCCTGGGTTGCAGGCCATGACCCCCAGCAGCTGCACATTGATGTTTCTCTCTCTCTCTCTCTGTCTCTCTCTTTCTTTCTCTCTCATTCTCCTCCGGCCATTATAGTTCTGGCTTCTGCACTGTTCTAAGCTCACCTTGGGGCCTTTGCACTCCCCGGACCTGAAAAGTACTCTTTTCCCCAATACCCACATGGCTCAAGAGCTCAGCCCTTGCAGGTTACGGGCCGAACCTCAGAGAGGCCTTCCCAGACCTCGTTTTATGAAAACAGCAGCTCTTTTCACTCTTACCCTTTCACCTTGCTTTAGTGGTTTTTTCATCGGACCTGAAATGACCCTATATGGTGCCTTTTTTTCTTCCTGTGTGCCCTGCGTGAAGACGCAGTCCCCCTGAGGGCAGCGTTCCTTGCGTGGAGACTGCTGTGGGCCCCATAGTAAGTGCCACACCTCGTGTTTTTTTTAAAGTAAATGAGTCTCCTCTCACACTACCCTCAACACCACACATTCTGGTCAGTCCACAGCACTTATGGCAGCCAGGACTGCCAGGCAGTTTCGCACCCCTGGACTTAAGAAATGCTTTCTAAATTGGGGAATAACTTTAAGTGAAGTTCACGAACACTAATTGTGCGGCTTGACAAAGATCTGCACTTACACCTGTGTGCACACGTGCCCCATCCAGACAGAGACAGAGGGTTCCCGTCACTTCCGAAAGCTCCTTTACCCCGTCGACAGCCACTCCTCCTAAGGATACTCACTATTCTGACCTCTGTCACCACAGGTTAGTTTCGCTTGTTTTTGACCTTGATGGGAATACAGTCCTGTGGCACCTATTCTTCTGTGTCTTTAATCTTTCTTTCAACACTGTACACTGGTGTCAGGAGTTTATTTATTTATTTTTTTGATCACTGAGTAGCATTTTATTCTATGGCTGCACCACAATTGATTTATTCGAGCTTCTGTTGATGGACATTTGGGTTGTTTCCACTTGTTGGTTACCATGAATAAAGCTGCCGCGAACACTACTGTACGTCTTTTGGTGGGTGTAGGTACTCATTTCTGTTGGGCAGACACCCAGGACTGGAATTGCTGGGTCATCGAACTTACACATGTTTAGGTTTACTGGGCACTGTAAAAATTTCTCACACTGGTTGCCCCAATTTCTACTCCCAGCAGGAACAACAGAAAGTCCCAGTTGTTCTGCCTCGCAGTTCATATTTGGTATCGCCAGTCTTACATGTTAGCCGCCTGAAAGTGTAGCGGTATATCTCTGTGGTTTGTGCTTCCACAGTGAAACCAGGAGTCCCTGGATACGACACCTGTGTGTTTTCATCTGCCGGATGGGCCTTCCTTGCCCTTGTCTAGTACTTGAGAGTTTCTCACCTTCAAGACTCCTGCCAGATGTCATCCTGCCTGGGAGGCCTTTCCCGCCCAGCTCCCCATGAAGTCTTTCCTGTCCGCGGCTGCTGCGTGTCACCCTCCCGCTGTCGCAACATGCAGTCATGTGCCTGCCTCTGCCTCAGGGACTGAGCGCATCTCGAGGGGAGGGTCTGGGCCACATTCGTCTTTGTGGCCTGTGGCTGTCACTATGCCTAAAGTCGATGACCAGGAAATGTCAGATGAGTGAAGTCGAGAACATCTGAACAGCTTTAAAAAAGAAGCTAAATTCCCTTCAGTGAATTAGAAGTAATCTGTTCTGAGTTTCCCTCTTTGAAAAATCAGTCTGCAGACAACAATGTCGTGAAGGCCAGGGGGTAAGGGGACGGGAGCTGGGTAGAGGTGGGCAACGTGGGAGGACCTGAGGGGCATCTGCTACAGGGTCAGCAAGAAAATATTTTTTAAAAAAGAGAAGAAAACTCAGTATGTAATGTCCATGGTAAACTAGTCACTCAAATGATAAAATGGAAGGCTCAGTCATGAATAGGGGAAGAAAGGGAAGGAAAAAAAGCAAGGTATTTGCACCAGGATATTCCTAAGGACCTAAAATGGAAAGTATCTAACCAGTTACACGTGCATAGTTCTCTGCCAAGTCATACCTCAGTTCGCGTCCCTCCCCAGCTTTATTGAGATGTAACTGACATGTAACATTGTATCAGTTGAAGGGGCACAGTGCGCTATGGTATTTTTAGCTCACACCCATCACCTCACACAATTACATTTTATTTCTTGCGATGAGAACTTTTAACCTTGCTCCCTTGGTGACTTCCAGACATGCAATACAGTACGAGCTGCAGTCACCGTGCTGGGCACGGCATCCCCAGCATTGATCAGTCTCCCCACTGAAAGTCTGTACCTTTGGGTCCCCTTCACCCACTTCCCTTACCACTGTCCCTGCCTCTGAAAACTACCAGTCTGTTCTCTGTTTCTGTAAGTTCACTATTTTTAGATTCCACATATAAGTGAGATCATGCATTATTTGTCTTTCTCTGGCTGCCTCACTTCACTGAGCTTAATGCCCTCAAGTTCTATCCATGCTGTCACAGATGGCATGATTTCCTCATCTTAATGGCTGAATAAAATGTTCCATTGTAGACTTTGCCACATATTCTTTGCCCATTCATCCATCAGTGAGCACTTAGTTAGTTTCCATGCCTTGGCTGTTGTAAATAATGTTGCGGTGAACATGGGGATACAGATGACTCTTTAGATACAGTGCATAACCATTTCCTTTGCATATACACTCTGCATTAGTTCTTCTATTATTAAATCTATGGAGGGGATGTTGGTTAATAACATTGCATTAGTTCTTACATTCTTTCTGTCAGAGTCGGACTTTCTAGAAGCAGTCATATGGTATGCCTGTTAAAAGCATGGAATTTAGAATCAGGACTGATTTCTAATTCATCATATGCCCGTTACGTGACCTAATGTGATCTTAATCTCTCCCTGCCTCTCCCCACAGTTGCATCATCTGTGAAGCAGATTGTTGTAAGGTTCAGATGAGATAACGTATGCAAAGCACACAACGCAGCCCCTGACACAGAAAGCATTCCGTAGATGGTAAAGTCTAGGGGGAGCTTCTTCCCCAGTGCTTCCTTCACGATCTGCACAGATGGGAAGCTGCAACAAAGACATTTTCAGGAAGCTTATAGAATTATAAAATGATCTTTATGTTACAGTCCTTTCAAAAGAAACAAGGCCAGAGCTGACATTCATCTACACTTGTTAGTTCAATGATGGTACAACTACGTGCGAGAGCTTTTGCTTTGTGGCAGAGTCTGTTCAATCCCGATGCCCATTCTTTCTTCTCCCCCATAGTGGGGCTTGTTCCCACTCCCAGATAACTTCTGTTGGAGCGCATGGCCATCTGGAGGCCACGTGACCCGGCCTCCTTGCCTCTGGAGCTGGATCTGTGACTAAGGTCTCTGCAGTGGCACTTGTCCGCCATTTCTGTTTTCCCCTTTGTTTGGGCTGAAATGCTCATACAGCTGTCACAGCAAATCAGCGTTGATCACACGGTGAAGGAAAACACCCTGGGTTCCCAGGGGGATGGCGGAGCAACAAGATGGAAGGAGCCTGGGTCGCTGAATGCCCAAAAGGAGCAGAGCTGCTTATTCATCTTACGTGGGTATTACAGAAAAAAATTAAAAAACAAATTGCTATCATCTGAGTTGTGCTTTGGGGATATTTTCTCACAGCAACTCAGCATCAACCTTAACTACTGCAAGCATCACAGTCCTTTGGGCTTTTCTCTGTGTGTCCTCATCCACCTCTGCCAGAACTTCTTCCCTCTACCTTTCTACATAACCAGCTCTTCAGATCTCAGCTCAATGGCCTTCAATATTCTCAGCTTAAGACCCTTCCCTGACCTCCTCAGATGCATTTAATTATCCTGCTACTTGTTTTCCTAGTGCCATTTTCCTGTTCCAAAGAAGAGATCTTATTTTAGTTGAAATTTTACATTTAATTGTGTTTTTTTAATTTACATGAATGCTTATCTCCTTCACTATACCATAAGACTGACAAAAGGAGGGACTTTGTCTTCATTTATATTTGCCATGGTATCCAGAAGAGCTCACACAGTGCACAGCATATCACGGGCAGTTAATAAATATAATCAGTTTGAAATATCATCAGTGTACCTCCTACCCCTCTGGTAACATTCCCTTTGTCACTGTTCTAGAACACTGAGTGCGTTAAGTGACCAGGAACCAAGCAAGGGTCAAGCAAGGCCAAGGGCCTATCATGCTGTAGGAAAAAAATTTCTTCTGTCTCCTAATTCCTAATTTTAAATGCCAGCACATCAGTGTGATGCCAAGACTGGGGCTGCTAATTACACCTTATTAGCATGTTGGACGGCTAATAAAAACCAGAGGATGGAATCCATATTCACTCTGGCCACCTCCAAGAGCTCTGAGTCACTGGATGGAATTTGGTAATTCACTCCCTTGGTGTCACTCTGCCTCCAAATTGACGGGCTGCCGAGTATCTGGCCCTTCCAGCCTTTCCTCCCGGGGAACTGATATCCTCAGAGCCAACCCCAGAGGGTTTTGACTAAATTATATAGCTGCCAATCTCCACAATAAAAACATTTCCCTCGTGGTAAAATGTTGTTCATTGTTTTCGCTTAATCAGAGGGTGTTTTATTCTCGAAGAAAATTGTTTCTTTTCAAGTCCAGGGCAACCAGGCAGTGATGGAAATGGATGTGGAAGGTCTCGTCTCCCTCCTGGGGCACCGTGAAGGAAGAAGCCGCAAGTGCTGGAAGCCGCAACACAATGTCGCTCAGCACCGGCCTCCACGTGTCATTTTTAGAAGAATGGGGCTCTGTCTTCCCTTTCGTCTTCTTGAATAACCGCACCGCATCTCTGAAGAGCGCATATAAATCAATTACCTTCCAAGTGGCCTGCCTTGGCAGGGTTGGGTCATATTTATGAAAACAGTTTTTATAGACTAAGAGGCTTTCTCTCTAATGCGCCAGGAAACAATGCCCCCGTATTGCCAGGAGAGGCTTCCAGAAAACAACAGCACCTGAGTCACATTAAAAACCTTGGAGCCCAGGAATTCGGTCGGTGCTTGCCCTTGGCCCCTGTGGAAGCCCATTTTCTTCGGGGACCAAGAGCTTCCCGCTTCATCAGGATTCTCAGATTGCTTTGGAAGTGTGTGAAGGGTGCAAAAACTCAAATTTCATTTGCATTTAGGCCTTTGCATTGAGACTTTCCCTCCTTGAAATTCCAAAGTCCCACGAGAACAACAGCCTGCGTGAGGCCCAGGGTCCAGAATGACTCGAAGGCTTCACGCAGAATCAGTAGTCCAGAGAGGGAGCTCACAGGGGCCGGGAGTGGTGGTGGACCCTGCTGGCTGCCTGCCCAGGAGCAGTGGGCTTCTCTCCCTGCTTTGTGTGTTAGGACCTCCTGAAGAAGATGTAGAGGATGGGTTTGCTTACACTAAGCCCATCGATCATATGATTCTGTCCGCCTTTACCAGGGCTTAGGTGAAGGACAAATGTGTGACCCAGCTGCAGCCACTGAAATGGAAGAAGGTCTCTCTTGATTCCGAAAAAGCTCAAGGAAGAGACACCCTCTCCCATTCGTGAGTACTCTGTCAGGAGCAGCGTGGAGCGCAGAGTTCTGCATCCATAACACGGGGAGGTCTCTTGCTCTGGGCCTTTCCCACCCCTGCTCCTGGGTGCCAGGTCTTTTCCCAGACGTGATTGCCTTCCATTCCACGGTGACTGTGTGACCTGGGGTCGGTCCCCGGTCCCTCCTCCTTCTGCTGCTCTGGGCTATTCCTTTCTGCAAGCAAAATACCTTCGAATGGGCCCCGGAGCCGGAGCTGCCTGGGTTCCAGTTCTGCCCCTGACACTTCCTAGCAGTGAAAGCTTGAGCTAATTCAACCTCTCCATACCCCCATTCCCTGATTTGTACAACGTAGGTGATCATAACAATAGCGCAGCAGTCAAAGTTCCATTAGAATGCAGAACCCCCACAAGGGGTAAGGGAAAGAGATTGCCCCTAGGAATGAGACATTGCACAGCAGTGGGAGAAGCTGGGAAATGAAGAATGAAGGTTCGGAAGGAGGAGTTGGACCAGCAGGAATGACACTAACCAGCCTTTCTGAAGCATCAGGGACAGTGCACAAGTTAGAGCTTGCAGGGAAATTGGAGAAGATAGGTTTGTCCTGCTGTTCCAGTGAGACCACAGGGGGAGGGGACAGGTAGCCACCACGGTGGTCCTCAGACAAGGGGCTGGTGCTGGGCCTGGGGGAACAGGGCCGGAAGCTGGCAGGAAGAGCTAGGCATGGAGCAGAGGACAGCAAGGAGTCACGGGAATCTGCCAGGCCCCTCTGCCTGGCACTGATATCAGTGCTTTTCAGATAATAAGGGCTGCGGCTCACCCCCACCTTCTAAATCTCACACAAATTGGTGAGTTCTAACCTGGGACCTGTGCAGGAAAGAAGATTCTGGAAAACAGAGGTCCCCATTTAACCAAGTGGAGATGCAGACCTGTTGGGGTCCGCCCTGCCTGGTCTCGGGAAGCTGTAACTCCCAGTGGCTAAGGCTGAGTAAGAGACCTCCGGACCAGGAGCCACTAAGGAGACAAAACTTATTTCCCTGGCATGAATGCTGCCTGTTCTGTGCCTGGCCTCCTATGCTTGATCAGTTGGCCAATGATGGGTAAGATTTCCCAAGGGAGGAATCGTCTAAGACAGGCGTGATCACGTGGAGGCCTCAGGGAAGGACTTGGGGGGCTGTGGAAATGGAGGTGATCGACATTGACCCCTGCCCCCTTGGCTTTGTCAAAGCCTGAGTCCTTGTTCTTAGCTGTGAGAAATCCAAGTCTCCTGTCTGCTTTTGTCTCCTCTGCCCGACTCAGGCCTGTAGAAATAACAGGGCGGTGCAGCCCAGACCAGAGTCGGCGGACCCCTGGGGTAATCAGGCCTGAGACATAGAATATGCAAGATCCTGTGAGACCTGCTTGCTAGAGGATGCTCTTGAATTAGAATATGAAGGTACAGGCAGGAAACAAAACTAAGCTTTTAAATCCTGTAGTCTTTTTAAGTGATAAAACCCCAAACTCTGCCTAGAATCCCAGCGGGAAATCTACCAGCACCTTTGAAAGCTACTTATTGACCTTCCCTGCCAGACTGTAATCCACAAACTGTATCTGTATTCTTAATAAAAGCCTGCTCAGGTGGCAACTCAGGGAGCTCTCCACTAGAGAGAGTGGCCGTTTCATACCTGTTTCTCCACAGGACTCGGTTGTCCATGTGTATGTTTTTCTCATGTTTCGATGAGCATCTGCAGCAATGGATACTGCTGGCCGGTATCCACCACACAGACCCACCACAAACACCTGCCCGCTGGGGTCCTGAGGTCCCCTGGCTTGATGTATGTGGAGCATTGAGTACCCACCGGGTGCCTGGTAAGCGCTCAGTAGGTCTGCACTGTTACTGCAGCATTGTTGCTGCGATTGCTGCTTTTGTTCACTGTCCAGTGAGTAAGGGACTGGCTGGTGGTCGAGAACGGGGGAGACTCCTTTTAGTCTGTGTTCCCATTTGTACTATGTGAAAGCTTTACCACGGGCATGCTTTACTCTAAAAATTACAACTTTAAAATCAATGAAAAATACAATGTTTTGCAGCTCATGTTGTCAGAGAAGCCGGGAAGCCAGAAGCGCGGAGAGTTTTCTTACTAACTTGAACAAATGGCTGCAGGTAACTCACAGCCCCACGGCGACATCTCGCCTGGTCTCTTTCCTGAAGATGGAAGCAGGTGGCCGAGTGCTATTTTCAGATCAGGCTGGGGTGCCCCACACTGTTTAACTGATTGCTGTCACTTTATGAGCAAGTGTTCATCTAATTTTATCTGGCTCCGTCAGCTCCAGAGGCTAACGGGGAGAGTCCACAGGGGGTGGGGACTAGACGAGAGCGGGAGGCTGAATAACGCCCCTCCCATCCAAGATGTCCACTCTTTGGCCCCCAAACATACATGAAATGTGCTTCTCATGCCTCCCCTCCTCCATATCTCACCTCTCACCCTGTCTCCCACTCCGTAATTTTTTTCTTCAACTGTAGCACAGTGCCCTCAAGGTCCATCTGTGTTGTTGCAAGTGGCAGGACTTCCTTCTGTGGCTGAATGGCATTCCATAGTGTACACGTGCCATGGTTACTGTATCCACTCAGCTACCAGTGGACACTCAAGCTGCTTCCGTGTTCAGAGACCGTAACGAATGCTGCAGTGAACATGGGGGTGCAGATGCCTCTTCCAGGAGGTGCTTTTGTTTCCTTGAGAGTTAAATACTCTTATAGTTGCCTTGGAAAAGCTAGCATTCCACAGTGTAAAGATGAATATGGAAATTCGTGCCAACATCTCCAGTTTTCATGTGTATGATATTGAATAGTGAGTAAAAGGTACCATGACAACTTGAGAGAGTGAACCAGGGAAGAAAGAAAAATGCTTCATATTTTAGAACTTTTCGTGGTACTTCTCCCCTATTTTTTGAAGAAGGGCCCCACATTTTTATTCTGTATGGGGTCCCACAAATCATGTAGCCAGCTCCGCACTGGTGGGGGGAGGTGATCGTAACCTCAGAGGTCTTCATAGGCAGCACATTCATTTGTCTGGGGACACACCCAACCTCCTTTCTGATCCCAACAGTAACAACACGCAGCCCCCTCCCCAGTCCAGCTGTCTTCTGATTTGGGTGCCGTGTCTCAAGGAGTCTGTTGTCTCCAGCGTCTGGCATATCACGCAGGGGCCACTGGGGAGATTTCGGTGGCACACAGTGCCTGTGTCCTCAGAGGCTTCCCTGCGAGGTATTGGGGACCTCCTCATTTTCCATGCATCGTGATTTAATGAGCAACCCGCCACCAACAAGCAAAACCACATTGCTTCCCTGTCATTTGCATTTACTGTATCGAGCTCCCACTCTCTGCCAAGCTTTGTGCTTTCATGGATTCGGTTTCCTACCAAACTCACAATAATCTGAGAAGCAGCTTTTGTAAATGCAGATGGGGAAGGGAGGCTCAGCGCCAGTACGTGACTTGCCTGGGGCCAAACACGTCTTCATTCCAGAGACAGAGTCCTGATTTCCCAAGTGTTTGCTCAGATCTCCCATTCTCCATGAGGCCCACCCTGACCACTCTACTGAATATTGCAAATTACTCCCTGGCTGGTGTGGGTCAGTGGATTGAGTGCCAGCCTGAGAACTGAAAGGATGCAGGTTTGATTCCGAGTCAGGGCACATGCCTGGGTTGTGGGACAGGTCCCAGGTTGGGGGCGTGTGGAAGGCAACTGATTGATGTATGTATTGCACATCGATGTTTCTCTCCCTCTCTTTCTCCCTCCTTTTCCCTCTCCCTAAAAATAAATAAATGAAATCTTTAAAAAATATATTGCAAACTGCGTCCCGCCCAGGGCCCTCCCAGACCCTCATGCCCTGCCCTACTTTTTTCTTTTTGTCCATGGTACTTACTGCCTGCTAATCCACTATGTAATTTATGTGTTTTGTGTTTGTCATTTTTCCATTTTGTTTTTTATTTTTAATGAGTGTATTGTATATAAAACAGTGCCTTGTGCCTTTTCTTTTTTTTCCATTATATTTCTGCTTTATTGGGGTATAACTGACAAATAAAATTGCATGATATTTAAAGCATACAATGTGATGATTTGCTATAGATACACTTTTTTTTTTTTAGAGAGGGGAAGGGAGGGAGAAAGAGAGGGAGAGAAACATCGATGTGGGAGATGGATACATTGATTGGTTGTTTCTCACAAGCCCCCAACTGGGGATGTGGCCCACAACCCAGGCATGTGCCCTGACTGGGAATCAAACTTGCAGCCTTTCATTTCACAGGCCAGAACTCAATCTACTGAGCCATACCAGCCAAGGGCATACATATACGTTTTGAGAGGGTCTCCTCTATTATTTACACATCCACCACCTCACATATTTACCTCTTCTCTTAGCAAATTTTAATTACACAATACGGTGTTATCAGCTATAGTCACCAGGTTTTACATTAGAACCTCAGACCTTACTCCTCTTAGGGCTGAAAGTTTGTGCCCTGTCACCAGCCTCTCCCTGCTCTCCCCACCTCCGCCTTTGGCAGCCCTTTCCTGCTCTCCAAGTCTATGATTTTGGCTTCTTTCCCCTATAGATTCCACACATAAATGATGCCATGCACTATTTGTCTTTGTCTGTGTTGTTTCATTTAGCATAATGCCCTCAGGGGCCATCCATGGTGCAAACGGCAGGACTTCCTTCTTTCTCAGGGCCGAGTGACACTCCACTGGCTTGTACTCCATCCACAGCTGCTTTATCCAGCCGTCTGCTGGTGCACACGGAGGCTGTTTTCTGTTTATGTTTATTGCTAATATACTTATAATTTCATGTATTTTATGTGTATCGTTTTGCTTTTTATTTTCTACTGTTCTTTTAGTTTCTGTTTTTAAGGTTCTTGTAGATTTCTGCCAGCACAGAAGCCACTCGAAGGGAGCTTCTTTCTGTCGTGTTCACTGACGTATCACAAGTGCAGGGCAGTGCCTGCTGCTGGGGTAGGTCTCTGATAAATGTTTATTGGCCAAGTGACTGAATATCGGCCCCAATTCCTGAGCTATGGGAAAGCTCTTCACATCCCTTCGCACACACGCACCGTCTTCTTTAGTCCTTAGGGCAGCCCTGTAAGGGAGGTGCTTACTGCCTCCACTTTCAGACAAGAAAACAGGCCGTTCAGCAGCTTGTGTCACAGTCACAGGGGCCAGCAGGAATGGCAGGCGAGGTTTAAATGCAGCCCTGTCGGTAGCAGAAGTCCACGCTTTCTCCTTAGTGCCCTGTGTTCCGTTTTTACTTGAAAGTCAAATTCTACGCTCGATTGCTAACTTGGCCGTGGTCCGCCGTGCTGTGAGCAGGCCTGCTGGCCTCAGGTCCTCTGCCTGCAGTGCGTGGAGAGATGGCCTCCCTGCTGCGGGGATGCTCTTGAGCACCTGAAGGCCAGACCTCAAGGTTAAAAACATGCCCCCGGTGCAGCCACAAGGAATCACCGGCATCTCAGACCCAGTCTGATACATCCCAGCTCTTTCATGTCCGAGGCAGCAAATCAGCATCAACGTTTTTGAAGACCTGCTGACCCTGTGCAGGAGCCAAAAAAGGAAAATGAGACCAAATCCCTGCCCTCAGGATCTCACGTATAAAAATAGCGAACAACACAAGGCAGCCTGGGCCGTGTGAGCACTGGAGACCGTTTATCCAATCGCTTGCATGCTGGTCAGCGCCAGTCTCCCGAGCGTCTAGCAGCAGGGTGCTGGCTCGCTTCTCCCGTGAAGGGCCAGGCTGTAAGCGTTTTCTGCTTCGTGGGGCAGATGGTCTCCATCGCAACCACTGGACTCTGTCCTTGGAGCGCTGAAGAAGCCGCGGCCGCAGGCCGGGGGAGGGGCTCATGGGTGGGGCTGGCGTAAGGGCACAAGGTTGCAGCCATTGGATGAATTGGTCTGAGGATGTAATGTACAACACGGCGAGTATCGTTGGTAACACTGAGTTGTATAGTGAAAATTTGCTAAAAGAGTAAACCTTAAATGTTTTCAGCAAAAAAAGAGAAAAGAATTATCCTTCTCTATGTACATGCACACATGTATTTGCACACACACATATCTATGTGAGGACATGAATGTATTAATTAAGCAGACAGAGGGATATACATCCCTTCACAATGTGTGCATTTGTCAAATGATCACATTGTATACTTTCAATATTTTACAATAATTTGGGTCAGTTATAACTCAATAAAACTGAGGAAAAATAAGCCACAGATTACAGATGGATGAGGAAGCATTGCAGTGTTCCAATAAAACTTTATTTATGGACACTGAAATTTGAATTTCATAACTGTCATGTGTTACGATATATTCTTCTTTGGAACTTTCCCTCAACCACGTAAAATATAAAAACCACCCTCAGCTTGCTGGCTGTACCAAAGCAGGCAATAGTCGGGACGTGGCCCACGGGCCACAGTTACGTGCAGTCTAGCTGGGGGTCAGGCTCCGGGCTGGGCAAAAGCATATAGCAATGGCTGAGACACAGTCCCTTTGGTCACGAGCTCGCTCTCCACGGGGCGAGCAGACAAGCCCACAGGCCGAGAATGGTTGGTGGGGAGAGGAAGAGGGGTTCTGACGGTGAAGGCAGCTTGGGGGGGCTTCCTCAAAGAGGGAGGTGAGACCCAAGCCGGTGGAGTCAAAAGCCCCCCAGGGCTGCCTTCCTGGATTGGGGCTGGAAGATGAGCTGCCCCCTGAGTGAGGGTAACACATTTCCACCTGCAAAACCTCCGCTCTGAGCCCCTGCAAAACCTCCGCTCCCTCGGTGTCCGCCGAGCCCATGCCCTGAGATGAAAGAAATGAGGTTGGGACTGGTGATGCAACAAGCCTGGGGGAGCCCGTGAGGGCCCCCTTCTAAAGAAAGCCAAGCCAGCAGCCCGGTTGTCTAGGCAGATGCCGGGAGGTGCCACATCCGGTGGGTCGCCACCATGCGCTCGGCAGAAGAAGACCCTGACTGGTATGGGCTGAATTGTGTCCCCAGATGTCATACTGAGGTTCTAAGCCCCAGCAGCTCCGAGTGGGACCTTATTTGGAAACAGGGTTGCTGCAGATCAGTTAGTTAACATGAGGTCATAGGGGCACAGGGTGGGCCCCTAATCCAAAGTGGCTGGTGTCTTCATAAAAAGGGGGACAATTTGGTGGCAGATTAAGAAACAGAGAGGACACTATGTGAAGACTGGAGCCACGCTCCCACAAGCCCAGGAGCACCAAAGACCGCCAGTGAACCAGCAGAAGCGAGGGGACAGCGTGGGACAGATTCTCCCTCCGCCCAGCCAGAGGGAAGCGGCCCCTCGACCCCTGCTGACCCCTGCCCTCAGACTTCCCACCTCCAGCACCGCGGGACAATGTGTTTCTGTCATTGGAGTCCCCAGCTTGTTAAGACCGCCCTAGGGGACAAATACACGAGTCCCGGCCAGGACACGCAGCCCCTCAGTCCATGCCCGAGTGTCCCCACACATCCACGGCAAAGGCTCCCTGTTCCTCGGCTCGTGCCAGGCTGGAGCCCGGGTGGAGCTCACCTGTCCGAGGGACCGCACGCTCTGCCGTGTAGGTTTAACGTGGCAGCCAACACAGAGGTGGCTTTTCCAGTACAGGATTTCTGTCTCCTGGCTGGGTTTCGGCACTCGTAGACACCTTCATACTTTTTTTTTAAAGATTTTATTTATTTTTTATTTTTATAGACGGAAGGGAGGGAGAAAGAGAGAGAGAGAGAAACATCAATGTGCAGTTGCTGGGGGCTGTAGCCTGCAACCCAGGCATGTGCCCTGATTGGGAATCGAACCTGCGATGCTTTGGTTCACAGCCCAAGCTCAATCCACTGAGCTACGCCAGCCAGGGCTGACATCTTCATACCCTGAACGGTGCTTACGTTTTAGAAAGGGGAGACAGCATACAACTGACAAGAGGCATCACAGGTTGTGGTGACGCAAAGGGAAGGATGGGTACAGTCAGAAAGAAGAGTAAGGGGGAAAATATATTTTTAACAGTCATTTTCAATTCAGTGTTTCAATATGTTTCTGCCTCGAAGGGTTCTCTGCTTCTGCCTGGTTATTTCCACGCTTCTCGGCCTCTCCGGAGGTCGGCACCTTGAGGCTGAGGGCTGGCAGCTGACCCCTTGCATATCGGTCGCGCCCGTGGAAAGCTCTGGGCGACTGTCACTGGATGAGATGCGGCAAATCTGTGCAACCATAAATTATTCAACTCGTTTTTATTGAACACTATATTAATTTCCTCCAAATGCTGCAGGGAGTTATTGCAAATCTGGCGCCTTAAAACAGCACGAGTTGGTTCTCCTGCAAGTCTGGACACCAGAGGTCTGAAATACAGTCCCGCTGGGTGTGGGCAGCCTCCGGGGGCTCGGCCGGATCTGCTGTCTTGGCCTTTTCCAGCTTCGAGTGGCCGCTGGCTGCTCCCTGGCCCGGGGCACCTTCCCCACCTTCTAAGCCAGCTGCGTGGCCTTCTCCCTCTGACTGCACTTCCCTGTTTCCATCGGGTGGGCCCCTTCCCTTCCGCGTCAAGTCTCTCTCTGCACCCCTCTTAGAAGGACCATGGGGATGGCATTTCGGCCCCCTCAGGATAACCCAGGAAAATCTCCCCATCTCAAGGTCTCTACTTCAGTCACATCTGTTCTGTCTCCCGTTGTCACGTAAGAATGCTCACAGGTTCTAGGGACGGGGGCCTGACCATCTCTGGGGGTCCTCAGCCCGCCTACCACGAATACCTACAATGCGCCAGGCTTTGTTCTGGAATGCTGGAGGATAGGCAGTGACCCAGGTGGACAGATCCCTGCACTTAGGAGACCACGCTCCTGGGGGAGCGATTGGCCATACACAGAACAGTACTGACTGTGATACAAGCTTTGAGGGAAATATGGGGGGCGCTGGGGCACAGAATGACAAGGTGCCTGAATTAGGCGCTAGGGAGTGACATAAAGCGGGTAGTTGAAGAGAAGGAGGAGCCAGCCTGTGTGAAGAGCCGGGAAGGCTGGTGCTGACTGGAAGGGACAGGAAGAACAGAGAAATAAGAGTGTTCCAGGCGCTCAGGGGAGGCGGCTGTGGTGTGGCTGGAACCTGGGCGGCGATGGGGGAGTGGCAGGAGACGGGGCAGGAACAGGAGGAGGGGGCACTCCTGCAATGAAAGCAGATTCAGTCCAAGTGTGGGGCCCTGTTGGTGACCTGACACTCATCTTTGGTCGAACTGCATGTCATCCAGCCCCTTGTGACTGTTTTTCTGTTTTCCCCCTTGCTGCCGAGTTCAGGTGGGTCCCCAGACCTCCCCCGTGAGTGCAGGCACACGGACCCTCCGACGGGGTCTGCGCTTGGTCTCGTGCTTGGTTGATGCCGTCTTGAAGTTCTTCATCCTTATCGAACAGAGGCATGCTTTTTTGTTTGTATTGGGACCCACAAATTCTGTAGCGGATCCTGGTGGTTACATCGACAAGCCTGTGCAACTAGCCACCCTCCTCTCTGAGGCCCCATCGAAGGACTCCAGCCCATAGTTTAGTCCTCGTGTGGACAGTGGCTTGGGCCCTTTGGGGAAATAGTCCCTTTGCCATTGGTACTATGCATTAGGAAAAACCATCCCAGAAAGAGGCTGGAGTGGGGTGGGGTGAAGTAGAAATGCAGGGTTTAAATATTTAGAAGCTATATTAGGAACCAATAGAATGCCCTCGTAGTTTGCAAAGGTGCGTTTTGGACAGTAAAGGCCATTTTGCAATGGGGACTGGGGTGAACCATCGCTCAGGCCAGGCACGGCCAGAGAAGACCAAGGGAGGGCCTACCCCAGATCTCCAAGGAGAACCAACAGAGAAAAACTAGAAAAGGAAGAACAGGCTGTAGAGAGCCCCATCTGTACGCCAGGGGCTGGGCAAGGCTCCAGGGGAGACTGTCATGCACGGACACTGTCCCTACCTGCAGGGGGCATTAGTGGTAGTAACAATGACGGTAGGAACTCGCAGACATTTCTTGAGAGCATCTAAGAAGCCTGACGTTGATCGTGTCATTGAACCCCTACCACAATCCTATGAGAGCGGTGTGATTCTTATTCTTACCCTTTTCAATGAGAAAAGTAAGGATGAGGGACTTGTTTAAGGTGCCACCTCCCAGAGCGGGGCAGCCAGGACAGCCCCAGGATCCAAGGGCGCCCTAGCGCTGCTCCGTGGGGAGCTGAGAGGAGGGCAGACTGAAGGGTGCCGTTTCCTGGCCGGCCTTACACTCGGGATACAGGGCACACAACAGCATGATGAGTCTCGCCCAGCTCTAAACCAGGGGAGTCCAAGGGAAGGAGTGGGAGCCCAGGCTCCCCGAGAACCTGCAGCAGGACTGAAATTCAGGAGAGTCCCTGACTGTAGTCCTGATAAAAACAGAGTTGCAAGTGGGGGAGGGGCCGAGAGGAGAAATAGAGAAAAGGTGAGGTGAACTGAGTGCTGGCAGATGCTCAGTGTTCGAGTCAGGCCCCCTTCCCCAGCCCTGCCCTGCCCCTGCCCCCCCACCCCCTGCCCCGGCACTGTGTGGGTAGAAGTGTGGCAGGCATAAGGACATGTTAGTTTTGAAACATGGCCACAAACTTGTCCACAAAAATTCCTCCCATCAAGAGAGGGGGTCTGTGTCCCGCTTCCAAACCTGGGTGGGCCTTTGTGACTGGCCTCTATGAATGGAACGACACTGGGTCACTTCCGAGGCTCAGCTAGAAAGGCCACGTAGCTTCTACAAGTCTGCCAGGCCTCTCAGGTGCCGGCTAATCCCAGCACTTGTACAGGGAGGGAGGAGGAGAGGGGATGGAGGGAGGGAGGTGGAGAGAATGAGGAGCAGCAGCAGCAGGAGGAGGAAAACGAGAAGAGGAAGGAAGAGAGGAGATACCCGAGGAGCCCCAGCTGTTCCAGCTTCTAGCGCAGGTGCCAGACAGCGAGTGGAGGAGCCCTTGAGACGACCCCAGCCCCGTGGCCATCTGACTGTCACTGCGTGAGGCACCTCAAGTGATCGCTGCCCAGCTGTGCCCAGTCAATGCCAGATCGGGGAGCAAATTCAGTGGAAAATGAGCCAATCAGCAAACCCTCACTGAACACCTGCAGGTCCCAGGGGGTGAGGCCCACCCCTGTCCGCCCAGGCTCCTCACACCATACCCCTGCCCCACCCACCCTCCTTCCCACCCTCTCCGCCCTCTCTCTCCGGTCCTGGAGGCGGATGTGTGTTATCTCCAAACCAAAAATGCACTTTCATGGTACTTTTTTTCCCCACAAAATACATGAAAACCAAAGAAGGAAACAAAAGCCACTCACGGTCCCACCACTTATTTTTAAAGTGATTTTTATTTTTCACATGAAAGGCATTATCCTGTGCATATTTTTAACTGAGTTTTCATTGGACAATCTGCTGTGGAAGGTTTTCTTTTTTCTTGTCGAAGACATTCTTCTGCAATTTCCTTTTTAATGACCATGACCGCCGAGCATTCCTTTCCGCGCAAGTTCGGCTGCGCCCCTCTCGCCCAAGGCCTCAGCAGCCGCTCCATCCGCACGGAGAGCTGACGGAACGGTGGGATCCCGGGGGATTTCACCCCCGTGCCCGTCACAGTCTCGTGCAAACACAAAGGTATAAATGCACATTCACTCCTCAGTCTTCTGCACAGAGACCGGGCTTTTCCTTCAGGTGGTGGGGTTTGCGGCCCCGTGTCTCGTCCCAGCCACACCCAGATGCGTCGTCTGTGTCTCCAGTTTCTGCGTCTCAAAAGTGGGGTGGGAACTTAAAGGCACAGCCGTGTCATGCTGGTGGATTCTCCCACTCATGTGTAGTGATCTCCACAGCATCCCGTTGCACGGGAGTTCCTTCAGGACTCTAATTTAAGAAGAAGTCTTTCCTAGGCATGCAAGACAGTTTTCATAGAAATGACACTTTCTCTCTGTACCCGTATTGCATCGGTTTGCATCGTATTTAATTATCGTCATGAGGTGGAAATGACAAGTATTGACTTACGACTGCCATGAGCTCCTTTGGGACAAAGCACAACACCTCAGCCGGTGGGGGCGGAAGCACTGAAGTGGGCAAAGCACTCGGAGTGGGCACTCATCTGCAGAGCCTGCTGGCCGCGGGAGGGACACAGCCTCAGCCAGTGGGTGTCGTGGGGGAAAAGGTCAGCTCAGCTGGGCCGGATAAAAGAGCTTCCACCCTCCCCCTGCCCGGACACTGTGGCACCCCAGGGGCCATCCCGGGCCATGATGAGGTGCCCGAGGGAGGAGAGCGGGCACTGGGCTGATGGAACGAGGAGACGGGCCCTGGGCCCCTGACGCCTAGAAAGTCACCCCTCCGACACAGGCCTGCCTGGTTACAGGCTTTTAGTAGGCGAGTCAGAAATAAACTTTTTATTTTGTTGAAGTCACTCTTCTTTGGGATGTTCTAATAAAATTACTATCTCTCTTTTCTTGCAGCACTTCCCAGAACTCTTCAAAGGTAAATTTCAGACTCACCCTTATTTTTTAAGACAGATCATGCCAAAAATATTCTCCAAATTTGGTGAAGCTCTGTCTCAACACTGTTGTGTGATGTGGCAACTAGACAGACATTTAATTTTACCAATGTATTCGTGCCTTTTGTTGGAAGCGGCATCAAATTCTTTTTGGGAAGGGTAACTATAAATAAATAAGCAACAGTAATGGTAACCAAAGCATAAAAGTATCGCCAAGTGGCAGTCTCCATCCACCTTCTTTAATGAAAATATTTTTAAAAAATTGAAATGAGCAGAGTACTTGTATGTAAAAGAAAGTGTCTAATGAGTATTCCATCAAGGACACAGAATATCCCCATAAGACTCACTGATATCACTCACCTGCAGAGAAAAATCACTTATTCAGAAATTAAACCAAGATAAATATCAGCCCACTCTCTGTCCAAAGTATCATAAATTTTGTATTAGTGAACTAATGAGATTTAATAAAAATCCCAATTAAGTCTTACAGGACTTTGGAAAGAATCTGTCTTTCCTCTCAACCCTAGGTCTTCCCACTCAGCTTCAAAGGAAGCACTAACAGGAAGCAACGAATCCCAGGACAACCGTGATTAAATGTCATGAATTAAACAGAGGTACTTTTGCAGAGTGGTCCATTCAGTCAGTAGAACAGATATTTTTCTTTCTCAGCTAAACTAAGGGCCCAATTTGTGTCCAGGCCTTGGCATACATGATGACACTTTTATTCTTCCTATAAGTGAGTATGCCTTTCAGAACCTTCGAGAGTAAATTGCAAACTCATCATGTGTGCCTTTAAAAATAGGGCCTCCCCGTGCCTTTCCTTCCCCTCCTTCCCCCACCACCATGCCCACCCCCCAACACAGGAGTGCAAAGTGGCCTGCCATTGGACACATCGAAGGATAGTCATGGTTTTGGGTGCAGAGTGCAGCTTTAAAAATCTGGATTCTCTGTTTTAAGTGAAGAGCAGCAGCTTGGAAATAATTTCTCCTAGTCACTGTAAGTTTTCCAGTGTCCTGGCAAGAAGGAACAGCGGCTTGCTGACAGCACGTTGAATGACCTACATTTGTGCAGAAAGCCGTGTGGTCCAGCCCAGCAGACTGAGGGGGGTGGGGGAGGTGCCCTGGCACTGACTGCTGATCAGGACAAGCCAACTCCAGACTCTCCTGCTTGGTGTCCCCGTCTCACCATCTGCATAACTGCTGATTCATTAGGCAGGTGTCTCTCCTGCTGCTGGAAGGGACATTTGTTCCCTGTAATTTGCCACTTTTCCAAATGGTTAAGGGAAATTGGACTCGCTGCTGGATGCCAGAGGCGGGCAAAGCTGGGAGTGATGTGGGTGAGCTAATGCCAGCCCTTCTTCTCTGTCGTAAATGCCATTTGGAGGGTCAAGGCTCAAATGGTGAGTGTTTGCCCAGCTCGCTCAGAGTGGGCACCCTCAGGAACAACCAGCAACCATCATGATATTTGGTGAACAGGCCTCATTTAAATGTTGCATCTTGTGGTCCTCATAGTTGTCAGACTGTGTGTTTGCATTTTGGTTTGGAGAATATTGTCACTGTATTCAAGGTGTAAATAGATTGCTCAGAGCATGTCCAGCCAACTACAACTCCAAAGCCAGGAGGTCAAAGCGGGGCAATCCCCACACATTTCCAAAGAGAGCTCAGGACCAAGACTACCAAACATTAAGCAGGGCTAAGACACTACTTGTTAGGTCCCTTTTTCCTTAAATGTTAGCCAGAGTTCTCTTTGCTCATAGTTTCATTTCTGTCCAATTTCTGGTCCTGTATGTCCTTCCACTTCCGGACACAAGGACACGACTCAGGATGAGCACCAACCATAGCACCTCAGACCCCTGGACATAATAATTGGACTCACAGATGGCCAAACTGAGACACAGCCCTTGTCTATTTCAGGAAGCAGCCATTCACTTATTCATTTTTTTTTTTTTACAAAACCTTCTTCACTTAGAGAAAGGCACTATTCTGGGTGCTGGGGAAGTAGCTATAGACAAGATGGATGTAATTCCTCTTTATGGAGTTTACATCATGGGGGTGGGGTGGGGGTGGGGAGGCAAATGATAAACAAATAAATGAACGAGGTGACTTGTGAGAGTATTGTGTGATGAAGGGTGCAATCCGCTGTGATGGTGATAGTGAGCAGGGCTAGCACCCAGGGGAAAGTGGCACTTGGAGGGGAAGAAGGCCCCAGGGGCACTTGAGTTGCTGGTTGTCGTCTGTCCCATCAGACCAGTCCCACCCTTGCTTTTCCGGGCTTTTATATCATGAGCCAAAAATTCTCCCTTGGGGTCAAAGCCAGCTCAAAGTCTTCGCTTGCACAGTCCCTTACCCACCCGTCAACACCACCATGACCCTGACTCCAGAACGGCCCCTCCGCCAGCAAGTCCGCGCTGTGCTGACTCGGCACTGACTCGGCTGTGGTCGGTGTGAAGACGCGCAGGTTACACTCATTCTCCCGAGGAGCTTCTCGTGAACGCGGGGCTGGGGAGTGGGCACAGAAAAACGATATCAAACTGTGCGTTGGCCACAGCCTGGCCTGGGCTAGTTGCTTAGGGGCTGGAGTGGGAATAGCTCTTTGGAGAAGATGCTCAAGTTACAATTGCATTCAAAGTAACCCTGATTTAACTCCATTGTTGAATAAGAGAACACTGAAGCACACAGAAAGGCAAATAAGAACTCAGATTTGAAACCATTCATTCATTGAAAATATTTTCAGTTTTTTGATGAATGGATTGGTCAATTAAGGGAAATTGCGGGACAAGACTGACATGAGATAAGGACTGGGCTACACATCTAAAGGAAATGGGGGAAAGCTGCTTTTTAAAATCCCTCCCTAGGCTCTTCCTCAGTGATGTATCTGCCCGAAGCTTTCGTTACAGCCTGCATGGTAGTTACTCCCAAACTCGTATCTGCAGCCCAGACCCGTCTTCCAGATCCCAGGCTGTTACATCCAACCTCCCTGACATTTCCACCTGAAAGTCACTCTTAACATATCCAAGACTGAGCTCTCGATTTTCCTACCCTCCTACCCATCTGTTCCTCCCTGGTCTTCCATCTCAGTAAACAGATCCGCCATTCACCAGGTTGCTCAAGCCAGAAATCTCAGAGTCCTTCCAGATTCCTGTCTCTCTTATCTCCCATCTCCAGTCCTATCAAACCCCTTGAGTTCACCTCCTTGTCACCACCCTGGTCCAAAGCATCTTTACCTCCTGCATGGACTATGGCAAGAGCCTCTCAGTTCATTGGAGGAGTCACCTTGCTCAGAGCCACTCAAACCTCCACTGTAGAAATTGATTGCACTGGAGAAGGGGGTGACGGCAGGCTGCTGAGTCGTCCATTACATATTCCTCACTGAGCCGAGCAAGCCACAAACTCTAAGTGCATTCTTAGACCCAATAGAAGTAATGCTTAGATCTTCTACTGCTTTCGGTCATTTGTGGTGAGACTCTCATCAGTATGAGAATGGTTAGAGCTGAGAACACCTGATGAAATATTAGCTTTGGAAAGCACTATGGGGTCACGTAGACCACCTTCTTCACATGTACCAGTGGGGAAAGCTAACCTGCAAGGAGGTTAAATGACCTGAAATCACCATCATCAATTAATTACATACATAATGCCACATTTCAAAGTGGATTTCAGAAACATCTGTGATCTAAAGGATGATATGCATCCTTCTTCTTTAAGACATCTTTCATAAGTATTATTTGTGCAAATTAGGCTTGTGATAAGAATCAGGTATTAGGGAGTTCAAGGGCCTTCACAGTGAGCACTGGAGGACATGTCATAGTACGGTGTGGATTAAGTGCCGGGCCATGTGCTAGTTCTTGGGGAAGGCTAATATCCCTTTGTAAAAACGGAGCCATTCCACCTCCTGACACCTCACCTGGCCCAGGACACGGCCAAGATTTTCCTTAGGAAACATCTCTGGCCCCATACTACACTGGACAGATGAGTGACGGAGGGCTTCGGTTCTCTGCTAGAGAAAAGTTCTGTTCCTTTTAGCTTGAAGCTACCCTCAATTAGCAACACTGGTTATCTAATATTAGCCAGTTAAATTCTGTAAGATAAATTAATTGCAGAATTTGTCAATGTGCAAATAAGTGAGTTGACTTTCTGTTTGCAGTAGACAGCTATAAAACGACTAAGGTTGGAAGGAGTCTATTCTAAATGAGAATTTTTGTTTTGGAGTGGTCATTTTTGTCATTATTTCCATTTATTTGTCTGTGGGACAAATAATTGTCCTCTCTGAGGCCTGTTTACTCTGGATACAATGGACCAGTGGTAAGTACTTATGCTACAGGTTGTCGGGGAGGAATAGATGAGATACTTCATGTAAAGAGTTTAACACAATTCTCGATCAATGTTAATGTTGTGTTATAGAAGAGGTAGTTTTCTTCTAAAGTCACCCTTTTTTCATGGCAATAAAGTCTTGCAATCAGTATATAGAAGTTTGGGGAGGGGTGGGAATGCATCTAACTCATGCTAAGAAAGTCTAGGCACTGAGCACGCTCTAGTCAAAGACGAGGCAAAAGCTAATTATGTGAATCATGCAGAATGTTTGTGGTCAGCTCAGCAGTACTGGGGTGACAAAGCTGACCAGGATGCCATCCTTGCTTTGGTTGCCCTCCCGTACAAAAGGAAAGTAATAGATTAGCAAATAGAGGTTTTCCCCTGCAGAAAAAGTTTTCATAATTGAATTGGATATTGACCATAAGGTCAGTGAATTAAGAAACACAATTGGCATCACCCTGATTGACACTGGCTTGTCACCCTGAGTGACAACAGGCTTGTCACTGGAGATGAGTCTTTGATGAGCAGGAAGACAGGCACTAAGAGCAAAGGGCCAGGACACACAGGGCTGTGTCTCTTCTTTGGGACACCATCCATCCCCCGTGTTTGTGTTTCCGGTGTGTTGTGGATTGTGACTGCCAGCAAAGGCGCAAAGTCAAGACCAAGATGATTCAGGTTTGAAAGGCTCCTGAGTGTGTGGCTTATGAGGAAAATGAAACATTTGGGCTCATTTCTGCCTTTCTGGATCAAGCAATTTGGTATTTGAGCTTGTAATTAAATAGTCTTATGGCTGTAAAGCACCTTTATCATTAAAACTCCTGCAGGACCGCTAATTCTGTTTTGTGATCCTCAGACACCCTGACCTCAACCCCCTTTATCTCTCATTGAATCAACTGGTTTTGTAAGTCAATTTTGACAAAGTAAATTTTCTTAGGAACCCAATGATCTTTTTATAGCATAGCAGGCTGTATAAAAATATAACACAGGAACCGCTACAGCAGAGGAATGCATGAAAGAAGAGGGGAACCCAAAATAATCCTGCCTTGGGGTGTGTGGGCAGGTAGAGGGAGGCTCTGAAAAAGACATGACATTTGAGTTAGAAACTTAGGAATAAGTAAGTGCCTGTTCCCCACGTGGCTGGAATGGGAAAAGCAGTTCCTGGTGAAGGGAATGACTTGAATGTACAAAGCCTGGGGAGGAGTGAACACGTGTCAAACGCAGGAGACAGTGGCTAATTAGCATTTGCTCGACAAAGGTAAGCGAATGTGTGGCAGGTGCAGTGCTAGGCCATGGCCACTGGCTGCAAGGAACAGATGACCTGGAAAGGCAGACGGGAGCCAGGAGAAAGCTAGAAGACCCCGTGCATCATCGCTTTAGAGTTTGCGTTTGTTTCTGAGTCCACTGTGGTTTTTAAGCAGAGCAATGGTGTGATGAGAACAAAGCGTAGAGAAGAAAAAGCACATAGAATCATACAGGATGGATTAAAGAGAGTGGGTAGAAAGATATGTACTAATTCAGAATGGATGGGTCGGGGGCAGTAGCCATATGTGGTTTGAGGGAGCCCCACTGCCATATCTGTCCCTATTTCCTGGCACCCACGGGATCCATTCCCCCAGCTTCCCATCTCTTTTTTGTCAGCACCTGCTCTAATTTGCAAGGAATTAAAAAAAAAAACCCAACCAACAACCTAGAAAAGCTAAATTGGACTCTGTCTCTCTTGGAGCTGAAATTACTTTAGCAAAGATAATGGCTTCTTTTCGTTTGCAGGGTCCCCTCTTCTCGTCTAAAGGTTAAAAATAGAAAACAGATTAAAATCCTGAGTGTGTATCCTAAAAAGGGTTCCTGCTCCCTCCCTGCGGGGTGATACATTTAAAGGGCTGTGGGATCTGGAGACTGCCTGCGAGACACGCTTTGGCGGCACACATTCCGTTTTCAGTCGAGCCCACGGTCAGAGACGTGTCCGGGAGCTCTCCGACGGAGCTGGTCGTTGTCGGGAAGCAGGATTGTTCTGTTTCGCAGAACAGACCTGCTACTAAGCGCTTTTATTATTATTTCGGGTTCGTGGGGGTGGGAGGTGGAGATTGGAGAAAGGAGAAGAGAGAAGCCTATTTTAGCCTTTGCTTCAAAAATTAACTTGGGTCCCACTGAAGACATCTTTTCTAGTCGCCTCCTTCCCTTGGGGCGCGCCCAGGACAGCAGCGCCTCCTTTCCGCTCCCTCAAATGTCCCTCTGCCCTAGAACTGCAACCCACTTGGCGCTGCTGCCCTCGCTGCAGGACCCCCGCTCTCTCTGGATTGCCCAGGGGCGCCCCCAGAACACCACTCAGGAGCCCCTGGCTGGGAGCTCTAAGTGGGCCTTTAGGCTCTCATTGGGCCAGCCAACTAATCCGGGCTGGAAATAATGAAACTCATCCAAAAAATCTCTCCTAAGCCTTCTGAGCCCTGGAGCCAGGGATATTAACTGCAGAGTGGGGGTGGGGGAGGGGGGCATCAGAGCCTCTGGGCCGCAGAGCCTCGGTGGTTATGTAAATCAGAAAGCCAATCCCAGCATGCACCGATGCAGGGGGAATGGAAATGGGGCAGGGGGGAAGGGTGGGTAGACGGTGGCCCTGGTTCCTTGACATCCTCATGAGGAATATTACCTTGTGCTGGAGGTGACAAGGCACATGTCAGCATGTTTAAAGTCTCCCTTTTCACTCTTTCTGAAATAGCTGATAAAATCATAGGTTGTCATTGTCTGTTATCTCAGAGAGGTGTTATTTTTATTTAAGGATTTTCTTTACTTATTTTAGAAAGAGGAGAAGAGAGAGAGAAAGGGAAGGAATGAAACATCAATGTGTGATTGCCTCTCACACGCCCCTCCCCTGGGGACCTGACCCGCAACCCAGGCATGTGTCCTGATTGGGAATCGAACCGGTGACCCATTGTGACTCAATCCACTGAGCCACACCAGCCAGAGCGGTTATTTTAAAAATAAGTTGCCATTGACTTCACTTCCCAAAACTCTTCTGAGATAATGATGATGATGATGATGATGATTTAAGTCCAGAGATATTTTTTAAAAAATATGCCATAAGGCCAAAGATTTTTAGAGCCAGAAATGTGAGATTGCAAGAAAAGCTGAATGGACTAAGACAAGATTAAAGGTGGCCACACATTCCTCAACATTTCTTTTTTTTTAAGATTTTATTTATTTACTTTTAGAGAGGGAAGGGAGGGCGATAGAGAGAGAGAGAGAAACATCAATGTGCATTGCTGGGGGTCATGGCCTGCAACCCAGGCATGTACCCTGACTGGGAGTTGAACCTGCGACACTTTGGTTTGCAGCCCGAGCTCAATCCACTGAGCTACACCAGCCAGGCGACATTTCTTCCATTAAGAGGCAGGTCTATGTCCTATTCCCTTGACCAAAAGGATAAGCAGAATAAGTGATGCTGTGCCTGTTTTCAGGCCTGAAGCGACAGCATCTCTAACGTTCTGTCTCTGGGGATGTGTGCTTTTGCAGCCCCGAGCTGCTCTGTGAGACATCTGACTGTTCTGCTGGAGAGACTGTGCGAGAGGCTCAGAGACACCCGGAGACACAGGGGCATCCAGCTGTGCTCACCAAGGCTCCAGATGTGTGAGCGAAGACTTCCTGGACTCTGTAGGCCAGTCCCTTGCACCGGCTCAACACCACATTGGGCAGGAGACCTCCCCATATTCCTCCCTACATTGTGAATGTGAGAAAGTGATTACTATTTAAGCCTCTGCATCTGGGGGTTTTGTGACAGAGCAACTGATAACCAGAAGAGAACATGACCAGACAACTCAGGCTTTGGTGGAGAAAGGAATGGAGCTGGGGACCTTCGAGGTGTGTCTTTATTGGAGAGGAGGACGTCAACATCCTTCTACTCCTCCTTGAACTCAGTTACAGAACCAAGAGACTGCCAGGAAGGTGTAATTAGAGGCCTCCCCACCTCCCACCCTCTCACCGAGCAATGCAGAATTGCTCCGAGATGAGGAAGCCTAAATGCAGGTGTCCTGGAAATCAGTGCATCAGCTCGTGGGCTGTGTGAACTCCTTTTGTCATTTTGCAAAGGCCTCTCGCCTGGAGCCAAAAGGGTGGTGGAATGGAACACCCACCTGAGGCTTCCACCATCCTGCGAGCTCAGCTGGAGCAGGGCCTCTGTTGTCCCAGCTGAAAAATAGGGCGCCTCCCCCCTAGCACCCTTCCTCCCTACAACCTTCAGCAGGGATGCTTAAGGTTGGGGAGAGAAGGTTCTGGGTGGGACCAGACTGTTCTCAGCATTCCCAAGAAGAGAAATCCTCTTCCCTGAGAGGAGGTGGATTCTGACATACAGAGGGCCTTGGAATCCTGGGCAAAGATGAGAAAGCAATATGCTTCCTACAAGACTGTCAAAATGCATAATTATTCATTCATTCCCTCCACAGATATGTACTGAGCCAGAGCAGGGACTTACTAGCTCCCAGGCAATTGTGGGAAGCAGAGGTGAGAGCAAAGCAATGCTGGCTCTGAGATGGAGGAAGGTAATGGCCCAAGGTGGTGTGCTCGCCTTGAGTGGCCAGCACACAGCCCTTGATGCATCAGGAGAGGCCGGGGGCTGGCTGTGGCCAGGCTCTCTGATGCACCAGCTGGGCCCAGGACCCCAGCTCTGGCCATCACACTTTCCCATTGTTTCTTCCAGTTTGGGCTCGTGTTCCTAATCCCTCCCAGTCCGAAGCCACGTCTGTCTCTCCTCCCCTCCAATCCCTGGGCTTTACAAGGACCATATCCTGTCCCTGTAGCTGGGGCTACACTCCTAGGGGGCTTGGGAAGTCACAGCAGCCTCGTCTGAAGTCATGGCTTGGTCATTTACCAGCTGTATGACCTTGGACAAGGTGTTTCACCTTTCTGAGCCTTACTTCCTGCAGCCATGTAATGGGACAAAGTACCTCTTGTGTGGATTAAGTAAGAAAACAGAAGTGAAGCATCCAGCAGAGATCCTGAGCAGCTAAACCAGGGTGCTGGTTCTTTTCCTTTTTTCTGACCCTGGGCTCCGCCCATCCACAGGGACTATCTCACGTTGTCCATGGGGGTCATTCCTGGTGACTCCCATCTTTGCCACCTGCCCATAGTCGGCTGTCCAGTCCAGCTGCCGTCTTCTTCTGGCCGACAGGACCCTGGCACCGCAGGAGGCCTCGGGCCACACACAGTGTCCTGACTTGGGGAGCAAACTTCCAAGGCCCCAACCTAGGTGAACCCCAGATCCAGGAGCCTTTTGCTTCCCCAATGCCCCTTGAAAGAGCAGGGAGGAGAAGAGGGTCAGCCTTCCTAAAGTGACCAGTATTTTTTTTAAATAGGTTCCTTAGCTTTTTTAAAGATTTTATTATTTATTTATTTATTTATTTATTTATATTTTAGAGAGGGAAGGGAGAGAGAGAGAGAGAGAGAGAGAGAGAGAGAGAGGAGAGAGAGAGAGGAGAGAAACATCAATGTGTGGTTGCTGGGGGCTGTGTCCTGCAACCCAGGCATGTGCCCTGACTGAGAATCGAACCTACGACACTTTGGTTCGCAGCCCGTGCTCAATCCACTGGGCCATGCCAGGCAGGGCAAGTGACCAGTGTTTTGACGCGGGTCTCAGGCAGACCAAGCATCCATGCCAGTCAGTACTCACCTGCCCACGAGTAGACTGGGCCACCTCAGTTGCCTCTGACAAAGATACAAAAATGAAGATTCAAGTTCCTGGGGTCAGGCAAAGGATGTGGACCTCGGAGTCCATCAGGACATGGGATCACAGAGTGGAGGTGAAGACAGTCTGCATTTCACTTCTTAGATGTGGTGAGGACGGTTGAGGACAAAAGAGACCCAGATGGTTAATGGAAGACGCTGGGTCTCCTAGTTCCCAAGGCAGAGCTCTTTCCCATGGTAACTTTTTAGGCTTCCTTGCAAGTGTAGAAAATTGTTGGCTTATGAGGGTGAATTATAGGTAAAAGTGGCTTCAGGCAGGGCTGGATCCAGGAATTCAAGTTATGTTCCAAATCTGTCACTGTGACTCTCTCTGTATATTGACTCTGCTGTTTCTCCTTCTCTTTGTACGTTGGACTCGTCTTCTCCTGCCTTGGATAGGATCTCTTCCCAGAGCTCTTTGTTTGAGGGATGGGGCAGAGAGAGTTCCTCTTGGGGTTCTCTCTGCCTGGGGAGGCCATTCTCCCTCAAGGCCTGGAGAGGTCATGTTTCCTAGGAGGATCCTGGGAGATGAGAGGTCATGTAGAAGCAGGAGAGGGGGCGCACCCCACATATCAAATTATTGTTTTCTACATTTTATTTTTTTTAATTTTATATTTTTATTTTTAGAGAGAGAGGAAGGAAAGGAGAAAGAAAGGAGAGAAACATCAGTGTATGGTTGCATCTTGTGCGCCCCCTACTGGGGACCTGGCCCACAACCCAGGCATATGCCCTGACTGGGAATTGAACTGGTGACCTTCAGTTTGCAGGCCAGCGCTCAGCCCACTGAGCCACACCAGCCAGGGATTATTTTCCACATTTTTAGTATAGGGTTGCTAGTGTGATTTTTAAAAAACACAGCTGTGTATTTCATTGTCTTTAAAGTTCATAATTTCAAAGTATTGCAGGTACTGAAATAATTAAAATTAATTATTTCAAGGTATTACAGGTAAAGAATCAAATAGTATAGGATGATATAAGAAAAAAGGGAAAATACTTTTCTCCTCTCCCTTTAATTCCCAAGCCTCACTCCCCAGAGACGATACTGTTAACAGTTTCCCACGTACTCTTTCAGAAATTATTCTCCACATAAATGTATGTCTGTTTTTAAAAAATACAAATGAGATTGTACTATACATGTTAGCCCCAATTTAACTATGTTTCAGCCATTGCTTGCTTAACTTATTTGCATGGAACATTTCATTAACATCCTATGAATATTGCAAAAGGAAGCTTGGGAAACCCCAAGCTCATTCATTAAATAAAGACCGAGTACTGTGTGCCTAGTGACGCAAAATAGTGCAATAACTGGAATGTCTGTTCCTACTCAAAGAGTCACTGTGTACTAGGAAAGTCAGAAGTAAATATGTGGAGGCTATACAATAGGTTATCGTATAAGTATGAACAGGATTCTAGAAAGTAACTACTCTCCCTGGAAAGGAAGAATGAGGTTTCAAGGAGGGGTCCATTTGGCATTGGGTCCTGCAGGATGAGTAGGAGTTCAACTAGCTGGCCAGCAGGGTGGGCACCCCAAGGGGGCGGGACGTGCAAGAGCGTGGGATGCTGGAGACGACGAGAGTCCGGAGTGGCTGCGGAACTAGGGCCTGGGGAGAGGAGTCCGGATACCACCTTGGGAAGAGGACTGGAGGCTAAAGGGTGAGAGACCTGCAGAAATGTGAGCTTTAGCAAATCTTTGGTGCTATAAAGTCACTAAACATTTTTTCCAAGGAGGGAAGACAGGACTGACCTTGTGTTTTAGGAAGATGAATCAGGCCCAAGTACGGAAGCTGAGTTGGAGGGCGGGGGGAGGGCGGGGGAGCCCAGAGGCAGGGGGAACATCTGGTGGGGTGGGGTGGGGTGGGGACATCACAGTGGTCAAGGTCGAAGTGGAAACACTGTGTAACCCGGACACTGGTGATGGAAGGCAAGAGCTGGGGTGTAGGGGGGCCTGTTCAGAGTCACAACCGGTAGGACTGGGGGGCTGATTTGAAATGAGGCTGCTGACAGAGCAACGGGTGAACGGTGGTTCCGCGAGCCGAGGCGGGAGCCCTGGCTCTCCAGCGACCTTGTGCTCCTCGGGCCACTGGAGGGGCCTCCTGAATGCCTCGTCCCATGAAGGTAAGCTCCATTCC
Organism: Phyllostomus discolor; assembly: GCF_004126475.2. Classification (NCBI taxonomy): domain Eukaryota; kingdom Metazoa; phylum Chordata; class Mammalia; order Chiroptera; family Phyllostomidae; genus Phyllostomus; species Phyllostomus discolor. The sequence goes on from NC_040903.2 coordinate 207,501,561, forward strand.
TTTCTCGTCTTTGGAGAACTTCCTTCCACATCAGCCAGGGCAGAACCCCATGCGGACGTGCTGTGTGGGGGTTGCTTAAACAATGAGGAGCCACAACATCCTCATTTGCCAAACGGGCATTACAGATGGACCCGGATGGACAGCTGGCAGATAAACTCCGAACCGATTCCTGCCTGCGCTGCCGGACTGTGATGGGATCCCTGCGCGCCTCGCTGACTTCATCTCCTCTGTCGGCTCCTCGGTGCACCCACTCCAGCCACAGCCAGTTCCAAGCACCGAATTCATCCCCTCCTTGGGGCCTGTGAAATGACTGTTCTTCTGCCAGGCACATTCTTCCCTTAACATCTTCAAACAGTTCGCTCCTTCACTTAATTAAGTGCCTTAGAGAGGTCTTTCAGGACTGCTCTGCAAGAGCTCCTCACACTCACCGTAACCCCACCCCCTCGTCTTGCTCGCCTTTCTCCATGGTTTTAATCATCACTCGGGAGAGCATATTATGTCTTATATCAGTATAGTAATATATAATAATAAAATATAAATATAATCAATATATTGCATACAATATGTATAATAGTACCATTGCACTAACATGTTATCATATAATTATTTATTAATAAGAGAATAATTTCCTCTTATGTTATGTCTCTCTCACTAGCTGCTGAGCCCCAGGAGTTCAGGGACCTCACAGGTCTTGTTCCCAGGACTGGGAGAGAAGGTTGGCCCCCAGAAGGGGCGGGAGTGGTATGAATGTTGATTGACAGCTGGAAGAAAAGACCAACACCTGAAAGATGGAGCTCTCTAAGATTTCAAGAGTCCTTTCTTCTTTCTTCTTTCTTTATTCCTCTAGTCATTCCTCTCTTCCTTCCTTCCTTTCCTTCCTTCCTTCCTTCCGTCCTTCCTTCCTTCCGTCCTTCATTCTTCTTCCTTCCTTCCTTCATGCTCTCTATCTACTTATCTCTCTCTCTTTCTTTCTTTCTTTTTTCTTTCTTTCTTTCTTTCTTTCTTTCTTTCTTTCTCTTTCCCTCCCTCCCTCCCTCCTTCCTTCCTTCCTTCCTTCTTCCTTCCTTCCTTCTTCTTCCTTCCTTCCTTCCTTCCCTTCCTTCTTTTTTTTTCATGATTTCTCCAGGCTTGTATTTGTAAGGTTGACTGAAGGTTAATTCCAGGCACTAAATTTTTAAATAAAATTTGTAAGTCTACTTTGGCCCCCTGCGTGGCTGTTGCCATTTCTTTTTATTTCCAGACAGCACCACCCTTCCTTTTACTCTGCAGGAAACGCCTAAGAATTTATCAGAGATTTATCAGAGACTCGGTTGAGTCATCTTGCCTTTCCTGCTTCTGCGGCCCTTAGCGGGGAGAGGAGCCAGGGGGGTTGTTGGCCTGGGCTGGGCCTTGATGGCTGGCTATCGGTTCAGGCCTCAGACAGCCGGAGCCTGGGGCCCGTCTTAAAATTCATGCCTGTGTCAACACTACTGGGTCCCTCTCAGACTCTCATTACCATTTTCATTATCTTCCCTGCTCTACATGAACACTTGACCTTTTCTGACCTATCTCAGTCGGTAAATCTACCCTGGGTGTTTCAGGATGGCTTATAGCTAGCTCCAGCTGATTCCCAGTGTTGTCGAACTTGAGCAAGGGCTGGGCAGCAATGCCTTGTACAATTTCTCCATTAAACAGATCTTGTTTGGAGTAAAGGCACTGAGAGATCATAATGTGAACCTTAGAGTCAACCAGACTTGCGTGGGAATCCTGACTCAACCACTTTCTAACTGTGTGGCTTTGGACAAATACACTATTCCCTCTCATTTCAGCTCTTGTGGAAATGTAATTTTTAAAAATATGATTCTCATATAAGTATATAGTGAACACATGTAAAAGATGTATTGAACTAATTTTATAGTTGATTTTATGTGTCCACTCGAGCAAGTCACAGGACTTGCAGATACCCAGCAAACGTGACTTCTGGGGGCGTCTGGGAGGATGCTCCCGGAAGAGGCCAGCGCTGGCGGCTGATGAGCAGGGCAGAGCAAACCTGCCCTCTCCAGGTGTGCGCAGGCACCATTCAATCGGTGGAAGGCTGGAATAGAACACACTCATGGAGGAGGAGAGGACTCATTTTCTCTCTGGCTGCCTGACCGGCTGAATTGGGACACTGATCTTTCTCTGCCCTTGGGGCTCCTGGCTCACAGGTGTTCAGACCCGGCTGGAGTCCATACCCCTGGCTCTTCAGCCCCCAGGCCTTCAAAACACACCACAACCTTTCTTGGGTCTCCAGCCAGCAGATGACAGACTGTGGGGTTCCTAAACCTCCCTGCTCATGTGAGCCAGTTCCTTATAGTATATTTTATTCTCTCCATATATACAATATATCCCATGTATTCTATTGGTTTTGTTTCTCTAGAAATTTCTAACTAATGCATTTGCTAAGGAAGAAACCTCTAAAATGGTAAAGTTCGGTCAAAGCATTCAAAACAGATATTTGTTCAGGTACTTAGGAAGAGATATTTAGTTTGTCAAGAAAGGAATGTTGAAATAGAACTGCTAAGTTAGATATAAACTTGTTGAATCTGTAATCTTTGGAGCTATCTTTTAGAATGAACAGAAATAATTTGCATCTCTACTGAGCAAAGATATTTGCAGGTTATCCATCTTTCTCAAGTTGACCCTGAACTTTGCACAGGCCAGGCCCTAATTAATAGTAAATAGCAAACAGAACAAAGATACACCTTCCCAGAGAAATAGGTAATCCTTGGGAGTATCTGTTAGACATTGTGCCTGATATGACATGAAAGCACATGCATGTTCTTTGCTTTTTTCCCAAGTGTTGAATAATTTTTCTTAATGTTTTCTTATGTAAAATATGGTACAGAAAGACACTTGGCGTAGTATAGAGATAGTATATCGAGTCACTTGCAAGGCCCTTATTTCTTGGTCAACCAGACTGATAATTTACCATGTTATTGCCAGTTATTAATTTCTTATTATGTGTCAATAGCATCATGGGGCAGAGAGGTGTCTCTCTTTTAACCTGTGAGGTTCTGAAGGCCCCAACCTCTCCCCTTTGTGGCTCCAATCCTAGGGGTTGGTGGCTGTTTCCTGCCCTTACTGTCTCTGAGTTACCTCAGTCCTCCTTTTTAGCTTTCTCTGTTCTTCAGTGTCTGTTTAATAAATTTATTGTATTATATTCTCTGTTAAAACAATGAGCATGGCTTCTGTCTTTCCTGATTCAATTCTGACTGTTACAGGTGGAGAAGGAGCATGTATTTCTCAACGTCCGGGTGCCAAGGAAATGTCCTGTTGAGAAACGTGATGTGACTCCCAGAATTACATTCACTATTGCATCCAGAGCTATTACTTTGACCACTTCTGTAAAGCATTTGTTGAAATTTTCCTGCAAACAACATACCCTCAAAGCTCTCTGCGTGCATTATCTCATTTAATCCTGAAGGCAAACCTATTGGCTGTTCATTACTGTTGTCCTCACTTTAAAGATGGAGAGATTGAAGGCCAGAGGCTACCCCAAGGGCCCACCAGCAAATGGTCAGTCTGAGATTCAAACCCAGGCACCTAAATCCACTCTTCTTCATGAACTGTGACCCGTGAGTCATGGGTCCTGTTTGTGCTGTGACGGTGTGCAAAGGGCAAACTTTTAATCAAGATGAAGAAATAAAAGTAGGGCTATCTACAAATAGTGGGAGCATTCTACAAGAATCATTGGGGACCCAGAGATAGAAGACATAATGAATGTCCTTGCCATCAAAACTTGTTCAGGACCATGGACAGTAACTGCAGGTCTCCTTAAAGTGCCACCACCCTCGTCCCCAAGGCAAGGCAAAGTACATCTGATATTGTGCAGGCTGCCCTGTGTTGTTCTGTGGGTTGTGTCTTGTAAAGGGGGGCTGGGTTAGGGGGTGAGAGTGGGCTCTGTTGCTAAGCTGTGCTGTGCAGGGCTGTGACTCCCCTGGGAAGGGAGCACATTTTAAAAATTCTCTTATGGAAACCCTATGTCTGTTAATGGCCCTGTTACTGTGAGTCATGGTCAAAATGTTTGGAAATGATTCTAAGGTTAAGTAACTTTGACTCAACACAGCAGAAGTAAAACCCAGGCAGGCTGAGTTTTAATGAGGAGAAGAGGAAGGGATATGATAGGGGAATTTAGGAGGCACAGTTGAGACACTTGGAAAACATGAGGAT